>NC_135236.1:412035349-412361461 GCF_051348905.1 Ranitomeya variabilis | reverse complement strand
TCGCTTCCCTCTGCTCAGAAAGTTCATTGGCTCTTGAGGAGGCAGCTGCTGTTCTCATGTGTGTCAGCCTTGTTTTTCGGTCTTCACATTTTTCAATGGCCCGTAATGCAGCTTTTCTTTTCGCATCAGCTGACATTCGTGCCATGGAATTCCTTTTCTTATGAGGCATTATTGTGGTAAAAATAGTCTGTAACTGGCAGTTTCTATATCCTCTCACATAGAGGTAATGTGACGGACATCAGCCTTTCCACCAACACACCCTAACTGACATGCTATTACCTCACACAAGCTTTGTTATACTGAGAATGTCCTTTGTTGCCTATTTTAACCAATCAGAGCTCAGATTAATTAACTGTAGCAAAATAGAAGCTGAGCTGTGATTGGTTGCTATTGGCAGCCTGATAAATCCGCAGCCAACAGGAAGCCCTCCCCCCTGGCAGTATATATTAGTTCACACATACACATAATAGACAGGTCATGTGACTGACAGCTGCCATATTTCCTATATGGTACATTTGTTGCTCTTGTAGTTTGTCTGCTTATTAATCAGATTTTTATTTTTGAAGGATAATACCCGACTTGTGTGTGTTTTAGGGCGAGTTTCATGTGTCAAGTTGTGTGTGTTGAGTTGCGTGTGGCGACATGCATGTAGCGACTTTTGTGAGATGAGTTTTGTGTGGCGACATGCGTATAGCAACTTTTTGTGTCGAGTTGCATGTGACAGGTTAGTGAAGCAAGTTGTGTGCAGCAAGTTTTGCGCGTCGCAAGTTTTATGTGTGGTGCGTTTTGAGTAGGTGCAAGTTTTGTGTGAGGCAAGTTTTGCATGTGTTGCAACTTTTGTGCATGTGGCAATTTTTCCACATGTGCAAGTTTTGCGTGTGGTGAGTTTTCCATGAGGCGAGTTTTGCGTGAGCCTAGTTTTGCGTGTGGCGAGTTTTCCATGAGGTGAGTTTTGCACGTGTGGCTAGTTTTGCGTGAGCCTAGTTTTGCATGTGGCGAATTTTGCATGTGGCGAATTTTGCGCGTGGCGAGTTTTGAGCGGCGACTTTTGTGTTTCGACTTTTATGTGGCGAGGTTGGTGTATGTGTGGTGAAATGTGGGCTGAGGGTGGTATATCTGTTCAAGCACGTGGTAGTGTGTGGCGCATTTTGTGTTTGTGTTCATATCCCCGTGTGTGGTGAGTATCCCATGTCGGGGCCCCAACTTAGCAACTGTACGGTAAATACTCTTTGGCGCCATCACTCTCATTCTTTAAGTCCCCCTTGTTCACATCTGGCAGCTGTCAATTTGCCTCCAACACTTTTCCTTTCACTTTTTCCCCATTATGCAGATAGGGGCAAAATTGATGGTGAATTGGAACGCGCGGGGTTAAAATTTTGCCTCACATAGCCTATGATGCTCTCGGGGTCCAGACATGTGACTGTGCAAAATTTTGTGGCTGTAGCTGCAACGGTGCAGATGCCAATCCCGAACATACACACATACACACACACACACACTCAGCTTTATAGATTAGATTTTTGACCATTAAATATGTTTATTAATATTTTCACAGTGGATTTATTTCAGACTTGCATGTAAGGTTACAGTAAGTCATCCATAAACCTGACATGCAGCAAGCTGGAAAAGGTTCCCAAATTATTTAGAGAAAATGTATCATGAATAATTTAGGGTCTGGATAAAATGCTACAGCTACAAAGGGCCAGCGGTCAGTGTTTACAGGAGACCTGCTCTCCGCCTAGTAAGTTTGGTGGAATACAGCGAGATTGTGCACGAGGTTACACAGATCTGGAAATCAGGACTGCCTAAAAAACAGACAAAATCTAATACATCCAAGACAAACATCACTAGGCTTGTCTAGAATTACAGTCAATACCCACGTCTATCTTTTACAGCGTCTATTAGTTTAGACACCCCGGTGGACCAGCAGTGTGGCTTTGTAAAGGTCTATGGTTTTATATGTCAAGAATAAACACAGCTGGCACTGAGATGAAAGAGGGAAAGAGGAAGGATCATGATGAAAGAGCATGGAGTTATGACACCGAGGGAAACATATGTGATGCAGAAAGTTTCCACTTCTAAGCACTTTACTCAGCCTCACAGTATAATGAAGGTGTAGAGGATTTAGATCTATGCTTTGGTCAAGCCACTAAACCCAAGAAATGTCTTCTTTCCACATTTCAGCTTTTAATACTAAAACCACTATGTCAGGAATGAATGTTAGTAGGCCTGTGTACATTTATACACATTTCTAGGCAGACTCCGGCAGTGACAACATTAAAGTGTCCAAGTTCACCATTATGTAAGCAACCTCCACTTTAAAGGGAACCTGTCAGGTAGCGCCATCTAGGAGGAGGACATTTTTTTTTCTTCTCTAGCAAGATGGCGTTACCGGCACCTGCGCCATTTTAAAATGGATTTTTATAATTCTCAGGAAAACAAAGCACATTTATTAACTGCACAATACACGTGTGATTATGCTGCAGTAGAGGTGTCACGGCTGGCGCCTGCCTGCTGAAGGGCTTTTTTTCTACAGTATGTACATATATTCATTATGTAAACTAGGGGGCCGGTCAGTGAGGGATCAGTGACCTGTCAGCAGTCTGCATTATGAATACCTAATCAGAGCACCACATGAAGACCCCCCCACAGGGCAAGGGCGTATCAACAATTAAAAACTGAAAACAACGATTACACAACAACCACAAGACGGATTTCATCACCAGGTATCATTGCAATCAGTATAACGGCGCTGACCTGACACTGTCTGTAGGTCACTGTGCACAATCTGCCGACAGGTTGCCTTCAAGTCCCTGATCAGATAGAATGCAAATTTACAGTAGGATATACAGCCAAATGTTTATTAGAAGAGACTTTGGGATTTTGAAGGTGTGTGAATATGAACAGAGGCATAACTATTGTGGTCACATAGGGTGCGACCACGGCCGGACCTGTGCTGGTGGGAGGCCAGTCTATGCCAGCAGCTATTTTAGCTGGATGTGTGTCTGAGGAAGAAATGTATTGTGACACAGGGACCCGCCGGGTCCCTGCACTGCAAAACACGCTACCGTGCAAGTCACTAGTGGAGCATTACAGTGACATCATGGCTGCCCGTCACTTGCATGATTAAGTCAGCTGCTGGCTTCTGTGCATGCTATGGAAGAGGACGCCACACATTATGGAAGTGGGGAAGACTAGTACAATCGCTTTATTTATTATATACAGTATATATTGGAGAAAAGCTGCAGAACAGGGACATTATTACTGGAAGAAGCCCAGGATGGGGCACAGTACATCTGGATGGGGACATTATTACTGGAAGAGGCCAAGAATAGGGAACATTACAGGAAGGTGCCAGGACCGAGACCATTATTACAGGAGAGTGCACAGGATGGGGAACATTATTACAGAAACAGGCCAGAATCGGGAACATAATTACAAGATGGGGGATGCTGTTAAATGAGAAAGCGAACACATTTGACTTCACTGGATCTAGAACATTCAGGAGGGGCCAAGTCCAAATTTTGCACCAGGGCCCATTGGACTCTACTTATGCCACTGAGTATGAAAAGATCTATGGGCTTCTTATGTGAAGATTGTAATGGACAAACAGCTTGAGAAGACCTTATACAGTTCTGGTCTCCGGTGTATAAGAAAGACATAGCTGCAGAGAAGAGCGACCAAGGTTATTAGAGGACTGGGGGGTCTGCAATACCAAGATAGGTTATTACACTTGGGGCTATTTAGTTTGGAAAAACGAAGGCTAAGGGGTGATCTTATTTTAATGTATAAATATATGAGGGGACAGTACAAAGACCTTTCTGATGATCTTTTTAATCATAGACCTGAGACAGGGACAAGGGGGCATCCTCTACGTCTGGGGGAAAGAAGGTTTAAGCATAATAACCAGGGCTGTGGAGTCGGTAAGCCACAGTTGAGACTCCGAATCCGACTCCTGGATTTTATCAGGTTCCGACTCTGACTCCTTCATAAATGGCTAATTCGTAACAATAAATTTACTGTTGTAAAATATTAACATCGTGCTTATTCAGTTTCTCACCATCATATAAGTAATCAGACCACTTAGAGCAAAAACTATTATTATTAGAATACAATTAGAATATAGCAAATAACTTTTATAAAGTTTTCTAAACTCTTGTAAGTAAATATGCAATAAACACTGTTATGCAGTTAATAAGAAGAAATCTATAAATTTGTCCTCAGAAAAAGTATTGCCTCTGTCAGATCCTCCTTCATGGGTGCCCTCAAATCTGATCTAATTATTTTGAGAGCAGAGAACAACCTCTCTACACTAACTTGGGTTGGTGGCAAAGCAGTAACCACTCGGGCAACATCTCTGACAATGTCAGGATACAGAGGAATCGCTTGTTGCACTGTTATTTTTGATGAACAGTCACATTTCTCAATTTCTTTTAGTGCACATGAAAAATTCTGCTGAAATGTACTGGCTGTGTTCTTTGATGGGGATGACTCTTCTTCTATGCGGGAACGCTTTGCACAGTCCTTGTGATCCAAATATTTTTTTAAATTAAATTCTTCATCAGTTGATGAGGGTGAAGATGTGGCAGGACGACCAAATTCTTCTTGTTCCTCCTGACTGTTCTGCAACCCTTTCATGCTTACTGCTATTTCAAACAGAGCTTCTTTCCCTTTAGTTAGCTGTTGATCATCTAGAAGAATCCGATGCATTGGGTCTACATAAACAGCTGCCAAAAGAATGTTATTTTGTAATAGTAGCTCCTCTCTCCGTTTCATTGATGTAGCAATGCCACTTGCAATTAACCCTCCTCTTTGGGACAGGCGAAACATCAGGTTCTTCTACTCCTTTAAGAAAATACCTGGAGTTAAGTCCTCTGCTTGTAATTTTTTAGTCACTGTAAATTGGTGCTCTAGCAATTTTTCCAGCTCAGTCACCTGATTCCACTGACTTTCATTTAGCGTCAGTTGAGGGTTAGCCATGTCTACAAGAAAGGTTTTTAGTTCAACCAAGCGCTGAATCATTAAGTAAGTACTGCCCCATTGTGTGGCTTGATCAATAATTGCCCCTTTTCCAGCACGTCTCTTCAAAATTGACTCAACTTTAGGGGTTCTGGCAACAGTAGCCAATTTTCTCACCTTGCCAATCAGTGCAGCAGCATGTCCTTCTTGCAGACTGTCTCTTATAGCCAGCTGTAGCATATGCACAACACAGCACATGTGATGAATGAAATAACGTATTGACACAGTTTCAACAAGATCATCTAAACTATCATGTTGCTGTTCATCTGAAGCAACTTCAGTTTGCTCCTCAGTTACAATACTGTGTTCCTCTATTTCAAACATTTCTGGCTGTGGACCCAGAATGTTCTTCTAGCTGCTAGTCACCATCATTACTCTCATTCATTAGCTTAATAGTACTTATCATATTTGAAGCATTGTCCGTTACGACAGAAAGAACTTGCTCTTTTTTAAGTTCATAGTCTTGCAGAACCTTTTCCACCAAGACCTGGAGAAACTCACTGGTGTGATGAGCTTTGGTGTCTTTTACTGCCAATGTCTTGGTAACTATTTCATTTTTGTCACAAACAAATCGGACATTCATGGCAAAATAGTTCACTCTGTGACGTGTGCAGGCATCCATTTTAAGAAACAGAAAGCGTCCCTTGAGTGTTTTTTTAAGTTCTTCCTTTTGTTTAAAAGCTTCTTCGATTACTAATTTTCTAATACTCTCTCTCTCTCCAGAGAAACACCAAGCTTGCGGGCCATTTCCCCATTCAGACACATAAAAGCTGGTCGTGAAAATAATGAAATAGGCACACTATCCTTTACAACAAGCTCTATGATCTGTTTTTTAAATGTATCTACTGTCATTGTCACAGTAACTTTGTCACTGACAAAATATCTTGCAACTGATGGCTGCAAAGTTCTCTGCTCCTTTGTTTGGCTGGAAGAGCTGGGCACTGGTTCATTGGTTTGGATGCAGTCTTTCTCATCCACTGCTTTCAGTACTTCTGGATGAAAGCGCTGTAAATGTCACTAGATTAGAAGCTCTGGTAGGAGCATTTTTATCTCTGAATGAATATGCACTGATCTTGGCTTCACAGCATTTGTTTTCGTCTGGATCATTTGTCATACACTGACAGACATAATGTTTTCTAAAGAGAAAAAAAAATGTGACAAAACCAGCTCACCTACTAGGCATTTGTTGTGGGGAAGCCCGGATAACGTGCAGTCTTCACGTGAGGCATGTTTTTGGATCTTGGATTTTATCTTCAATAAATTTTGATACTTTTGGAAGCTTGATTTTCTCCTCTTTTTGTTCCATAATGTTTTCTATCTTGAGTGATGGTGAAATGTTCAAATACAGCTGATTTAATGTGAGGCTTCTTTGACTCTCAGGTTTTTAATTCTGCATTCACAATCCAAATGACAATTGTTTTTCCTAAAAACAATTGTACAAAATTATTGCCAGGTCGTAAAACTGATATAGTGGTCAGTAATACTGTTATTCCTCATGTACTCACAGTTAACTGATGCAAAGTTTGTTGAAAGGATAATACTTCTTACAGTCTTTCCTCTTCTGAGTAGCAGCTGTGAGATGCTTGGAAGACGCACACCTAGTAAACATCTAGTCTAGAGGAGGAGCTTTTCTACTAAGAATTTGCAACACATTTTCACTTTCAGTTTCATACACTGTAAGTAGGGGGGTTGGGGCACCATGAGGTTAACCAAGTATAAGATTAGATAAGGGCAGTGGAGAACAGTGACACACAAGAAGTAAGAAATGTCTCTATCTGCAGCAGAACTGCTTATCACTGTTGTTCATAGTTTGATAGAACATATATATTTGAGTAACATTTTTAAAATTCATATGAAAGTTCAATTATGAAATATTAATACATTTTTTTTAAAGCTGGAGTCGGAGTCAGTACATTTCTACCGACTCCAACCAAAACTAACTCCGACTCCACAGCCCTGATAATAACAGATGCGGATTCCTTACTGTAAGAGCAGTGAGACTATGGAACTCTCTGCCGTATGATGTTTTAGTGAGTGATTCATTACTTAAATTTAAGAAGGGACTGGATGTCTTTCTTGAAAAGTATAATGTTACAGGTTATATATACTAGATTCCTTGATAGGGTGTTGATCCAGGGAACTAGTCTGATTGCCGTATGTGGAGTCGGGAAGGAATTTTTTTTACCTAATGTGGAGCTTACTCTTTGCCACATGGGGTTTTTTGCCTTCCTCTGGATCAACATGTTAGGACATGTTAGGGCATGTTAGGTTAGGCTATGGGTTGAACTAGATGGACTTAAAGTCTTCCTTCAACCTTAATAACTATGTTACTATGTTACTTCACCACCAATGAAAAACTGGAATCTAAAGCAGAAACGTCTGAATTCAGCCTAAGGGTCAGTTTATTGTAATAGCTGTCTTCTCAACTGTTCATATAGTAGGTAATTTGGTACAGCCACTTCCTGTAATGCACACCAAAAGCCCTATTAGGCCTAACTTCAAAACATTTAGAAATATTCAGAATTAATTCAATTCAAACATATAACTGTCATTTACAGTGATAAGGATTACAAGTTACAAGAAAAATAATAATAAAAAAATGTATCTATGAGGGGGTACCCCCAAATGTGCTAGCTGCACATACTAGACACTCTCCATGCTCAGTTGGCCAAGTAGCGCTCATGAGAAACCATCGCAGCGGACAGAGCGATTGTTTTCTTAAGTCAATTCCAATGCTTTTGGCTATTTTGCAATGGCAAACTTCAAGGAACAACACGCCAAACATCAAATTATATTTCTTGTTAAATGACCAGAGGGGGAACCGTTTGAGAGTGTGTGAAAGAACATGCACAAACTGACCCTGACTTTTTGTTGAAAGTCATCACAGTGGATGAATCTTGGTGTTACGCCTAAAATCCTGAAACAAAACCGTCCAGCCAGTGGAAACCAGCTTCACCAACCAGGCCAAAATAAGCACAGCAAGTGATAGCAAATTTGAAGCCCATGACGGTTTGTTTTTTCAACATTCAAGGCGCCGTTCAAGTTGAATTTGTTCCTCAGGGCACCAAAGTGAACCAACATTACTATCTGCAAGTGCTGAAGCGATTACGTGAGGAACTAGCTAAACCGGCTGAGATCAGTGTTGGTACCGACTTTAGTCGTTTAACCCCTTAAATGCTACTGTGAATGAATACAGCATCTAGATGGTTAACAGTGTGGGGGCTCCCTCTTTAACCCCATCGGCACCCTGAGATCTTTATCGTGTGGTCCTGATGTTGGTGATGGCAATTCATAGCCAAATAATGGCCTTAAAGTGACCTGTTCAGAAGATATCAGCATTTAGGTGGTAAACAAAATACATTTCTTCATTCCTGTAATGCCACCTTGCATTAATTCCTGAAAATCACCTGACGGGTTAATAAACCACCTGAAAGCAATTTTTAATAGAGTGTGGGTTAATTTTTTTTTTTAAATGGTATCACCAATATATAGGACCCCCAAAGTCCCAATAAAATATGTTTTGCAAATTTTATTGGAAAAATGAAAAATTGCTGCTACATTTTTAAACCTTGTGGTATGACTATCTGGATTATAGGCATAATCATTCAAAGTTTGAAAATTGGTAATTTTTGAAAAAATTTTGAAAAATTTCTGATATCTTATAAATAAATGCATAAAATACCAACAGGAAAGATATACCGTATTTTCCGGCATATAAGACGACTGGGCGTATAAGACGACCCCCCAACTTTTCCAGTTAAAATATGAAATCTTCTTAAAAGTTGGGGGTCTTCTTATATGCCGTATGTCGTCTTATTGGGCCGTTGACTAATGTGCCTTTTGGGGTGGGGAGTGGTCCCGATGATGAAGAGGAGGCGTCTCACAGGAAAGTGTTAGTGGAGTAGCCCCCTATTACCTCATTGCGGCAGCGCGGGGGTCTCTGTGCTGGGGAGCGGCGGCTCCTCATTGCGGTAGCATAGGGTTTCTGTGCTGGGAGCAGCAGCTCCTCTTCGTGCCGTGGGGCGGTGCATCTTCTTGCAGCGTCGGGACTCCTCCGGCATCTCCTCAAGGCCCGGAGGCACCGGCAGCTCCATTGCTGCGATGCGGTGGCCTCCGGGAAAATGGCCGCTGGGGGCGGCGCATGCTCAGATTCAGATCTCTTCTCCCGAGATCTCGGGACGAGATCTGAATCTGACCATGCGCCGCCCCCAGAGGCCATTTTCCCGGAGGCCACCGCATCGCAGCAATGGAGCTGCCGGTGCCTCCGGGCCTTGAGGAGATGCCGGAGGAGTCCCGACGCTGCAAGAAGATGCACCGCCCCACAGCACAGAGCCCCCACGGCACAAAGAGGAGCTGCCGCTCCCAGCACAGAAACCCTATGCTACCGCAATGAGGAGCCGCCGCTCCCCAGCACAGAGACCCCCACGCTGCCGCAATGAGGTAACGGGGCTACTCCACTCACACTTTCCTGTGAGACGCCCCCTCTCTTCGTCATCGGGACCACTCCCCCCCACCCACCATATGCACATTTGTCTGTACCCGGCGTATAAGACGACCCCCGACTTTTAAGAAGATTTTGAGGGGTTAAAAAGTCGTCTTATACGCCGGAAAATACGGTATATCTTGGTACCGTGTACATCTTTTCAGTTAGCCATTAAAAGGTATCAACCACTGAGGACTCTCAATTTTAAAATATCAACATAAATAAATTAACTATTATCAAACTACAATGTGTCACAAAAAAACAAATCTCAAGATCAAGTGTTCCAGAGTTATTACCACATAAACTGACACTGGTCAGACTTTAAAACTTTGGCCCAATCACTAAGGGGTTAATGTATTATCTCTCTCATACAAATATACATACAAGTATACAAACATACATAACCATGTGAGTAACACAGACAGGCAGATGTACCTTACATGGTCTTACAGGCACATCGTGATCATGTTTGATGTATTGGCTGCTTCTTTTTCGTGTAGGAAAACGACAGCTTTGCTAAAAATCAAATGTAAATGGCTGTGATGTCTGAATAGACAGCAATAGACCGTAACAGGGCTGAATTTGTGTATTGTGAAACTAATGTAGCACAAAAAAAAAATCCCAAAACCTCTATTATAGCTGAAAAAGTAGTCTGGCTGTGAAGAGGTTAACAATCGTTGAGCATTCACTAAAAACTTGTAATCATACAAACGTTGACATTAAAAGGGAAATAATTAATGACACTAATAAAAAGTTTGCTAGCTACTTGTGGACAAAGACGCAGTAAAGGGAAAGAAGCCTAAGCGGCCATGATTGGCACAAGTAACAACGGAGGCCAGCATGGCTATAGTGACTCCTATTTTGGGGGCACATTCCTTGTGATTTCTGGCACTCCACACAACACTGGGCACAGAGCGCCATTCAGCATGTACACTGGCTGCAGAGGGTCTATTGGAAGGAAGTGGAGCAGAGCGTTCCAATGAACACAGCCTTTCACATCCCCAATTGGGAGTGATGACAGATGCTAACAAGATGCTGGAAGCAGAAGGAAGAACTCCGAGGAAGCCAAAGCCGTGGAAACCCCAGACCTTGGGCCTTCAGGGTGCATGCAGGGCTCATCTGAATGCATGTCTTAGCATGTGTGATAATGAAAGGAATCGAGCTAATCTGCTGGAAAGGAGCTCACTTCAGCATGTCAATTAGAAACCACTAATGACGTTTAGGAAAATAAACCGGAATGCTTATGATCCAAAGAGGGGCTCTGTTCCTCTTAATTTAACCTCTTCAGGTAAGTACAGTAGTGTTTCGGCTTGTCTTGATATTATTGCAGCTATTGTTATGGTGCATGCCTTACTTGGTAAAAACTACAATGGAGCTAGGGTATGACATATATGTCTCACATGGGCTTCTGGAATGGTGTAAACGGACAATAGGACTCTTCAGTCACGTTCACACATTCAGTATTTGGTCAGGATTTTACATCAGTATTTCTCAGCCAAAACCAGGAGTGGGTGATAAATGCAGAAGTGGTGACGTGTTTCTATTATACTTTTCCTCTGATTGTTCCTCTCCTGGCTTTGAAAATACTGACCAAATACTGAACACGTCAACCTGGCCTAAGACGAGAAAAACCAGCAAACCCTGCTTTTTAGATGTGTTTTAGGGCCAGGTTTCTAATGATGGATAACTGTGTGCACAGATACGCATATATACATGCACCCCCACAAACATTGTTAACAGGCCATAAATTCATAAGACCGTCTGGAAAAATGTATTCCAAAGTTTAAGGTAAAAAAATGTACTGATTAATATCTTTCTTCTGCAAGTCTATGAGAGCCTTGCTCTGAGTTTCACTAAGGCCGGAGTCACACTACCATATAACATGGCCGGGTGCCATACGATAAAACATCACTTAGCACTCAGCCCAGAGTTACTCTATGGGGCAGCTGAGATCTGCGAATATTTCCTCATGCCGATCTGGCATAACAGAACGATGGCAGCATGCTACGACTGGCACCAAAACTCTGCTCACTCGCACCCATACAAGTCTATGCTAACCGCTGAGCAACCGTGCTGCAGCTAGTCACCATTCCAGTCACGTCATACAGGAGAAGATGGTGATCAGTATGTATTTTACTACACCCAGGGCACATACATTACTAACATCTATCTGGTACAAAAAAAAAGAAAAACCCAGAAGCGGTACTTTAAAAGCATACCTTCCTACTGCAAAATATTAATCACTGGGAGACCCCTATAAGCTATAAGGGTGAGGGTTATTGTGCAAATCATATTGTAATTATCAATAAAGGCAGTCAAAATGCTAAAATGGATCAGTCACAAAATTTCATATATGCAGTGGCATGTAAAAGTTTGGGCACCCCTGGTTAAAATGACTGTTATTGTGCATAGTTAAGCAAGTTGAAGAATTTTTAAAGTTAAAGATGGCACATTTAATTTGTATTTTAGGCAAAAAATATATGTACATAGTCATTTTTTACATTTTAAAAATTACAAAAAGGAAAATGGTAAAAAATGTGGGCACCCTGCATGGTTCGTACCTAGTAGCATACCCTTTTGCACGCATGACAGCTTGTAAACACTTTTTGTAGCCAGCCAAGTCTTTCAATTCTTGTTTTGAGGGATTTGAGTGCATGTGCAGTAGCTGCTATCGGTGTCTTCTGCTGGTCCGATAGCTGCTACTGAGCATGAGCCTCCTCTAAGCGCAGTAGGAGCTCAGAGATAGTCATCTTGGAGGAGGAATTTTTTTTCTTCTACTCCAGTAAGTAGCTATGGGATCAGCAGCCTCCATGAGCTCCATACATTTGGGAGACTCCCCAAATGTACGGAGGAATGTGCTGTGGTCACAGAAGACCAAAATTGACCTTTTTGGCCACCAAATTAAACACTATGTCTGGAGCCAAACAAATACAGCTCATCACCCCAAGAACTCCATCCACACAGTGAAACATGGTGGTGGCAGCATCATGCTGTGGAAATGTTTGACAGCAGCAGGGAAAGGGAAAATGGTCCTACTCGAGGGGAAGATGGATGGTGTGAAATACAGGGATACTCTTGAGCAAAATTTGTTTCAGTCTGTCAGTGATTGGAGACTGGGACAGATGTTCACCTTCTAACAAGACAATGTTCCAAAGCATACTGCTAAAGCAACACTCGAGTGGTTTAAGGGGAAACGTGTAAATATTTGGTGTGGCTTAGTCAAATACAAGACCTTAATCCAATTGAGAATCTGTGGTCAGACTTTAAGATTGCTGTTCACCAAAGGAAACCATTTAACTTGAAGGAGCTGGAGTAGTTTTGCTTAAGGAATGGGCAAAAATCATAGTGGCAAGATGTGGAAAGCTCATATAGACTTATCCAAATTGACTTGAAGCTGTATTTACCACAAAAGGACATTCTAAAAAGTATTGACTTTAGGAAGAGAATAGTAATGCACACTGAAGTTTTCGGTTATTTTGTCTTATTTTTTGTTTGCTTCACAATAAAAAGAAAACCAAACGTAAATGACATCGGCAGTCATAGAAACAGTGAGCCCCCAAAAACCCGTTATTTGGACGCCTGGATTGACCTACGCCAGCATATAAAATATTTTCACCACAAATCTATAGTACAGGCCAATAATAAAATTAATCAATAGGTTTGAATGGGATATTTAATGTACTATAAAGTGGACAAGGTAGAGAAAGTGGGCAAAGTAGCTAAGGTGGGCGAGGTAGCTAAGGTGGGCGAGGTAGCTAAGGTGGGCGAGGTAGCTAAGGTGGGCGAGGTAGCTAAGGTGGGCGAGGTAGCTAAGGTGGGCGAGGTAGCTAAGGTGGGCGAGGTAGCTAAGGTGGGCGAGGTAGCTAAGGTGGGCGAGGTAGCTAAGGTGGGCGAGGTAGCTAAGGTGGGCGAGGTAGCTAAGGTGGGCGAGGTAGCTAAGGTGGGCGAGGTAGCTAAGGTGGGCGAGGTAGCTAACGTGGGCGAGGTAGCTAACGTGGGCGAGGTAGCTAACGTGGGCGAGGTAGCTAAGGTGGGCGAGGTAGCTAAGGTGGGCGAGGTAGCTAAAGTGGGCGAGGTAGCTAAAGTGGGCGAGGTAGCTAAGGTGGGCGAGGTAGCTAAGGTGGGCGAGGTAGCTAAGGTGGGCGAGGTAGCTAAGGTGGGCGAGGTAGCTAAGGTGGGCGAGGTAGCTAAGGTGGGCGAGGTAGCTAAGGTAGGCAAGGTGGCATTTTTATTTTATTTTTTTAGGAAGAATTGCTCACATCTGCCTATCTCCCACGATGGGGTCTTAATGGTTTGCACACTGCAAGAATGGTGATAATGGTGACTGTCAGACTCCCATCAAGCAGAATATCCATTTACAGACAATTATCACTATAACCTGCTATTTGCTGGGTATAAAAAAACCCTGCAGTGTGTAAATGTAACACTACTTTAGGAGAAACACATTGTATGCTGGTGATAAGAGGATCTAATCCCATGTGGTCCACTGAAATATGTTGCTGTAACAAAACAGACAAATCTTATAACTTTTGGCCCTTTCCACTACATTGTGTTCATTATTTCAAGGATACATGCAAACATAAAAGCATCAGTCATCATAATACAGTTTTCAGATAATTTGGTACAAATCATTTCATAATAATTACATTTGAAAAAAAAGGTAACATGTTAAATTATGATTTAAAAAAATAAAAAAATAACGTTCATTGCATTACCATTACAGGTATCTGGAATTGTCAGTCACGGGCTAGATCCAGCATTGTATCATGGTTTACATTTATAACAGAACTCATGACTCAAATGAG
The DNA here is from genome assembly GCF_051348905.1 of Ranitomeya variabilis. NCBI lineage: Eukaryota > Metazoa > Chordata > Amphibia > Anura > Dendrobatidae > Ranitomeya > Ranitomeya variabilis. Next base: position 412,347,154 of record NC_135236.1, on the reverse strand, counting down.
AGCAGATCCTAACAGACATTAATCACAGCAGTGAAAATAGTTGGAGGAGCTCAATATGCCATACAGCGACATGATGGTTGGATGCTGGAAGACACCATACCTTTTTGAACATCCTTGTGGAGTCCTCACTAATCTGCATGAACCGCATTATAACGTTGTTTAGGTAAATATCACTCAGCGTTGCGTGATCTTTGCTTTCTCTTCTCACTTGGTTCAAAAGTAAATACCAGCAATTCACCGGGGACAGCAAATTCTGGTCTTTCCTATGAAGAACAATTACACAGAATTAGCAAATAAGGTGATATGCATCAAAGTTAATAACTGGATTAATATCTCTGAACTGAACATACTCTTAATATTGACATTGCAACACCAAGAAAGAAAAGTAATGGAATTATGGAAATCACAGAAATGAAATACACGTTATTGATATACAAATGATGAAAAGAAACATCAAAATAAAAATATAATAAATACAAATCTTAATTTATTCAACATGAGAGCTACGATCAGATATATATGCACTTACACACCTTGGCTGCAATCAATTAGGTTATTTAAAGAAGTTGCCCACTACTTGGACAATTTGTTGTCATACCCCTCGCTTGGCCCTGATAAACCTAAAGAAACCTATACTCGCCTCCCGTGCCGCCGCCGTTCCCGTGGTGTCAGCACTTGCTCTCCCTCCTGGGGCTCTCGTGTGGTGCTGGGTCACATGAAGCCAGCGCCCAATCAACGCCTTCGGACAAATCGAATATGAAGAGGAAGTCTGGGATCAGCTGCAGCTCGGACTTCCTCTTCATGATCGATATGTCTGAAGGCGGAGGACAGTGACTCCAGCACTGATTGGGCGATGGTTGTCACAACACCACACGAGAGCCCCAGGGAGAGCAAGTGCCGACACCACGGGAACAGCACCGGCAAGTGAGGCGAGTATACATTTTATTATATTGTGTGGGCCAAATATTTTGATCAAGAAGAGGTTGTCCTAGTAGTGAACAACCCCTTTACGGTTGTATGAGGAATGTTCTGCCATGCTGAATGCACTTGAGCATGCAAAGACACCTCTGAACTCCCTGTGTAACTGTCAACGATTTACGCCCCAGATGCAATGGGAGAAAAGTCTGGAAACACTGCAGGCCATGGCTGCATGCTTAGACCATGCTGGCTGCTCACAGTAACATAAGCAACATTGGACATGGTGTTGCGGTGTTAAATGGCCATACCACTGGTTCTACCACCAAACCAATGTAATGCAGAACTATTAATGTGGAATGAAGACTAAAGGGGTCTGGTTACCATACATTATGCCATTCCACATCATAATCCTGGGAGTAGGACTCACGCGAAGTTCCCATTTAAGTCCCACTTTATGACGTTGCCTATATGGTCTCCATACCAATCTCCAGCTATCACTGCATCCAAGACAAAAGCGGGACTCAACACTGAAGAGGATAGTCCTCTATTCCAGTTCCATTGTCATCTTGTCCTGCACCATGATAGCTTTTGAGAGTAGGTGGTGAAATTAGGTCAATAGTTCACTTATAGCTGGACGTTTAGCTCATAGCGTAAATATGCGCAAACAACGTCTGATGGCTTGTGTAGACTCTGATGCCAAAGAGTTGGCATGTGACATCTAATTTCACATTCTCCGTGACACCAAGACACATGTTGCTCCTGCTTCTGAGAGCTGCCTGAAAGACCCAAACCATGGCCTGCATCGTCTCTGGGCTTGCACATCTGGGATGTTATTGGTTTGCAACTACAAAGGGAGCCGTCAGCAGCGGATCCTGATGATTTGTGTGCCCATTGCATTGCGTGAAACAGTACATTCCTCAGACAACCATTAATAACCTCATTGATAACACGCCAAGGTGTGTAAGCGAGTCTATTTCTGTGCATGATGCTCATACTGGAGATTGAATATAAATTGAGATGTTTTGAAAAATAAGTTTCCATTTTTTATCATTTGCATATCATTAGTATGTCTATTAATACTGTTATTTCCATAATTCCACAACACTTCTTTCTTGGTGTTGCAACTGCAATGCTGAGGAAAGTTTATTCTACAGAATATAAACAGTAACTAGAAATTGTATACAAAGTTATCATTCTAGCTACAACGAATACTATTACCTACAAATGTAATTACTACTTTAGTGAAGTGAATGGATTTTAGAGCACAGTTTGCAAAGATATCAACTATAAGTTGCTTTTAATGGCTATACATGCTGTCGCAACCAAACTATTGTTATATTGCTCCAAATGCATCTAAAATAAATCAAAATTTACAATAAGAAATATTACACAATTTTGTTTCTACAGTTCTAATGCAGAGTTATATGTCTCCATGGTAACATAAACAAAGCCTGTAGTCTAATCCTGCACTAGTACTATCTTTCACCTTTTCATTGATTTTCCTTATGCAATCAAATTTACAGTAACAAATTGGGAAAAGATGAGACCAGGTATGACTACAGTATCCACCTTTATAGGGTTTGCTTGTTTGTTTGTGGTCTGTTACTAAGGCGATGCACAGGTCTGCAGACCAAAATTAAAACCTGTTGGAAAGTTGCATAATGTATTATTTTACAAAAAAGGAGACAATAGATCACATTTACATGGGAAAGTGGACATATGCTTTAAGCAACATCATTCCCTATCAGGTCAACTATGAAACCTGACAGATATTTACAATTATTTCCTTAATAGCAATTTGTCACTACAAATCAAGGGTTTTTTTTTTAATGTAAATTATCATGCTCTGATCTGGTCAAAGGTCACTGTGCAGAAAGTGGGAGGTGGTGAGCTGTGACACAACTTGCTGTGAATGGCGGATTCTGATTTGTTTCCTGTATATAGAGGTGTAATGTCACTGCAATCCTGCCTGCAATGATGAGACTGCATTACTACAGGCCAGCGTGAAAACAGCAAGACTTCCGGTTTATTGTATTTTATATAGACACACACTTAATATTATACACACACAGGTATATGGAAAATCAACGTAACCTGATTTAGACAATAGGACCCTTTCTGATTGCACATTACTTAGAGAATTTTGCATTGAAATCTAGGTTACAACTATAAGTTCACACTAGGCGTTTTTGCAGCACGTTTTTATTTGTGCGTTTTCTTATGCAAATTTTCATCTGCGTTATAGAGTACCAGTAAAGCCTATGAGATTTCAGAAATCTCATGCACACAGCTTGTTTTTTTTTGGTCATCAGGATTTTGTGCTTTGTATGGTTTTTTTTGCACAATGGAGAAGGTCACTTCTATCAGCACTTGCGACCCACTGAAATGAATGGGTAGTGAAAAAAACGCATCAAAAACACAGGTATCATGTTTTGCAGCGTCCTATAGACTAGGACTCTTTTTCAACACTCAACTTTATCAGCATGCACAAGAGGCAAATCTAGCATGCCAAAACCTCCGCAAAAAAAAGAAAGAAAAAAAACGCAGCATTCTGCAGCTTTCTCCTGCCAAGCCATCAGGTTTTGCTGAAGAAAAAAATAGCCAAGTGTGAACTTACCCTAATATGTGAATTAATGAGCCTCCAAGAAGTAGAACATTTGTATGAAAAATACATTTTTCAGGCAGAAATGTTTTAATCCACTTAAGTTATTGGCTCTTTAATCATGATTGTATTTTTTTTCACTTATCTATAGAATTATAAAGGTTTTAGTTAAGATAATCAGTATAGGCTAGACCTGCGTAAATGGCGGACAGGAGGCCATATCTGAGCCTCCTTCCTCACGCTGCACAGACAAGAGCAGTCCATAGCAGGCAATGGGGTTAGGCGAGTAATTTTATTTATATCTAATTTAAAGATCCGCAAATTTATGTAAATTGTATGTCATCATTGATGCATATTTCTAAATCTAGTCATGTATTTAAGAATCCTGCACTCTATTAGATGTGAAGATAGTGAGGTTCACTAGACAATCTAAAGTGTATAATATTGTAAGGTTTCCGTCTAATACCATAGATGTTCGTCAGACATAAGGGTTGTAGAGCAAGGGAGATAGATAGGCGTAATAAACGACATGAAGGCGCAAGGTGTATGGTGATAGATGTCAGGAAATCCACCTCTCAGGTGGTGTCGGTGATAGCGGTCACCATACACTGCATGCTTTCTCATCATTTATTACACATTTCTCCCCTATTCCTTATAGAATCCACATGTCTGACGAAAGGTCTATGGTGCTAAATGGAAGGGGTACAACATTATACACATTTAATCTATATATCTATATCTCTCTCTCTCTATATATATATCTCTCTATATATATATCTATATATCTCTATATATATATCTATATATCTCTCTATATATATCTATATATATATCTCTCTCTCTCTCTCTAATATATATATATATATCTATATATATATATATATATATATATATATATATATATATATATATATATCTATATATATATATATATCTATATAAATATCTATATCTCTCTCTCTCTCTCTATAATATATATATATATATATATATATATATATATATATATATATATATATATATATATATTCTATATATATATAATTGTCTAAGGGTTTTTCTGTCTGTCTGCCTGTCTGTCCTGGAAATCCCGCATCTCGACCAATCAGCGACGGGCACAGTATCAACGTAGATGTCATAATGGTTGCCATGGCGACGATGTCATAAAGGTTGCCTCGACCAATCAGCGACGGGCACAGTCTGCCACGAATTCTGGAATCATCATTGTCCATATACTACGGGGACATGCATATTCTAGAATACCCGATGCATTAGAATCGGGCCACAGTCTAGTATGTGTATATATATATATATATATATATATATATATATATATATATATATATATATATATATATATATATATATATATATATACACACACACACACAGTGGGGCAAAAAAGTATTTAGTCAGTCTGCAATAGTGCAAGTTCCACCACTTAAAAAGATGAGAGGCGTCTGTAATTTACATCATAGGTAGACCTCAACTATGGGAGACAAACTGAGAAAAAAAAATACAGAAAATCACATTGTCTGTTTTTTTATCATTTTATTTGCATATTCTGGTGGAAAATAAGTATTTGGTCAGAAACAAAATTTCATCTCAATACTTTGTAATACATCCTTTGTTGGCAATGACAGAGGTCAAACGTTTTCTGTAAGTCTTCACAAGGTTGCCACACACTGTTGTTGGTATGTTGGCCCATTCCTCCATGCAGATCTCCTCTAGAGCAGTGATGTTTTTGGCTTTTCGCTTGGCAACACGGACTTTCAACTCCCTCCAAAGGTTTTCTATAGGGTTGAGATCTGGAGACTGGCTAGGCCACTCCAGGACCTTGAAATGCTTCTTACGAAGCCACTCCTTCGTTGCCCTGGCGGTGTGCTTTGGATCATTGTCATGTTGAAAGACCCAGCCACGTTTCATCTTCAATGCCCTTGCTGATGGAAGGAGGTTTGCACTCAAAATCTCACGATACATGGCCCCATTCATTCTTTCATGTACCCGGATCAGTCGTCCTGGCCCCTTTGCAGAGAAACAGCCCCAAAGCATGATGTTTCCACCACCATGCTTTACAGTAGGTATGGTGTTTGATGGATGCAACTCAGTATTCTTTTTCCTCCAAACACGACAAGCTGTGTTTCTACCAAACAGTTCCAGTTTGGTTTCATCAGACCATAGGACATTCTCCCAAAACTCCTCTGGATCATCCAAATGCTCTCTAGCAAACTTCAGATGGGCCCGGACATGTACTGGCTTAAGCAGTGGGACACGTCTGGCACTGCAGGATCTGAGTCCATGGTGGCGTAGTGTGTTACTTATGGTAGGCCTTGTTACATTGGTCCCAGCTCTCTGCAGTTCATTCACTAGGTCCCCCCGCGTGGTTCTGGGATTTTTGCTCACCGTTCTTGTGATCATTCTGACCCCACGGGGTGGGATTTTGCGTGGAGCCCCAGATCGAGGGAGATTATCAGTGGTCTTGAATGTCTTCCATTTTCTAATTATTGCTCCCACTGTTGATTTCTTTACTCCAAGCTGGTTGGCTATTGCAGATTCAGTCTTCCCAGCCTGGTGCAGGGCTACAATTTTGTTTCTGGTGTCCTTTGACAGCTCTTTGGTCTTCACCATAGTGGAGTTTGGAGTCAGACTGTTTGAGGGTGTGCACAGGTGTCTTTTTATACTGATAACAAGTTTAAACAGGTGCCATTACTACAGGTAATGAGTGGAGGAAAGAGGAGACTCTTAAAGAAGAAGGTACAGGTCTGTGAGAGCCAGAAATCTTGATTGTTTGTTTCTGACCAAATACTTATTTTCCACCAGAATATGCAAATAAAATGATAAAAAAACAGACAATGTGATTTTCTGTATTTTTTTTTCTCAGTTTGTCTCCCATAGTTGAGGTCTACCTATGATGTAAATTACAGACACCTCTCATCTTTTTAAGTGGTGGAACTTGCACTATTGCTGACTGACTAAATACTTTTTTGCCCCACTGTATATATAGATATATATATATATCTATATATAAAATTGTCTAAGGTCCACTTCCTTCTGTTTGTCTGTCTGTCCCAGAAATCCTGCATCGCTGATTGCTCACGGCTAGCTGTCGGGGCCCTGGATGAATCTGGGGGCCCATTTGTCCCCCACACTATGGGGCCTGTGAGTTAGGGGAGCCCTCTCCCCGTTTCCTGCAGCTCCAGTGTCTTCAGCATCTTCTCTGTGACATCTCAGGACAGAGGGCACAATGACATCACTACAGTGCGACCTCTGTACTGAGCTGCACTGAGGAGAGTCAGAAGACGCTGATGGGACCGGAGCTGCAGGGAACAAGGAGAAGTAAGTATTTGATTTTTTTATGTATGTATGAAGCATGATATGGGACCCATTAAACTGCATGGATCATTATATGGTGCCCCTTATACTGTATGGAGCAATATATGAGGACGTTATATACTGTATAGAGCAATATATGGGGCCTATTATACTGTATGAGGCATTATATGGGGCCCATTGTACTGTATAGAGCATTCTATTGGTCCCATTATGTCCAATCTCTCCAATCAGAGACAGGCATAGCCCGGCTGCGAATTGGCCCCTCCCTACTCCCCCTCCAGTCAGCGCCCACATAGCGTTTTAGCAGTCCGTTAAACAGACTGCGCTACAGCGTGGCATAATGCGGTGTAACGCAGTCCATTAACGCTGCCATTAACCCTGTAAGTGTGACCAACTGTTTACTATTGATGCTGCATATGCAGCATCAATAGTAAAAACATATAATCTTAAAAATAATAAAAAATCATTATATTCTCACCTTCCGGCATTCCGCGGCAGCCTTTCCCGCTCCTCGCGACGCTCCGGTCCCAAGAATGCATTGCGGCAATGACCCCAGATGACGTAGCGGTCTTACGAGACCTGTACATCATCACGGGTTACTGCCGCAATACATTACTGGGAACGGAGCGTCGCGAGGAGCATCGCGAGGAGCATCGCTAAAGGCCTTGGCTGGATCCGGGGGCTGCCGGAAGGTGAGTATATAACTATTTTTTATTTTAATTCTTTTTTTAAACAGGGATACTGCGCGGGCTGTGCTCCATACTGCGTGGGCTGTGCTCCACACTGCGCGGGCTGTGCTCCACACTGCGCGGGCTGTGCTCCACACTGCGCGGGCTGTGCTCCACACTGCGCGGGCTGTGCTCCACACTGCGCGGGCTGTGCTCCACACTGCGCGGGCTGTGCTCCACACTGCGCGGGCTGTGCTCCACACTGCGCGGGCTGTGCTCCACACTGCGCGGGCTGTGCTCCACACTGCGCGGGCTGTGCTCCACACTGCGCGGGCTGTGCTCCACACTGCGCGGGCTGTGCTCCACACTGCGTGGGCTGTGCTCCATACTGCGCGGGCTATGCTCCATACTGCGCGGGCTGTGCTCCACACTGCGCGGGCTGTGCTCCATACTGCGCGGGCTGTGCTCCATACTGCGCGGGCTGTGCTCCATACTGCGCGGGCTGTGCTCCATACTGCGTGGGCTGTGAGACTCTTTCGCCCTGGGCCCTCAAAAACTTGGAGCTGGCCCTGGCTTCACTGAATGGTCGCGCCTGGCCGGCCGCGAACAATCAGAGACAGACTCCGTCCGGTCACAAATTGGCGCAGGATTTGAACCACGCTTCGCTAATTGGTCGCGCCCAGCCGAATCCTGTGTATTCAATGTATTATTCTAAAATCTTCATAAATAAACTACATACATATTCTAGAATACCCAATGCATTAGAATAAGGCCACCATCTAGTTATCTAATAAACATCACTATATACGCATGTAATGGTGCCGGACTCTCTGTACCAGGTGGGACCCTATCCAAGCGCCTGAATTCCAAAAATGCAGTTTCACCTAATTTATAGATTTAAAAATATTCCGGTTTTTAATATTCTATATCAGTAAGGAAATAGGATTTCCTAGTAAGGTAGTTATGGAAATAAAAATGAGAAGAAATCACTAACTTGGGAAAAAGAAATATTCATGACTGACATTACGAGATGAAGTATGCGAGATCGTTCATTGATACCTACGGTAATTCTGAGAGCATGGAAAGAAAAAAAAAATCAAAGGACTTGAAAAGGAAATTCGGTCAAATCGTTCTGCCAATATGTCATAGATACACATAAAATCATATTTATGTAGTCTGATCATACAGCTGCACTGATGTCCAAAGCAAGAGAGGTCTATGTAAGAAAACCTGATGAAACATTCTAGGCTCACTGTAGCCATTTTACTCTTTTTATACAGGTTACAATATTTTAATGCAAATGTTCCAAATATTAAACACAGTGATGATTGTAAAGAGATGCTTCCAGAGTTCTTTGCAGAATTAGGAATGAATTCCAACAACCATCTAGGAGCCAGGCAGCATTTTACACAATGCATAAAGCTCACCAATACTCCTGGGGCTGGATGGAATTAAAGCACATTATCTATCGGTACGTTACAAAATCGGAAACTGCTCTCATTATAATGGAGGTTGTTAGAACAGTACAGGTTATTTCAGTCACTATCCTGCGGTTTTGAAATGAGATGTTCAAGAAGCACATGGAGGTAATGTTCAGGTTTGGATATATTTTTACTTGGCCCCCTAGAGCTAGAACAGAGCCTGTAGCTGCAGCACAGGGATATGGTTTATTAAATGTTGCTCATCCAAACAGATTTTATATTGAAACTCAAGAAAAAATAAAAGAAAACCAAGGGGAGACAAAAGTATCACCTAAAGTCACTTTAGCAACAATGTCCAGGTAATATGGTTGGGGATGGTGCCTGCACTGGAGGTGTACTCACCTTTTGTAGTAGGTGATAGCTGGATACTACAGTGTTCTCTCTGGTTCAGACCATCTGACAGTGGACAGCAAGTAGCTCAGCAGAAGGAGGCAGTTATTATAGGGTGCAAAAGGGCTGCCTAAGGGGCACCCCAGGTCTATAATGTGTTCACCTATCAGCAGGGTCTAAAAGCTGGTAATTCAGTAACTCAACAAGCAGTCCATCAAAGGCTCAGTGAGCCTTAGGTGCCCATAAGTTCATCAGTTCTCCTTCCATGGACCACTTTTGGCATTTCACGCTCAGACCTAAATCTGTGCCCAATTTGGCTCTGCATAATAAAAACATCCAAGGAGAAGTTCAATTTTGTAGATATTCTGACCTAGTCATCCAAGAACCATAATGTGGCCCTTATGAAACTCGCTTAATATAAAGGCTCAATGTATATACCCCCAAATAGTGCCACTAAAAACAAAAATCCATATACTACTAGATTGACAGAAAAATTAAAAAAAAGTTACAGCTATTGTAACCCAGTGGGGTACTTACCAGATTAAAATATATTTTATAGGAAAAACTTCTACAAACAGTGAGTAGTCCAATATCTTGCCCTAATTACATGCAAATAAATATTTTAAACATAGTCTTACAATTTAATATTCTATTTATAATCTATTGCCATTAATCACTATTTTCCAGGACTCCCCTAAGTTGGACGGGAAAAGAAGTGAAAATTGAGGTGTAGAATTCCAGGAGAGTGCTGTCATCATTGGAAGAAAATTAATTCTAAGTTGATGATGTTTCTAGATGCTGCACTTTTTTGATGCAGATGCATATATCAGCTTTCAGCTCCGGACCAGATCCTTTGTCAGGTGTATACGTGAGGTTATACGCTGAAGGCGTTTTAAAGCCCCAATTAGAGGGTAAAAACTAAAATGGTTTGGAGGTGGATCCCAATGTGGTAGTGTGGAAATATAGTATTCCTACAACAATGAAGATAATAAAAAATCATAACCTAGTGACAATTCAACTTTGGCCAACCTCATAATATTAGTGATTGTATTTTACAATATTTATTTTTATTGTAATTACGCAGATTTTATATATTTTCCTATCTATGTAATGGTATTTATATTGCCTCGTTCTATATTTGATCCCCATAGGTCTTATTATTTACACATTTTAAACTACTATCATGTTGAGATCCCAACCACACTACCTCGTGGGGATTCACCGCCAAAACGTTTACATTTTCACCACCAAATGGAAGCTTTAAACCACTTGCCGCGTGTAACCACGCATACCCAACTAACAAAGGCTCTGGTCCCCAGCTGAAAACTGGTTTGTGCACTTGCAACAATTAGGCCGGGTGCACACAATCCGGAAGTGGCAGCACTTGGGACACAGCGCATGAGAAATTGACATGCTGTGGTCAGGAAAGACGTGCCGCACAGCCGTCTCTGCGGGCATCTGTGGACGCATAGTGGGCATGGGATTCCTTGGAATTCCATCCACTATGCTGCAACATGTGGCCACTGCGGGTTTAACGCGGCATTAGTATGCAGCTCCAAGCTCGCAGCAATTACTGATCATGTGCACATACCCTAAAGTATCCGGAGTGGTGTCTCTTCCCTGCCACTAGTAATAATCTTACCAGTCGTTGTCTTCTGTTATCAGCGCCACCACGGTCGTCTCCTGCAGTTTATGACTTGCCGGATCACTCCAGTGTTTGCCTGAAACCAGAACTCTATTCAAGTCTATGACAGCTAGAACGAGACCCTCCTACATGCATTGAGAGCTTGTGACCGATATCTGTCACTTAAAAGTTGTGGTGTCTGGTAAGTGTAATGCAAGGAAACTTACATTAGTGGCACCACTCCAGTGCTGAAATAAAGAAAAATGCTGGAGTGGTGCTTTAAATGTTACGAAGTGTGTATAAATTGAGGAAAAAAATAAAAAACTCACAAATTTAACATTAGGATCAATATTGGGTACTAGTATCACACAGAACATGAAAAATTCCTCCATGTTTTATATTATTCCCAAACTGGAAGTACTGAGCCCTGAGTGTATTTTCATAAATATCGTTTTCTTGGACAGAGAAAATGAAACAGATTTTCTTAACAGACACTTATGTCACTGTAATAACTGTGAAGTCGGAGAATGTGCCATATGTCCTAAACCATTATAACAGACACAACATGGAGCGGAAACGAAAAGTGTTATGCCAGGCTGCGTGCCAACTCTATCACACTAGAAAACACTAGTAACATATCACATGAAGATCTACATTTAGGAAAAAGCAGAAAATGAACCGATATCAAATACACACACAAAAAAAAAGGCCAACTACCTGTTGTACAAACAGCGGTGCCCCGGTGTTTTGTGTTGAGCACCACTACAAGCGAGTGCCTGTAGCGTAAAACACCTTCACAGATCTCTTATGTGTGCCACCTTGCGTAATACAGAAGAGTCTTCTAAAAAAAAAAAAAAAAAAAAAAATGGCAGGAAACAGCGTTACTGATCCTGCTGCTGCCCTCGTCAAGAGGACAACCTTCCAGTTACTGGTCAGACAAGACACCACAAAAATGACTTCACCCTTATTTACTTGACTGCTTATGGTCATGCAGAACAAATCAGCAGGAACTTAGGTCATGTTCTTCAGCCCATGTTTGGACAGCTGCTTAGATCTGTTTTAATAATGTAAAACTGCTTCAGATGAACAGTTATTGAGGTTATGAGGGAAATTTCAGCAGGTTTAACATCGTTCAAAAACAGTTATGGATGGGATTTATTCACTATTTCAGCAAATTGGGCAATTCAAAAAAATAGACCTAGCTCTCTGTGGCCCAGATGACTTTTCTAAAAGGCCTGCAGGATGCCAAATTACTAAAAAGGCCGATATTTAACATGTAACCCTAGACAGAATATTTAATAACATCTGTTTGTCTACCATCAGTGTCTTCTTTCTTTGTAAGAACATTATTTGGTCTTCAGGGCAATGATTCAGATAACCAAGGCAGGAATCAAGTCAAAGTTTAGTCACACGTTACTGGGTCAGTTGGGGTTTCCATATGAATTGCTGAAAAACAGGATTCAGTTATATCCGCCCGCCATGGATGTCAATGATCGCTTTGTGATCTGTCTGCCTTTTTGAAGTGAAGTAAAAGTGTGGTTGACTGCGCTGTTGTGCCTGCCTCAAAACGGAGGACACTGCCCAAAGTAAGATCAGACTAAGCACAAAGTGACCCCTGATGATGGATAAGCTTGAATCCAGTTTTTCAGGGCTTTAGATGGAAACTCCAATGGAGTCACTGATATGTCGCTAAGAGGTGCACATAATGTGAACGTAGCCTGACAGCAATCACATCCCTGTGTAGGAACAGTCTACGCTGGTGATCATTATGGTGGCCAACTGCAGAACTATCAAATTAGCAAAATAATGGCAGTGACACTGTATTAGAGAAATTAGCAAATTTTTCAAATTCTAAAATGGAACTTTTAAAAGGCAGAAACGATGAACGGTTTCACACCAACGGCGACACTCATGTCTCTGTCCCAAACACTCGCTACCCTGCTGCTTGCCATGCATCCTGACTGTATACATTAATCACCATCACTTACATACACAGTCACTCTCACACACGTGCCATCACTCAGACAATAAATACGTACATAAATGACAAGCAGACAATAGCAAATAAAAGTGAGCAGCTTACTTGGCACAACAGAAGCTACAGTTTTAGAAAAGCTAAATCTGGGGTGGAAACAATTATTGGGCTTTTCTCTCTTCCCTCGCAATCACAGAACTGTCAGACAGCTGGCTAATGCGGCCGTCAAGAGAAAGTAACTGTCACTAAATAAGCATGGGATCTTCTCAATGTGTTAGTAATTTGGAAGGAGACTTGCTCCCAAAGGCTTGTTCTCGCAAACAAGATCTAAATGTGATAACTGCTCCCAGGTAACAAAAGATTAAGCAGCTAATGTCTGGATAAAATTCCACTAATCCGGCCCAAAGCCCCAGACATCAGTCAGTCATTCAGTCTACCCAGAACCCCAAGTGGGGAAAGTAGGTGCGGTAATACGGTTTGTATCCTAAAGGTAAGATATTTTCAGTAACTGGACAAGCTGAATAGTGAACATTTTTTAGAAAGTTGATATCTAGATCAGCTGTCAGTTTCCTTCCTCCATGCAGGCATCAACCTGCAGAAGTACACAGAGATGCAGCAAGCACTAACCATGCTCACTCTCGTACTATTGGATCGGCTGTACTACACAGTTTGTGCACGGTGCACCAATGTTGGTTTATTAAAGGGAATCTGGCATCAAGTTTTTGCCATGTGCTCAGAGTGCTGAATGATGTAGGGCTGAGACCCTGATTCCAGCAGTGTGTCACTTAATGGGCCATGTGTTGTGGTTTCAATAAATTCAGTGTTTTATAAGCAGGAGATTATCAATACAGGACTAGGTATCATGCCTCCTAGTCAACTGCTCTGCAAAGCCATGCCCCAAGCACTGATTGGCAGCTTTCTGTCAATGTACAAGTACAGAGAAAGCTGCTAATCAGTAATGTGGGTGGGGTGATACAGGGCTCAGCATTCTGAGCAATGCTTGATCTAAAAAGTGATTGTATCACAATGACAGCATGCAGACCAGCAAACGATATGCCTATAATCAGAGTCTCTCTCAAAATAATGATGCTCTCAGATTACATAAAACCTGCTGACGGATTCCTTTAATTGCTATATCTGAAATGAAAGGTGTTGTCTCATCGGAGACAAAGATCAGAATATGATCACCATCTGCTCCCGGAATGGTCTATGCTCCATTGTCTTTATGAGACACCTTTAGGCTACACCATAGGATGATGGATGAGATCTAAATGGATTTTCTGCTACATTATCTGCTATTCAAATTGTACCTTCGCTTGTTTTTTTTTTTTTTAAATATGTTCTTACTCCTTTACAAGTCCTTGGTCTCTGGGTCCTGAGACTCCAACTGCTTGCTCAGAAACTGCTCAGGAGGGTGCTGGTCAGCAGGCAAAAGTGCTCTGCTCCTGTATGAGCATACTCACAAAGCAAAGTACGGGCTCACACATTTTATTGAGCACTCACGTGTTCTCCTGCGTATTTTGGCTGCACAAAAACGCATTTTACAGTTCCCTTAAAGAGGCTGTCTGCTATATCATTGATGACCTAACCTCAATATAGGTCATCAATATCAGATCGGTTGGGGTCCGGCACCCCCACTGATCAGCTGTTATAGTGTCAACGGCCGGATACTGCACATCCACCTCCTATTTATTTGTTAATAAACTATTAACAGTTTTTGCTTACGTGTATCCTAATCCTGTATTGTAATACATGCACTGTGCACATAACATTAGGTAAGGTGGTAAATCCCAGACAACTTACAAAGGAGGCGCTTATATATATATTTCAATGGAATAAACTTTAAACCCTAAACCATAATACAATGGTGACCTCAAAGAGAAGTTATGTCATGACCGGAGGGAGGTGTACGTTAACAAAACAAACTTGTATATCACCTTCTAAGTCGTTCACAAAGAGCTTTGTAAGGACATAGAAGTCAGTCAAGGGTCAGAGGAATGCAGCAAAGCAATGGGAAGGCGGCATGGAGACACATATTCAGCCAGGTATTAGGGAAGAATTAGAACAATTCATGCATGGCACTTTTCATTCAGCTGTTGTTTCTTCAAGGATGTCTAGTATTTACAAATGCAAGTCATAGTTTGGTCAGCAGCTGGCCGCTGACAATCTGATGACAAGTGCAATGCGCCTCGAATAGCTCCAGCAGACATCTCATTATCCGCGCACCCTGGGGTTGTACAGCACGACACGCCACTTCTCTCAGGCGCATCTCTGGAAACCTCTCCATGTCCAAACAGCTTTAGGGCTGGACTGGTGTACGGACCTAAGACCCCTGAGTAACAATTAGAACGGAGGCCCAAATAGAATTCCATCTCCCATGTGGTTCATTTATCTGCAAAGCTGAATACTCAAAACACACAAAAAGATGGCCGTAAAGGTTGATTTGTGAAAGTTAGAGTTTTGGACAATGCCATGAAGTTAAAAAACAAAAACAAATTGTTCTCCCATTGTTCTTTACCAAGATTTGTGGCCTAGTTTGGAATTCTACTTTTCAACAACTGCACCCAAGAAAAAAAAACAACAACATGGCAGATGCACAATTATCTGCCAAATAAGCTCAGCAGCCGCTGGAGCTCCTATATTACAGACCTGATTTATGATGAGGTCCTAAATCTAAGGCAGATAAGAACACTCGCTCCTGTGATAAAACAGGCAGGGAAATGTGTCACCTAGGAAAGTAGTAGCTACCAGCTCCTGATGTTTCCTCTGTACACTCACTTATCATAAGTGGCTCATGATTCCTCCCCTGGCCATGTGCTTTGGAATGTGCAACCATGAAATGAAGCAGCTCTGCATGGTCGCACAGAGCAAACAACAGTATATAGCAAGGAGACATTTGTAAGATTATCTCAGCATAGGAACTTTTTTTTTTTTTTTTTTTAACACATCCAATGGTGGAGCTTCATATTATTCCAAAATCTATAAACTAAAATATACTTAGTCCATGAGTAACCTCCCTTTAGGGAATCTGCCACCCCTCAGGATGTATAGGACCTATTAATATGGGCATACAGGTAATTGAAATGTTACACTTGTCCTACTTGTAAGCCTCATATTAGTGGTCTTGTTGCTGAGAAATGTTATATTCTGTCTTTATGTTAATGATTTCTTCCAGGCTCCAGGGCGTGCAGTGCCCACAGGAGGGAAGATGAGGTATGTATTTCTGAGGGAGGGCAGGGCGCAGGATTCCGGGGCCGTAACTGACACTGACGGGAGAAGGTAAGTATTACAATGATGACAGGGGGCAGGGATTTCTTCCAAGCACTTCTCAGCAACAAAACCATTAATATGAGGTATACAGGTAGGACTAGTGTAACATTTCTATTACCTGTATGCCCATATTAATAGGTCATATACGTCCTGGGGGGTGACAGATTCCTTTTAATTTGCAATGTAAATGACCATCATTCCATAATATTTGCCAAATGATGGAGGTAAATAAGTCACAAGACACAAACCTAAAAGAGCAACTTCTACAACCAACATCCATAGTAACTAAGGAAAAAGATAGGTAAAATGTTTACTTGTATTGTTGGTGATCTTTTGTGCTTCTGGTCTTAGCCATAAATCTTTCTGCAAGCTTTTCCAGATTCCGGGAATACTCCATTTCAATTTCTGCTTTCTTGCGGAAGAAGTCCTGAAGGTCCTGAAGGAGCTGAACTCTCATTTCAGTTTGTTGCTCCAAGCATTTTTGTTGTTCAACCAGCTGAGCTCTTATCTCTACAAAATAAAGCAAATAAATATGAATCCTTGGATCCAATGCAAAGTTCATTACAACATTACAAACTGGATATTACACTCAGATCAGAAAATGTATAAACAGAAGGGATTGGATCATTTGTTAATCAACCTGTAGCTTCAGAAGAAGAAAAAAAAAGAAAGAAGGGGGGGACTGATACAAGCTGTTAATTAAAACACTGTAAACTAGAGATAGGAGCTGTTTGCCAATTTGTTAAGAATTTAGTCAGCAGCTTCATCTTTTCTCATGACAATAAAAGTCTGACAATACAAGTAGCTTTCCCCCCCATCTCTATCACACAAACTGTGCTCTTCATTTTACCAATGACCTAAGAGCAACCTCCTTCATAAGACTATCCTCCTATTCCCATTTCCAAGAATTTTCTCAAGCCTTTTCAATGGATTGCGCTATCCCAGAGAAATTGATTTCCAGTATCGGTAGTTTTAAGTGTGTCCTAAAAACACATCTCTTTAGGCTACCTTTCTACTTTCCCTATCGTTTCAACTCCCCTAATTCTTAAGAAGCAGATCAATTCATCTAACAGTAAAACCCATATATCCTGTATCCCAATGCCCTGAATTTCTGAGCACACACAAATACTTGCTGGATGAGGCTTTTATGAGAACGACCTTTCTTTCCTTATTGTTAAAGATTACGGACACACATTTCTTCCTAGAATGTAAGCTCCTGTGAGTAGGGCCCTCACTCTGTTGCTTGAATTATTGAATAGTTTGTTGCTCTCCAATGGTCCATTTCATGAATGAAAAAGTCCTGCGCTATGTAAATGAAAGGAAGCCAGCCATACCATTCCTGCTGCCCAAAACATGGGCAACATGTATCAGAGCCTGGCTGCAGGAAGCCTTGAGAGACACATCCATCTCTGACAGAGTCGCAATCCACATCCAGCTCTGAGAGAGGGTCGCGAGTCACATCCAGCACTGAGAGAGGGTCGCGAGCCACATCCAGCACTGAGAGAGGGTCGCGAGCCACATCCAGCACTGAGAGAGGGTCGCGAGCCACATCCAGCACTGAGAGAGGGTCGCGAGCCACATCCAGCACTGAGAGAGGGTCGAGAGCCACATCCAGCACTGAGAGAGGGTCGCGAGCCACATCCAGCACTGAGAGAGGGTCGCGAGCCACATCCAGCACTGAGAGAGGGTCGCGAGCCACATCCAGCACTGAGAGAGGGTCGCGAGCCACATCCAGCACTGAGAGAGGGTCGCGAGCCACATCCAGCACTGAGAGAGGGTCGCGAGCCACATCCAGCACTGAGAGAGGGTCGCGAGCCACATCCAGCACTGAGAGAGGTTCTCTATAGGGTTGAGGTCAAGGGAAGATGGTGGCCACACCATGAGTTTAACTCCTTTTATGCCCATAGCAGCCAATGACTCAGAGGTATTCTTTGCAGCATGAGATGGTGCATTGTCATGCATGAAGATGATTTTGCTCCTGAAGGCACGTTTCTGCTTTTTATACCATGGAAGAAAGTTGTCAGTCAGAAACTCTATATACTTTGCAGAGGTAATTTTCACACCTTCAGGAACCTTAAAGGGCCCTACCAGCTGTTTCCCCATGATTCCGGCCCAAAACATGACTCCTCCACCTCCTTGCTGTTGTTGCAGCCTTGTTGGGACATGGTGGCCTTCCACCAAACATCCACTACTCCATCCATCTGGACCATACAGGGTTGCTCGACACTCATCAGTAAACAAGACTGTTTGAAAACTAGTCTTCATGTATGTGTGGGCCCAATGCAACCATTTCTGCGTGTGAACACTGTTTAGGGGTGGCTGAATACTAGGTTTATGCACCACAGCAAGCCTTTGAAGGATCCTACACTTTGAGGTTCGAGGGACTCCAGAGGCACCAGCAGCTTCAAATATCGGTTTACTGGTTTGTAATGGCTTTTTAGCAGCTGCTCTCTTAATCCAATGAACTTGCCTGGCAGAAACCTTCCTCATTATGCCTTTATCAGCATGAACATGTCTGTGCTCAGATTCAGCCACAAATCTCTTAACAGTACGATGATCATGCTTAAGTTTTTGGCAAATATCTAATGTTTTCATCCCTTGACCAAGGCATTGCACTATTTGATGCTTTTCGGCAGCAGAGAGGTTTCAAGTAACATGGGAAAGAAAAAAGATCTGTGGCCTGCTTAATAATGTTGGAACATCATTTTTAAGTAGTTTTCCTTTAAATAGAATCACCTGGAAAACTAATTATCACATGTGTTTAAGATTGATTTCAGTGATCCATTGAGCCCTGAGACACAATACCATCCATGAGTTTATTTGAAAAACAAAACAATTCTTTATGACACTTAAATCCAATTTGCATAATAAATTGGAACGTGGTGTATAACAACAGTCAAAGCTTTTCCACAGAAGCAGTGTACCAAGATCCAAGGGTTCTCACAATCTCCTCCTTCAGTATTCTCCCATCAAGCACTCCCACCAAACTGTCGTATCCAGCTTTAAGCACCGCCTCTGACCTTTAGTATCATCCTGTCTCCAGCACACCATCTTTAAATTATCTCTAAACCCCTAAGATATGTGCATCCAGATCTGCTCTTCTGTGCCAGACTACTCACAAAATTCACCATTTTGAGATGCGCTCTTCTTAGCTCTTTGCTAGACCTGGAGCTAATGCACCAAGCTAGCAGACAGCCGCGAGCCACAATTCAAGAGATCGTAAGCCACATGTGGCTCCCGAGCTACAGGTTGGGGATCCCTGCTCTAGAGTTTCAGGAACAATATAGTTAGAAGATATAAAACGGGACTATAGGCAAAGATGTGACTCTAGGTATAGATGTGTCTGTCCGCTTTTCCCAGGTGATTGAGACGTCTCTCCCTTATGTGTACTTGTACCTGGAGTGGTGCAAGAAGCCGCCAGCCGGGAAGTAGCATCAGACTAGCCTCCTCTCTATCTATGGTTCCTAACCAGATCTTCCCGCATTTCAGAGAAAACTACCCCTGACTTCAACTGTGAAGTCAAGTTCTTATTCATGCTGCCCCAAGGTTTAGGCATGAATCGCATGACTGGTTGTTTTTAAGATTATCATTATTACATTATAATAATTGTATGGCATTATACGGCTTAGGAACAACCAAATGTCTGTAAATGAGCATTCCAAATATTAACACACCAAGGCACACAAGATTTACTGTAGCATAGAAAATGACATCCAAAGTGGGTGGCCCCCTTATAAAGCGATGCCAGCTACGCAAACCACATATGACTGAGTTTTACATTACATCGAAAGCCTAAATAAACAGAATCATCTACACAAAAGAACACACCTAATACACTGAATATAGCTCATGCATTCCTCACCAGTGCAAGAAGGAGCAAGTCCCATCTCTTGTCATTGCAAAAGTGTTTTGAAGAGATCAGAACTGTTAACTACGACTGACTTCAGAGGTTTTAAGGAAAAAAAGAAAAAGATCTTATTTCCCTTTTTCAATATGCCAACTGTCACCTTACAGCTTAGCATTTGGTAGCTTTCATGTAGTGGTTGTATTTCTAAAATAAGAGGTTCGGCAGCAATATAGAGAGGCCCAGTCTACTTTCAAAAACAAATTACCATAATTATACAATCTGTCCAAGAGCAGAGCATTCTTGTCTTAACTGATTGAGCAAGTTTTGACCTTAACGGGAACCTGTCAGCAGGATTGTGCACAGGAACCTACAGTGTCAGGTCGGCGCCGTTATACTGATTACAATGATACCTGGTGATGAAATCTGTCTTATGGTTGTTGTTAATCTTTATTTTCAGTTAATGAGATTTTCATGCTCCGGGGCGGCCTGTGGGGGGACTTCATGTAGTGATCTGCTTACATTCATCCTTATGGCAGGTCACTCATATTTCACTGACCTGCCCCCTATTTTACATAATGCATATGATATTGTGGGGTTAAAGAATTAAAAAAAAAACAAAAACAAAAAAAACGTCAAAATGGCACAGACGCTGTAGCATGATACAATAGCTAATATGCCTTATGTTTATACTACTGTGGGGTTAAAAGAAAAAAACAAAATTATCTTCAACAAAATGGTGCCTGCACAGTAGCATCTATGACATTCCGATAGATGCTACTGCGAAAGCGCTGTCACTGGTGCCATTTTGCTGTAGAAAAATATTTGGCTCCATCAAAATGACGCCAAAGGCAGCGCTTGTGCAGTAGCAACCATCAGAAAGCGCCACTGCCATTTTGCTAGAAAAAAAAAAAAATTGGCTGCAGCAAAATGGCGCCGAAGCTTGCGAAGTAACATCTATCGGAACACTACAGATGCTACTGCACAGGTGCCATTTTGATGAAGATCATTTTTTCTAACCCCACAAAAGTATATGCATTATGTAAAATAGGGGGCAGATCAGTGAAGGATCAGTGGCCTGCCATAAGCCATACAGAGTAATATCTAAGCAGAGCACCACGAAGCCCTACCCACAGCACCAGAGTCCCATTAACTGAAAACTACAAATAAAGATTAAACAACCACAAGATTCCATCACCAGGTATCATTGTAATCAGTATAACGGCGACGACCTGACACTGTCTGTAGGTTACTGTGTACAATCTGCCGATAAGTTCCCTGTATGACCAGGCCAATTTTTACAATTCTGACCACTGTCAGAACGCTTCAATGGATCCCAGTGATTCGGTTTTCTCGTGACATATTGTACTTCATGATTGTGGTAAAATGTGTTCGATATGACTTGCTTTTATTTGAGAAAATATCACAATTTTGGTGAAAATTTTGAAAAAAAAAAATTGCAATTTTCAAAATTTCACTCAAATGTCATTTTATTTTGTGAGGATGTTAGAGGGGTTAAAATTTTAGCAGAAATTTTTCATTTTTTCAATAAATTTACAAAACCCGTTTCTTTAGGAACTTATTCAGATATCAATGGACTTTGAGGGGTCTGTATAGTGGAAACTCGTCAAAAGTGATAATATTGTAAAAACCATATGACGATTAGTGTTGAGCGCAAGTGCTCAAGTTTGCATCA
This sequence comes from Ranitomeya variabilis, assembly GCF_051348905.1. NCBI lineage: Eukaryota > Metazoa > Chordata > Amphibia > Anura > Dendrobatidae > Ranitomeya > Ranitomeya variabilis. Next base: position 412,325,413 of record NC_135236.1, on the reverse strand, counting down.
GGTGCTCAGGTATGGAACGGAGCATCGTGGGTGCTCGAGTGACATGTTTTGCAGCTGTTAGACACCCCCCCAAAAAAAAAAACATGTGGGGGATTGCCTGCCATACATGGGCAATCCCTGCATTTCTTTGGCTGCCTAACAGCTGAGAAACATACGGGGTGGGGACTCTGACATATCACTGGAGCACCAGATGTAAACTTGAGTAGTGAGCACTTGCGTTCAACACTAGTCGTCCGTCATAGTCATCTTTTTTTCTTTATTTTTCTTTTTTTTTAACTTTTGAAAAAAAAAAAAAAAAACCCTAACCCCAACCGCAATAACAAAGAATGAAGGAAATAAAAATTATAAAATAAAAAAAATAATAATCTGACTAAGGGGATGACACAGGGATGATTTACTAGATACTGGGCTTTTGATTACTGTATGAGGTTATGTGCACACGTTGCGGAAAGGTGTGCGGATTTTTCCGCACTGATTTTGGTAAATCCGCAGGAAATCCGCACTGTGGATTTACCACAGTTTTTGTGCGGATTCCACCTGCGGTTTTACACCTGCAGATTCCTATTGAGGAGCAGGTGTAAACCGCTGCGGAATCCACACAAAGAATTGACATGCTGCGGAATAAACATTGCAGCGTTTCAGCGCGTTTTTTTCCGCAGCATGTGCACTGCGGATTTGATTTTCCATAGGTTAAAATGGTACTGTACAACACATGGAAAACTGCTGCGAATCCGCAGCGGCCAATCCGCTGTGGATCCGCAAAAAAATCCGCAACGTGTGCACATACCCTTAGACAATGATCAAAAGTCTGGAACTAAAAGGAAAATTCCCTGCGGGTGCTGGCCGGCAGATCTTCACGGGCCGGGAGATAGAGCAGGTACTGAGGAAGGCTTGGAGACATCATTTCTCTCTCCTCTGACATGTTGCATCAGGTCAGAAAAGATAGAAATGATTTTTATGGGTTAAAACCATGTGCTCCAGTATCTTGGCAGGTCATTGTTTGAACAGATTTGTAAATACGTAAATCCAACTCTTTCAGTATATACACACAAAAGTTGAGGCAAAACCAGATAGAAGGATTACAAATTCATATAAAAAAAAAAAAAAAAAAGCATAAAAGAAAACAAAACAACTTAGCTTTTGGTTGATACCTATTGTTTCTCATCCTTAGCCAATAAACATGCTCACTTGGTTGGTTTGCGCTTATACATGCGCTTTCAAGGGTTAGAGGGGAGCGGACAGCACTGGAGCAACGTATACACCACACACATTAGATGGTTGGCTACCAAAACTAGCAGGTACGGTCTGAACCCCCCTCCTGCCATTTGGAGTATGGCTTACACTAATCATAGTATATCACCACTACCATTTACAAATATTTTACAAAAACTACATCAGAGAGTGGGAGGAAAACATAACAAAAGGCTACATCTGAAAAAAAATTAAGAAAAACAAAATGACAGAAGTCAATGGTTATATATTGACCAATTAATCAACACTTGGGGAAAATAGTCAAGATCATACTTGTTGGCTGAAATGCTTTCCTAAATCTATGACCAGTGAAATGTAGTTTAGGAAGGACAATGAATACTTACTTTTCCGGCTCCTGATTTTCACTACATGTTTATCATTTTGCTACTATACACTGTGTTGTTACAGAGTAGATGTTACTGAGCTGGCCATACATGAAACAAGGAGTCACACTCTTATGTTACTATACTACACCCCCAAATCCCAACAAGAGCCATGACATTTGTTTTACCCAGTATTCCTTTACTGCTAGACTACCTCTTTAAAACAGGTATTTTCCAGTTATTAAATTGTTTTTTTTTTAACCTGCTGTTCTCCTGCCATAAGAGCTTTTATCTTTTATAACCTAGTGTACAAATTGTTTCCATGGAGCTCAGCCACTAGTGCCTTCCCATATCCTTGCACACTATGTGCAGTAGTTATATTCCAGGAGACGAGTTAACTCTTAACATACCAACCACCTCTCTCCAGCCCATTTTTTTCTATACAGTAGTTAGATGCTCACTTATTTCCTCCCTCTCAGCTCCTGACAAGCTCCTTTTACTCGCCCTGTGTAATCACAATCCCCCAGCATTTAACAAAACTACAGCTCTACTAATCACAAGAATGGTCTCTCAAAAAGCAGTGCCCACCCTCCCAGAAACCAGGAAGTATGGAGCTGCTCAAGAAACATCTTGAGGAGATTATACAGGTATTCTATACCAAAACACCTAATTATGACAGCTTGGCCGTGCATCCCCCTTTTCAGGAAAAAAAAAAAAAAAAAGATACTGCTCCAAAAATAGTATGCTGATTCTCTAAAATAAATGAGGTGATGTTGATGGAGTTACTGACCGCTACAGCTAATAATTCTTTTATAAAACTTTGTTTTACTGGCTCTATTTTTCCTCTGCCGAGTACTCGGGCACATATCGAAGATCACTGAACAAGGACCCTTTGGCCCTTTTCACACGTCAGTTTTTTGCCGTCAGTCACAATCCGTTGGCTTGACGGATCCGTCGCAGATTGTGAAAAACTGATGCGACTGATCCGTTTTTGGATGGATCTGACTAGCAGATCTGGTTAATTGGATCGGAGCATGCTCAGTTAAAAAAACCCAAATCCATCGCCGGATTCCATCATTAGACAAATCCGGCACCATAAGCTTCCATTCTAGCAAACTACGGACGGCGACCGATCAGTCGCTGTCTGTTTGTTCGACGTACACAAAAACGTTACTTTGTTCATTGTCTCCGGCCGCCGGACAAACAATTTTTGACAAATCCGGCGAACGACAGATGAAATGTGAGGCCATCCGTCGCAATCCGTCCCTAATACAAGTCTATGAGAAAAAACAGATCCGGCGGTATTAGTTGCCGGATCCGTTTTTTTCAAAATTAGACGGATTGCAACTGATGGCAAAAAACTGATGTGTGAAAGGGGCCAAAGTCTGATTAACACCCTCCCCCCTCTGTTGCTCTGCCTTTCTGTGCTTTCTCTACTTCTCTATTTGCTTCTCTCTTGGTTTACATCTTATATTTGGTTGATGTTATAGAGTAACTTTAAATTAGGTAGTTTTATTGTATAATTGTTGCTAAGAATTTGGAATGACTAAAGACGTCAATATTGAGTTACATTCCTTATGACTACCTATATAGACATTGTATTACGTTACTTGCTGCTATTTACGAATGTATAATGAATAGGTTTTTGTTGATTCTTAGGCAATTTAATAAATAAATCCAAAAATGTAAAACCAAAAAAACAACATCTTGAGATTAACCAATTAAGGCTCACATCTGTGAATATTGCTGCTTTGGATAATAAAATTACAGACCGATGCCATGTATGAAACTTGACAAATCATACAATAGTCATTTGGGTCTGTTGGGTGGAGTCCCTGTCTGCCATGTGAAGGATTTAGCATTCCATTGTCATTTTTATTGCTTTACTGCAATAAAGGAGTAAACCAGTGAAAAAGATTTGTGAGGACTGTAAAGATTACCAACAAACATCCCACTGGAAATAGACTGAAAAATGTATTACATTCATCATTAAGTACTGTAAACTACTGTAGATGCACTGAATGACAATTTTCTTATCTCAAGGTTGTTATTTGCAAGATTATTCACCAGCAAAAGATTTATGAAAGTTAAGTATGATTCCCTCAAGCATATAAAAAGAAGAGCTAAAGCAAGGCAACAAGCCTGTAATATTTGAAACAGATCATTTAAAAGAATTACCCATGACATTTCCAATGCCCAGCGGATATAGTAGGCAAGGTCTCAATGTTTTCCGCACATGGATTTGAAAATTACTGTTTGTCTTCGAAGACACAAAAGGAGGCACGCTGTGAAGATAATGAATAGCTCAGCTGGAAACCAATGTTTTACATTGTAATATTTTCTACCATACTTGTATACAAAAAGATTCTAACCTCTGGAAAACATTGCCTAAATGGCTTTCACAGCTTTCAAACTATAATTTTAAGAGTGAAGACCCCATAAGTCCCCAATTCTCTGTTGATTTTGGAAGGACTACCAACTGTGTTCTGTGTATTGGAGTTGCGAAATCATGCTTCTATAGAAACCATAAGTGTCCCTAATCATGTTGATTTTTTTGCTTGGTTCTTAATGGAGGAAAGCTGCTGAGGTTTCTGACTGCAGCTCACTCTTCTCCTCATATGGAGCACATTCAAGTTTGGTCAAACCAAGACTATTTAATTTTAAACTAAGCATCACAAGATAAGTTAAGGATTTTCATCTTTTTAAGTGTGCTACATTTCCTTAAAAATTGCATGCAAAAAAGTAACAGAAAAGGAAAAATCCTTTCAAGGGTGGGCAAGAAATGTTAGTTGTAAATAAAAAAATATATATATAATGGGAATTTATATTAATCACTTGCCATTATATCGTATTTTGGTCGAATTCCTGTGTTCGTTTTGTGTGCATAGATGCTGATCCCACATTAGATCACATGGACGGGCAGACTGTGTGTCAGCTTTGTTTTTATCAGAAGAACTTCTTAGCTAAAAAAAAATATATATGGGCAAATGGCAACGAAGATATATTACCGTAATACAGCGGGTGAAATACGCCTTGAACATGTTACTAATTTTCTAATTAAATATATTTCTAAAGGTGCTATTGACGTTAAATTATCACCAGATGTCGGTAACAACCTATCCAATCCACACAGGAAAAGAAATCAATGATGTCCATACATGAATTTACCGTATATACTCGAGTATAAGCCGAGATTTTCAGCCCAAAAAAATGGGCTGAAAGTGCGTCTCTCGGCTTAAACTCGAGTCATGGTCGGCGGGTGAGGGGGAGCGACGACTGTCACATACTCACCTGCTCCTGGCACTCTTGATGCGGTCCCTGTGTGTCCCATGGTCTCCGGAGCCGGCAGCTTCTTCCCCTGTTCAGCGGTCACGTGGTACCGCTCATTAAAGTAATGAATATGGACCCCACTCCCATAGGGGTGGAGCCGCATATTCATTACTGTAATGAGCGGTACCATGTGACCACTGAACAGAGGAAAAAGGTGCGGGCGCCGGAGACCATCTGTCCGGGAGAAGCTGCCAGGGACCATGCCGGAGGCAGGCGAGTATTTCATATTCACCTGTCCCTCGTTCCAGTGTCGGCGCTGCTCCATCTTCCGCATCCTCTGCAGTGACTATTCAGGCAGAGGGTGTGATGACGTATTAGTGTGCGCGCCGCCCTCTGCCTGAACGGTCAGTGCGGAGAAACGGGACGCTGAGGAGCAGCGACGAGAGGTGAGTATGTCTTTTTTTTTAATTGCAGCAGCATTATATGTGGCATTGTTATATGGAGCGTCTATGGGGTCATAATGAACTGCATGGAGCATTATATGGGGCATATTTGTATATGGAGCATCTTATGGGCCCATCATGAACTTTATGGAGCATTATATGGGGCGTATTTTGTATGGAGCATCTTATGGGGCCCATCATGAACTGTATGGAGCATTATATGGGGCTCCTGATTCAATATGGATATTCAAAAACACTTAACCTACTGATGTCTCAATTCATTTTACTTTTATTGGTATATATATATATTTTTGAAATTTACCAGTAGCTGCTGCATTTCCCACCCTAATCTTATACTCGAGTCATTAAGTTTTCCCAGTTTTTTGTGGCAAAATTTGGGGGGGTAGGCTTATACTCGGGTCGGCTTATACTCGAGTATATATGGTATGTGTAATAATGAGAAATGACAAAGGGAAAAAGTACTGAACACATGAAGAGGCACAAAAAGCCATGGAAAGACATGACACCAGCTGAAATCAATCAGTAATTAGAAAGCAATCGTGCCACTTAACGAAAAATAATATCATCATCTGGTTCCATAGATGGCCTATAAAAAGGTGTTTTATTACCAAGGTGCCAAGCAAGAAACATTTCATGATTGGTAAAACCAGTGAGCTGCCTCAAGACCTTCACAATCTTATTGTTTCAAAACATACTGATGACATTGGTTACAGAAGAATTTCTAAACTACTGAAGGTTCAAGTGAGGACTGTTGGGCCATAATATGGAAGTGGAAAGCTTATCAGTTCACTATAAACCAGACACAATCTGGTGTTGCCCACTAGATTTCTAACAGAGGAGTGAAAAGAATTATAAAAAGAGTTGTCCAAGAGCCAAGAATCACCTGAGGAGAGCTACATAATGACCTGGAATCAGCAACTACAATTGTTTCAAAGAAAGCAATAGTGATGCACTCAACCTCCATGCCCTGTATGCACGGTCACAAAGGCATGTTCAAGCATGTTTAAAGTTTGCTCAAAAACATTTAGACAAGCCTGTGAAATACTGGGAGAATATACACTGATCAGATGACGCCAAAATTGAACTCTTTGGAGGCCAAAAGGCACTGCATATCATCCCCAAAACACCATGCCAACAGTGAAGTTTAGAGGTGGGAACATCATGATGTGGGGCTAATTTTCAGCATATTGCAACGGCAAACTTCATATCATTGAAGGAAAGTTGAATGGACAAATGTACCAAGCCATTCTTGATAAAAATCTGCGGCCATCTACCTGGATGAAGAAGATGAAACTAGGGTGAACATTTCAGCAAGACAATGATCACAAACATAAAACTCTCAATCGGTTTCAGATAAAGAAAATAAAGCTGATAGAATAGGCCAGCCAATCACTTGACCTGAATCCATTAGAATGCTGTATATATGGAAGGAACTAAAGCTCACAGTACATAGAAGGAGTCCAAAGAACCTTAAAGGATCTGAACAGTGTTTGTGTGGAAGGATGAGTCAAAATCACACCTGAGCAATGCAAGTGACTAGTTTCTCCATACTGGAGGCAATTTGAAGCTGTCATCACCAAAAAAGGCTTTTATAAGAAGTATTAAATAAATTTCAGTAAGCTCAATACTTTTTCCCTGTGCCATTTCTCATTATTACACAATTTACTTTATGGAAATCTATCGTTTGATTTACTTTCCTATGTGGCTTGGATGGGTTGTTATCGATATCTGGTGAGAATTTCATTTCAATAGCACCTTTTGAAATTTACTTGGAAAATTGGTGACGTGTTCAATGCTTATTTCCCCCGCTGTAAGTGACTACTGTATGTTTAAAGGGGTTTAAACAAATTATTACCTACCCTATCAATGACCAAGAAAGAGTCAACATATCTTCAAAAAATATTTTTTTTATTGGATCAACATATACAAAACACTAAAAAAAAAGGCCACGCCTAATAGCACTGCCAGATCAGGAATATTTTCCATACAATTGCATCAGTTGAGGTCAACAGGATGAGCTCAAGGCAGAACAGGGGGACAGAGCCTGGGTCAATGGGACATAAAAAAAAAATGTAACAAGCAAGTATGGTCATAGCACCAAAATGAATATATATTCTATATAAAATATATCAAAGAGATGACAAGTATGTCACTCTTAATAGCGATTTAATACGCAGCTTGCACCTGCCAAGTGAGAAAAAAAAAAATTATTGCACTTTTCTGGCTGAAATGCTGAACAATGTTTTATACACTGGTGTGAACCTACCCTTACAAAGAGAACCGTCCCCATTCTTCTGATCAGTGGGGGTTCCAGTGGTTGGACTCCAACTGATCAACAAGTTATTACCTTTTCTGCGAATAAGTGATAACTTGCTTTCACCAGACTACCCCTTTAAGCTTTTAAAGTGATTAAACTCAAATTCATGTCTACTTCATTCTCAGTACTACAAATATGCAAAATGCCATCAAAACCTTTGTGTCCTTAGCTGACTCCTAGAAAAGACACAAAACAAAGTTTAAAGCTAAAAATCTATAAACAATACCAGCATTAATGTGAAATATCAAACAGACAATTCTAAAAAGTTCTGTAACTGCAGATAATACTTTTTGTTGACATTTCCAAAAGCTATGTTATGGCTGGGGCTTTTGGGAATACTACAGCTGCTGGAACACAAGGAGCAGAGAGAAATTTAAACAAACACAAAACGATCACCAAAAACTGGCCAAGTTTACAATAAATTCACTAATGACTTTTAGCCAAAGGTCTTTTCTAACTAATGACGAAAGTCAATGAAGAGTCAGGCCAAGAAGTAAGTGAATAGCTGCACAAGCTGCTACGTTGTCTTGGTGGATGTGCCGGGGCCAAATCCTCAATTTATTTTCTTTTTATACTCCAAAAAAAAGGCAACCGGGCTAATATGGTCTAAGGACAACTTATGAACAAAAGAATTTTTTAATAAGTATTGACCTTGCTTGACCCAAAAAAAAATTAAATTACCTATGTTACCGTATGTTCACGTGGTTTTTTTTTTAAGTGGGAAAAAACTAATCTGATTTTCACAAAAAAAATTTATATAAAAAAAAAATCCAAATGCCTTTTTGACAAGTCTTTCGGTTCTGAAGCAGTTTAAAGCTTTTCTCTACACATTTTTTTTGTAAGTTTTTGACTTTAATGTCAAGTTTGATGCAGACTTTAAGAGGAATCCACTTCAAAGAAGTGAAATGTTCCTTGATGTTTTTTTTTTTTTTTCTAGTGCAGTTTTCAAAACGGTCAGAAAAAAAACAAAAAAAAAATCAATCATATAAAGAAAAGACGTGAATGACCAAAATGCAAAAAGTAATGAATTAAAATTAAATTTTTATTAACAACTCTATAAAAACATTAGCATAAATAAAAAAAAAGTTAGCCAAAAGATGGTGCCACCAGTAGTATTACAGGCATAGTAAGGCTGGTTTCACACTTGCGTTTTTTGCCGCTGTGTTTTAGTGCTAAAAACGCATGCTTTTTTTCCTATACTTAACATTAAAAACGCATGCGTTTTTTTGCATGCGTTTTGACAACACATGCGTTTTTTTTATGCTTGCGTTTTGTTGCAGAAATGCAACCTGTAGTAATTTTTAGCGGCGTTTTTTTGCCGCAAAAAAATGCATGCGTTTTTTCGCGGCAAAAAAACGTATTGCTGTCTATGTAAATGCATGCATTTTTAAGCACATGCGTTTGTTTGCGTTAAAAACGCATGCGTTTTTATAGAAAAAAAACAAGAATACACACTTATAAGCCACCCCCCACCATCAAGGTGATAAAGGGATCCAAACTCTAACCCTAATCCTACCCCTACCCCTAGGTATCCTAACCCTACCCCTAACCCTAGGGATCCTAACCCTACCCCTAACCCTACCACTAACCCTAGGTATCCTAACCCTACCCCTAACCCTAGGTATCCTAACCCTACCCCTAACCCTAGGGATCCTAACCCTACCCCTAACCCTAGCTATTTCTATTTATAGTGGGTTTTCTTGTTGATTTTGATGATTGGCAGCTGTCACACACTTCTCAGCATGCGTTTCAAAAACGCAAACGCAGGAAAAAACGCATGTAAACGCGGCTTTTTTTCTGCATGCAAAAACGCATGCGTCTAAAAAAAGCCGGATTACTCACCGGTAATGCTCTTTTAATGAGTCCACGACAGCACCCCACATGAGAGAGAGGGATCCGCCCATAGGAACAGGAAACCTACAGAATAAAAGGAGGCGGTCCCCTCTCCTCCTCAGTTTAGTTTACAGAGTATAAAAAGGGAACCGCAAAAGCTTTAGTATTAATTCTTATTCAGCAAAATATCTTAAAAACTCTATACAACCATTATTTGTGAATCTAAAGAAAGAGCTGTGCATAATCAGGGAGGGTTGTAAATGGGTGCTGTCGTGGACTCATTAAAAGAGCATTACCGGTGAGTAATCCGGCTTTTTACCCTTCGCCACGACAGCACCCCACATGAGAGACTTTCAGAGAGTCATTATTCGGGTGGGATTACTGTACTAAGAACAGCTCTACCAAAGGCCAAATCAGAAGATGAAGATAGATCAAGTCTATAATGGTTGTAGAAGGTAGAAGGTGTAGACCAAGTTGCGGCCTTACATATTAAATGGATCGGGACATCCGCTTGTTCCGCCCAGGAGGAAGCCATGGCTCGTGTCGAGTGTGCTTTAATACCCTCTGGAGGAATCTCGCCTTTTGATGTATAGGCCAAGCAGATAGCATCTCTGATCCATCGAGATATGGTAGCTCTCGCGACCCCATGTCCTTTCTTGTGGCCCTGAAAGGAGATAAACAGAGCCCTACTCTCCCTCCATGTCTGACACCTTTCTATATAAGTCAGGATGGCTCTTCTGACATCTAAGGTGTGGAACTTATGTTGTTCAGGGGTTACAGGAGAATCAAAGAAGGAAGGGAGAAATATTTCCTGTGACCTGTGGTAGGTGGATGCTACCTTAGGGAGGTATGAGGGGTCTGGTTTTAGGACTATCCGATCATGAAATATCAGTAAGAAGGGTGGGTCTACTGATAGGGCCTGGATGTCGCTAACACGTCTGGCTGAGGTCAGGGCTACCAAGAGGGCTACTTTATATGTGAGGACATTTAGAGGTATACAATCTAGAGGCTCAAATGGGGAGCTGGTTAAGGCCTCTAGCACTAGATTTAAATCCCACGGAGGTAGACGGGGAATATGTACCGGGTTACTTCGTTCACAAGATTTAATGAATCTGGAGACCCATCTATCAGCGGCTATATTATATCCATATAGGGCTCCTAACGCTGATATCTGGACTCTTAAGGTGTTTACTGATAGTCCTAATTCTCTACCTTTTTGTAGGAACTCTAGAATAGGTGTTATCGGAACGTGTTTAGTGAACGGTATTGTATGAAAGTTTAAGAATTTTTTCCATACCCTGCTATATATCAGGGTGGTAGATCTTTTCCTACTTAGTAGCAGGGTTTTCACTAGTTGTTCTGAAAAACCCCTTGAGCTTAGTAACTGCCGCTCAAGTTCCACGCCGTCAAGTGAAGCCCTTTCACTTGCGGGTGGAAAAACGGCCCCTGGAACAGTAGTTCCCTGTCCAATGGAAGAATCCATGGCTCGCATAGACACATGCTCTGGAGGCAGGAGAACCACGGCCTCTTTGGCCAGAAGGGTGCGATGAGGATCACCCTTGCCCGTTCCCTCCTGATCTTCCTGATCACTAGCGGAACTAGAGACATTGGAGGAAAGGCGTAAGCCAGTTTGAAGTTCCAAGGATGGTGTAGGGAGTCCAGTATGTCTGGATGATCCAAGGAGTTCAGGGAAGCGAATCTTTCTACCTGTCTGTTGCCTCTTGTGGCAAATAGATCTATCTGAGGCATTCCCCATGCTTTTGTTATTAGTCGGAACACGGTTCTGTTTAAGGACCATTCTCCCTGGCGCAGCCTGTTTCGACTGAGGTAGTCCGCTTTGGTATTCTCTACTCCTCTGATGTGTAGGGCTGTTAGAGATGCCAGATGAATCTCTGCGAACTGGAAGATCTCCCCTGCGATGGTCATCAGACTTCCTGACCGTGTACCGCCCCGACGGTTTACATAGGCCACTGTGGTGGAGTTGTCTGAGAAAACTCTTACATCTGCTCCTTGAATCTGTGGAAGAAAATAATTTAAGGCTTTCCCTACTGCTGTTAATTCTTTCCAATTTGAAGAACATGATGATTCTGCCTGATTCCAGGTATCCTGGACTACATCATTTTCCATATGTGCACCCCATCCCGTAGGGCTGGCGTCGGTAGTAATTATTTTGGATGGATCTACTATCCAAGGTACGCCTCCTGAAAGGTGTCCCATATCTAGCCACCAGGATAGAGATTCTACGACATCTCTAGAGAGAGTTAGTTTACTCTCTAGGTGTCCTTTCCGTCCCTGGGCTGACAGTACTTCGTACTGTAATTGGCGGGTATGGAATTGAGCCCATGGTACAGCCGGGATACATGAGGACAATGACCCTAATAAGGACATAGCCTTTCTCAGTGTCATGTAGGGGTTTCTTATTGCTTCTGACACTTTTGACTGTATAGTCATTCTCTTTGAATGTGGGAGGAAGCTCTTTTGACTTACGGAGTCCAGCTGGATCCCTAGAAACATTTGAGTAGTGTCTGGCTTCAATCTGGACTTTTCGAAGTTGATAATCCAACCCAAGTCCTGCAGGGATGAGATTGTGTTAGACAACCGCAATTTACATTGAGCCACAGAATTGCCTATCACTAAAAAGTCATCCAGGTATGGTATTAATAAAGTGTCCCGTTGGCGTAGATGAGCCATCACTTCTAACATCACTTTTGTAAAGATGCGGGGGGCCATAGAAAGCCCAAATGGCATTGCTACATATTGAAAGTGACGAACCTGTCCCTCCAGGATGACCGCTACTCTTAGATACTGCTGGTGTTCGGCGTGTATGGGAAGGTGATAGTAAGCATCTTTTAGGTCTATCCCGGCCATGACACACCTAGGGAACAAAAGCTTGATGGTAGAACTAATGGATTCCATTTTGAAAGTGTGGTTACGCAAAAAGGAATTTAGTTTTTTGAGGTTTATGATGGTTCGAAATGAACCATCTGGCTTATTGATCAAAAATAAAGGGGAATAGAACCCCTTCCCTTCTTGATCTCGTGGAACCTTTATCAATACTTTTTTAGATAGAAGCGACAGGATCTCTGATTCTAGAGCTTCTTGTTGTTGCTGACCTCTCGGAGATGTTACAATAAAAGAATCCCAAGGGATTCTATCAAATTCTAATTTTAATCCGTTTTCAACAATGTCCAGAATCCAAAGACTAGATGTTATCAGCTTCCATTTAGAAAAGAAATATTTCAATCTACCGCCTACTTCATAATTAACGGTACTTGTTACGTTTTTGGTTATAGGATCCCGAAAACAGAGCACCTCTTTGTTTTGGATCCTTTGTCTCCCAGCGCTCCCTTTGTTCAGTAGGTTTGTTTCTGGTAAAGGGGCGTCTCCTGAAAGCTCTCCTGTAAGAGGGAAGGTACTGGTTAGGGAAGCCTTTCTTCCGCTCTCCTGCCTTATTTAAGAGCTCGTCCAGAGTTTTCCCAAATAGGAACTCACCCTGGCAGGGAATCGCACAAAGTTTTGCTTTGGCCTGTGCGTCCCCTTTCCAATTTTTCAACCAGAGTGCTCGCCGGGCTGTGTTTACTAGGCCGGCTGACCTGGCTGTTAGGCGTAGCGAATCCACCGACGCATCTGCTAGAAACGCTACTGCATCTTTCATTAGAGGGATTTTCGACAGAATTTTATTTCTCGAAGCTCCACCTCTAATTTGTTCCTCCAGCTGCTCTGTCCATACTAGCAGTGACCTTGCAGTGCAGGTGCTAGAGATGGCTGGTCTGAATGCCCCCGTATTAGCCTCCCATGACCTCTTAAGTAAGGCTTCTGCCTTTCGGTCTAACGGATCAGTTAAAGTCCCTGAGTCCTCCACAGGCAAGACCGACTGTTTAGAAGTTGAAGCCACTGCCGCATCAACCTTTGGTATCTTTTGCCAGGAACTAATTTCTTCATCACTGAAGGGGTAGCGTCTTTTAGCAGAGGATGGTAAGAATCCTCTCGTGTGTTGTTTCTCCCACTCTTTTTTAACCAGCTCCTTAATTGTGGGTATGGCGGGGAAGGACCTTCGTTTACTTTGTCCTAAGCCCGCAAACATGATGTCCTGCGCTGACTTCTTTCCCTTCTCATCTGGGCACCCCATCGTGCTCCTGACGGCTTTAATTAAACTGTCTACACTACTATTTGGTAGACAAAGGCCTCCTTCATATTCCGATGAACTTGGCTGGGACTCCTCTTCATCAGAGGATTTTTGTACTACCTCTGACTCCGAGCTTACTGGAGATCGGGACCTGCTAGGCTGACGGGTACTGGTGCTACTCGTATGCGCCAAACCCTGCATCTCTTCACGTATTATGGCTCTAACGTCAGACGGAGTCATTACGTTTTCTTCCCGTAAGGTCAATATGATGCATTCTGCACATAATCTCTTTGTGTATGAGTCCGGGAGGGGTTGTAAGCATAAGGCACATTCTTTATGTTTGGATTTATGTGTCCTTTTCTTAGTCTAGAGGAAGGGGATACAGGAGGAACATATATCAGCATATGGGAAGAGACTCTTTTAAAAACTCACCCAGTGAAGCTGACAGGTACCGGTTCTGGAGGCGGATTCTCTGAAGAAACATCCTTCTGTTTGGTGGCAGATCGCTTAACCTGGGATCGATCTCCACTTTTAGTGCTGCTCCTGGCGCTTGTCTCCTTACTGGGAGACCGCTCTGTTGCAGGCAAGTGCGCTACATCGGCCGGTGAAGCCATACTTACACACACCGGCCGACGCTAGTGCCGCACTTTTAAATCTGGCGCCGAATCTCCTGCCTCCCCGGACCCAACCCGGAAGTGCTCCAGCGACTTCCGGGTTAGACGCGCCGCTCCTCCTTACCATGCGGCGGCTGCTGGATAAGAAGCCGGCCGCTGAGCGCGCGCGTCCTCATGGAGCCGGGCGGACCAGCGGCACCGAACCCGGACCATGGCGACGATCAGACGAGGGGGGAGGCTGCAAACAGTGGCTCCCCCGACGCTGCCTCTGGTACCGCAGCCCCTGCCGTTCCCACGGAGACCGACGCAGGCGGGTGCATGGCCCCAGGAATCCTTGACTGTAGGTACTTCGGGTTCCCCATAGAAACAGGAAACCTAAACTGAGGAGGAGAGGGGACCGCCTCCTTTTATTCTGTAGGTTTCCTGTTCCTATGGGCGGATCTCTCTCTCTCATGTGGGGTGCTGTCGTGGCGAAGGGTAAAATGCAGTGTTTGCACGCGTTTACATGCGTTTTTTCACCACCTGCGTTTTTTTTAAAAAACGCTGCGTTTTTAAACGCAAATGTGAAACCAGCCTAAATAAATGCAATAAATATATAAAAAAACCGCACATGAAGTGTGAAGAAAAGAATGGTAAATAATAAGAAGTAATGGAAAGTGAAAAATAAGGTAACCATTAACAGTGTAGTGTGTCACAGAACAGAGGTAGGCAAATGCGAGGGTGAATAGTATTAGGTAGATATTTACCAGAAATATGCTGTGGCGCCTGGAGTCCCTACGTATGTTTCGGCGTGGGAGCCTTCTTCCACTCACCATTCTTTATTTCTGCGTCACACTTCATGTGCGAAGTTTTTGATATATTTATTGCATTTATTTACTATGCCTGTAATACTACTGGTGGCGCCATTTTTTGGCTAACTGATTTTATTTATTTATGCTCATCACATTTTCTTTTTATTGAGTTTTATTATACAAATTACGTTTTAATTCATTACTCTTTGAATTTTGGTCATTCACACCTTTTCTTTATATGATTTCTATCTTTTGGTGTAGAACCATAATTTTTTTGTCCCATACTTTTCACAAATTGTTTACTTTTGCATTTTACGTGATGCTTCAATTTGCTTATACAGAAAAAAACAAGTCTTTCAAACAGCAATTTAGATTTCCAATTGAAATCATTATGATTTAGCTATCTTTTTAATAATTTTTTACGTGCATTTTGGAGTAGCTCTGCCTCAAAATCAAGATAAAAAAACCTCTGTGTGTATACCCTTGTAAACCAGTCCTCACTGATGCACAGAATAGGTGATAACTTATTGATTGTGGGGCTGTGACTGCTTCTCTATTTAGTTCCTAAGGGGCTGCTGAGCGATGCACTCTACTTTTTCGGTAGCCCTACTGCAAAGGAGTTGATACGCCACTAGACACGAGTGTGACCGGTCTACTCTACTCTGATAAAAGTGTCCTGTCTGGGATAAAACTCCCCAGTCTGCTAATTGGAGTAATCCCATCAGTCAGACCCCTAAGTATCCTGTGGACAAGTGATATCTTGCTTTCACCAGACAACTCCTTTAACCCCTTCACAACCTATGATGCATAGGTAAGTCATAGCTCGTGCCCCTCCCTTTAATGCGGGCTCGGGAGCGGAGACCGCATCTATCCTGGCACATGACAGCTGTGGGTGGAATCACGATCAATACATGGCTGTTAACGTGATGAATGCTGCAGTCAATCTCTAACAGGGGGCGTTAACTAACTCGTGCAAATCAGATGCGCATCACAAAACCCGCCCATTGGTGACCCTGTGACATGATCACGGGCGCCAATGGGCCGGCATGACAGCCGGGGGTCTGCAGAAGACCCCTGTGCTTGTCACTGCAGATCCATGAACTCTGGCACGTTATCGCCGAGTTGAGAAATGTCAGCTCTGCATGCAGAAAATAAGCCCTCACCCAGCCCTGGATCCTGAATAATGGAGAGGCTACGGGTCTAAGAAAATGATGCCTTTTTTTTTTTCTTACTAGGTTTTTTTTTTTTTTTTATCACTTAAACAAAGACATGTGCATACATGTTTGGTATCTGTGAACTCGTAATAACCTGGAGAATCAGAATGGAAGTTATAGTATTTAGTGAACATGGTAAATAAACTAAAAAAAAAAAAAACACAATTGTGGAATTGCACTTTTTTTGCAATTTCCCTGCACTTTAATTTTTTTTTCCCATTTTCCAGTACACTATATGGTAAAATCAATGGTGTCATTCAAATTTACAACTTGTCCCACAAAAAAGTAAACAAGCCATCACGTGGCCATGTTGACCGCAAAATAAAAAAAATTTAAAAAAGAAGTTATGCCTCTGGGAAGAAGGGAAGCAAAAAACGAAAAATGCAAAAAACAAAAAAAAAAAAAAAGAAAAAGAAAAATCACAAGGCTGTGAAGAGGTTAAGCGCCTTAATAAATATTTAGAAATTGAGATACTTGTAGTGAACCTTTAGGCCCTCATCTGATTTAATGAGCGGCAGTCTTATAGAACTGCCAAATTGCATTCCACATCATCTCTGGGCATATAGATGCATATATCCATTTTCATTATTCCACTTAAGTTACTAGTAAATGCAAATAATTCACAGCAAAAAATATATCATTTGATGTGATTTAGATATTCAAATTTGGTCTCTCCTAGAAAGAACTTACCCACTAGTGTCACCTTCAATGCTTGACACTGGCAAGATGGGTCACTGTCTTTATGGGGGGGGGGGGGGGGGGGACTCTAAATTGCATACTTTTGTACATGGAGTTCAGTCAATAAGACTCCATGCAATGCTGGTTTTCTTTAGGAGAAACCATTGTCTCCCCTCCCAAACTTTTTGAAAATCTAGGGCATAAGTAGAATACATTTTTCTTTAGTGGACAACTGTGTTGAACAAATTTTTTTTTTTTTACTTCTACATACTATTGGTGCAATGGGGTCCAAGGGTTAAAGGGACCCAACTTCCACCTCAAAAGTAGTTGAAATTGTGCATTATGATGAGCTATTGGACTGCAAAGGGCCCATATATTGTTCTTGCACAGGGGCCCTCTTCAGTCTGTGTCGGCTACTGATGTAAGGGTCTAATAGATGTAGGGTGTAGCAGAGACATAGCCCATGGTCTAAACATATTACACACATAAACCTGGTCATTTAGGTTCCACATGTACCACCAAACTGTGCAAACGGGCCCCACAATATCAGCCAGTAGGCTATAAGTGAATACTGAATATGAGCTCACCATACTGTTGGCATTATACATGGAATATTTAACGCTCAGTAGTAAATACAGAGAGAGATATAGGTACACACTACATAGAATCTGACTTACTACTCATTTATTACCCTGAACTGATCCAAAGCTAGAGATGGCAGCTGAATCCACAACTTCTGCCCAGTGGTCCTGTCGCCAGTTGACAACCTTGCTTAGATGAACTCGTGCTTTACATTTTGAAGGATCCTCTGTCTATATAAGATTACTGAACAAATAGGGTTCTTATATATTATTTCTAAACACTCTTTTTCGGTGATTACTTTGTATCTCCGTTCATAATGCACCCACACACACAAATGATACACCATTTGAAAGGTAAACTTGCCCCCTTCAGCAAGAAAATAGCCAAACAAACCACACATCCATGATGTGATCACAAAATACAGTTTAAAGGGAACCTGTCACCCCCAAAATGGAAGGTGAGCTAAGCCCACCGGCATCAGGGGCTTATATACAGCATTCTGGAATGCTGTAGATAAGCCCCCGATGTATCCTGAAAGATGAGAAAAAGAGGTTATATTATACTCACCCAGGGGCGGTCCCGGTTCGGTCCGATGGGTGTCGCGGTCCGGGGCCTCCCATCTTCTTACGATGACGTCCTCTTCTTGTCTTCACGTCGCAGCTCCGGCGCAGGCATACTTTGTCTGCCCTGTTGAGACCAGAGCAAAGTACTGCAGTGCGCAGGCGCCAGAAAAGGTCAGAGAGGCCCGGCCCGGTGCCTGCGCACTGCAATACTTTGCTCTGCCCTCAACAGAGCAGACAAAGTACGCATGCGCCGGAGCCACAGCATGAAGACAAGAAGAGGACGTCATCCTATGAAGGTGGGAGGCCCCGGACCGTGACACCCATCGGATCGGACCGCCCGCGTGAGTATAATCTAACCTCTTTTTCTCATCTTTCAGAATACATTTTGGGCTTATCTACAGCATTCCAGAATGCTGTAGATAAGCCCCTGATGTCAGTGGGCTTAGCTCATCCATTTTGAGGGTGACAGGTTCCCTTTAAACATTAATTTTCATAAACCTGCTGTAAGGAAAAATGACCTGCAGGTGGCACCACACTACCCCAAAGCACACTACCACAAGCTGCTTACAGACATCACAAATTCTTAGATTAACCTTGGGGCTTTCCAGCTTGCCGAACTCCTTACCCAGCCGATTTCAGGCACATTGGAGGATTGCACACTTAACTGCAAATGAGTCACATACGCAAACACATTTGTAAACATGCACTGCCTATTCACCTATACATTTGCTCCGTTTATACTCCGCTGACACACACAAATGATACACCATTTCAAAGGTCAAATTACCTGCAGGTGGCATTTGCCTTGGGGTCTTTCCAGCTAGCCGAAGTGCTTGTCCAGCCTATTTCAGGCAAATTTGTGGATTGCACACTTCACTGCAGGTGAGTCACATATGCAAACACATTTGTAAACATGCACTGCTTTTTCGGTGATTACTTCTCCCCACACACACACAAATAATACACCATTTGAAAGGTAAACTTGCCCCCTTCAGCAAGAAAAGACACAAACAAATCACACATTCACGATTTGATCAATAAATACAGTTTAAACATTCATTTTCAGAAACCTGCAGAAAAAAAACAATAACCTGCAGGTGGCACCACAACCTCAAGACATTTTTTTAGCCTCTACTTATCAAACCAATTTATTGTATTACCAATCTACATATATAAATACCTCTCTGTGTTCATCTTCTCATTAAATACATTAACATTTGACCAGCCTGATTTTCCTGAAATTGCCTGAGCCCCCGACAACCAATGTGCGAAAATTTTGCATGGGCCAACTAGTATTTTCCATAATACAAATCACCAGAGTGAACTCTCTGCAGACACTGAACATGCAGCGAGTGCAGAGAAATGTTCGCTCAAGGGTCTGAAGACCCAGTGATAAAAAAAATGATACATTTCAGTATGAGCAATTAATAAACATTCTAAGTTGTACAAATATTACATAACTCAAGAGGAAATGTGAAGCAAGTATAAAGGCATGCTTTAGTTGAGGTCATCAATTTATCTCTGTGTACTATAGTCAACAATTATATTTTATCTCTGGACAATTCTAGTCAATGATGTTTCATATTTGCAAAAGGAATTCATCTTTACATTGGAAAAGGCAGAAACCCAAGACGGGTTATAGCAAGTAAAGTTGGCAGCAAATTCATAAAGCTGATCGTAATGAAAGAGTAGAAAGAACAGAACACATGAATCAAATGGACATGAGGGTTTTTAGACAGTTATCAACATCTGGTAGTTGCACAGCTGGATGGACACGTGGTATGAGCTGCTAAAGAAGAAATCCCTATGGTCAAATAAAGGCAAAATCCACCATCTCACAAACTCTACTCAACTAATTTTAACCGCTTTACATCCCCCAAAACAAACGTTTGGTCTCACCATTCTTGCCCACATGCTATCTAATGATACTTCAACCTCTTGTGGGTGAGTCAAGCAATTCATGTACTACATTGCATACATGGATGACCAATCGCTTAACACACTCAAATTGTAAAACAAAAGTTTCACGAATAAGAAGTTATAAAATGGATACCAAATTACTATTTATAAGAAAGTTATTATCAATCTATTATGTAGTTTGCTTTTCTCAGTTACCAAAACGTCTTTCCATTTGGGGGTAAATGTGGCTAGTGATAGAAATGGACTGGTTCAATAGCCTGAAATAGATTAATTGCTTTTCATTGACGTCTGGAGAATAGGAATTGCTTATGGTTTGTCACACCGACATAGCGCAGAATGAAGAAAAGTGCAAAGCAGGAGACTGACTTACCGGAAATTAAAAGAAATGAAGAATGCATATTTGGCAGTTTCTATACGGGGGTGCGGATGCAAGGTCTCACACTAACTTTTCTATCAATTATATGTACGTGTAGTGTAGTGTGAGAGGGCAGCACGGTGGCTCAGTGGTTAGCACTGCAGCCTTGCAGCGCTGGAGTCCTGGGTTCAAATCCCCCCAAGGCCGACATCTGCAAGGTGTTTTTATGTTCTCCCCGTATTTGTGGGGGTTTCCTCTCACACTCCAAAGACATACTGATAGGGATTCTAGATTGCAAGCCCCATCGGGGACAGTGATGATAATTTATGTAAACGCTGCAGAATATGTTGGCGCTATATAAAGAGATTAGTAGTAGTAGTATACTCACCTACCGCTGCTCTCCAGAGTCCAGCGCCGTTCCTCTCAGGGACGTCACTGCAGTTGCGATTAGCCGGCTCACTATGCGCTGGAAGGCTCTATGGCAATGTAAGCCTATATAGCCTGATGCTCTGTAGGATTACATTGTAAAAGTCATTTTCGGGTCACGCAGAGCGATTACACCACTGTGAAGCAGAGCAGAACTGCGCAGGATTTTGGAGAAAGCAGCAGTAGGAGAGTATATGCAATCTGATAGATGCTACTGCCCAGGCGCCACCATCTTGGAGGAAGCAACATTTTTCTTCCTCTAGCAAGATGGAGCCTGCGCAGTACAATCTATCAAATCGCCGACAGATGGTACTGCGCAGGCGACACCATTTTGAGAACTAAGTTTATTCACCACAAAAAAAAATTCTATCTGTAAATAAAATTATTAAATGCATACTATACATGTGACCATGCTGCAGCGCAGGCGCCTGCTGAATGTGATTTTTTTTTCAATACATATAATATTCACTATGTAAACTAGGGGGCAGGTCAGTGAGGGATCAGTGACCTGCCATCAGCCATACCCATGAATACCTAATCAGCTCACCACATGAAGACCCCCCCACAGGCCGCCCCGAAGCACGAACAGATCATTAACTCAAAACTGAAAATAAAGATTACACAACAACCACAAGATGGATTTCATCACTCAGGTACCCTGCTGACAAGTTCCCTTTAAGACACACACTATATTACGTGCAAGTGTAAGGAGGAAGACCGAGCAGAGAGTACCTGTATTGAGCCAGGTCCGAAACTGTCAAGGCTGCATCCCATGTATCCCGGGGTAAGGAATAGGGGACCGGACAGGCCCCATGACCCGGGAAGAGGGGGCATCAAAACAGAATACAGAGCAGAAAGCGCGCGAAGGTGCAGACAGTTTCCCGCTGTCAGGGAGAATGCAGGAGGGTAAGCAGCACGTTCCGCACCCAGAGCAGAGGAGGGTGAGCAGCACGCTCAGCGCCCAGAGCAGAGGAGGGTGAGCAGCACGCTCCACACCCAGATCAGCAAAGGAGGGTGAGCAGCACGCTCCGCACCCAGAGCAGCAAAGGAGGGTGAGCAGCACGCTCAGCGCCCAGAGCAGCAAAGGAGGGTGAGCAGCACGCTCAGCGCCCAGAGCAGAGGAGGGTGAGCAGCACGCTCCACACCCAGATCAGCAAAGGAGGGTGAGCAGCACGCTCAGCACCCAGAGCAGAGGAGGGTGAGAAGCACGCTCCGCACCCAGAGCAGAGGAGGGTGAGCAGCACGCTCCGCACCCAGAGCAGCAAAGGAGGGTGAGCAGCACGCTCAGCGCCCAGAGCAGAGGAGGGTGAGCAGCACGCTCCGCACCCAGAGCAGAGGAGGGTGAGCAGCACGCTCCGCACCCAGAGCAGAGGAGGGTGAGCAGCACGCTCCGCACCCAGAGCAGAGGAGGGTGAGCAGCACGCTCCGCACCCAGAGCAGAGGAGGGTGAGCAGCACGCTCCGCACCCAGAGCAGAGGAGGGTGAGCAGCACGCTCCACACCCAGATCAGCAAAGGAGGGTGAGCAGCACGCTCAGCACCCAGAGCAGAGGAGGGTGAGCAGCACGCTCCACACCCAGATCAGCAAAGGAGGGTGCGCAGCACGCTCAGCGCCCAGAGCAGAGGAGGGTGAGCAGCACGCTCCACACCCAGATCAGCAAAGGAGGGTGAGCAGCACGCTCAGCGCCCAGAGCAGAGGAGGGTGAGCAGCACGCTTCGCACCCAGAGCAGCAGCGCCGCGACCGACACATTGTGGCTGAGACCTCCAGGACACTTCAGCGGTGTATTAAGAGTGGGAAGCGCCGTGCACCCGGACGAGGGTAAGACCGCGCTTCTGCAGGAGAACGTGAGCTGGTTACAGGACATTAAGTTGCGGTCCTCCCCCCTGCTGGACAGCGCGCATCAGCTCACGTTTGATACTGGGATCTCTGCAGCTCTCTTTACCTTAGCTGTACAGGCTTTTAAACTAGGGGCTCAACGGTAAAACTAGAGATCATCCGTTGCCACCAGAAGCTGGACCGTTAGTTTTGAGACCCCATCTGAGGACACTACGCTGGCCGTTGCCGGAACTACAACTCCCAACGGATCATCTGCGCTGAGGAACCTAAGTACGCAATAAGTTTATTATTAACTGGACTGTTACAGTATAACTTTCTCTTTCAACTTAACTATTATCTCCCAGCTAGGCGCCTCTCCATTGTACCAAATTAAATTGTTAACCTGTTAACCCTTGCTCTTCCTCCACTGCATCCTCCAACCTGCTAACACATGGACACACACTTAAGTAATAAAACACTTAATGGCAGGGCTTCTTTAACTTATGACTGAATTACAATCATGTTATCTGTGCATGGTTGTCTTGAAAATACCTAATTGTTGGCTACACATGCTTTCCTTGGAAAAAATGCAGCATTTTACAATAGTAGCAAAGTGAACAAAATTTCTGAAAAGCTGATTTTTCTTGCAGATGTTTGGTTTCTAATCTGCTTTTTTGCTGTGTTTTTCATCCATTTAAATAATACATTTTAAAAAAAAGTACACAACATTTGCCCTGCCAGCACTGGTGCTGCCAGTACTAACCGTGTGCTCACACCCTGAGACTTTGGAGCTTGGGGCGCAGGGTTGAGCAACAGCCTATTAATTAGCAATTAAAATGGAGAGTGAAGCTCAGATTCCTGGAGCCGTAACACATCTACAATAAAAGCATGCAACACAGAATTACTATAATATATAACCGAACAATAAAACTCTGTAATGCTACTCATCCACTACCAGTCCAGAATGATTGCTAGCAATCTAATGAAGCACTTCGCACAACAGTTTCTTCTCATTCAAAACCTATTAGAGGCAAAAAATGCCAGATGTAGAACCTGGGAAAAGGGATCACAAGTTGAAAGTAAATTATAACCTTATAGTACATATTTATGGAGGTATAAAACATACCTATCGCTTTAATTTTTAGTTCATAAATCAATAGTACACATGAAAAAAAGAAACTTTGTAATATATCTTATCAGAAAAAAATGCTACCTTCTCTGCCAACATGGGTCATCATCAAAATTCTGAGGTAAAATTTGGAATCAGTGAAGACCAACGTTCCCGTTACTGAGATATGAGATGGCCGTTGCTATGGATACAATTCTGCGTAGACAGGAGGAGCTAGACAGAGCTCCTCCTCCTCTCCCGCCTATCTAGATATATTCTCATCAGTATCAGCCGCCATCTCCTATCTCAGTGTTTTGATAATGTCTGATCAATTCCAGCAGAGAAAGAAGATTTCTCTGATCAGATATATTACACAGTTGCTTATTTACAGATGCACTATCAATTTATGAAATAAAAATTAAAACCATGATTACAAGTCCCCGATTCATACACCTGAGCTCTTCCTGCAATACTTAAAGGGATTGCCTGGTTTAGAAACGCATTTAAGATTTAACCACCTTATTAGTTAACTCTGCGTTAAAAGGAATAAATAATCAGAAAGACGTATTGTTTAGATCAGCAGAATGCCCCTGTAGAACATCTATTCACAGTACACCACCCCCTATATAATGTCACCACAGTCCGCTGCAGGAAAAAAACACAACGCTTTTTACTCACCTAATCCTGTTCCTCTGAAGCAGTCATCTCCACTTCTGGCTTATCTCACATTGGACGTGGGCAGCTCAAAGAAGTGATGCGGCCTGCCAAAGTAGGTTGAGGAACAGGAAATCGGTGGCTCTCTGCTCTGTTACAGCTGTTAACAATAGCAGCATCCTGGTTACCCACCTCCTCCCCAAACTCACCACCATACATATCCCAGCCCTAATCCATCTCTTCAATCTATCATTGACTTCAGGTACTTTCCATTCTGCTTTCAAACATGTCACAATCAAACCTCTCCCGGAGAAAACATCCCTCGACACGACCCCTACATCCAGCTATCATCCCATATTGTTGCTCCTGTTCGCCTACAATCTCTTTGAAACAAAACACATTCACACTGGATTTTGCTCCCACCTTTCATCTAACTCATTCTTCTACAACCTATTGCTTCTGTCCCCATCACTCCGCAAACTGCCCTAGCCAAAATTATTAATGACTACCACCAAAGCGAACAGAATTCTCCATACTCTTCCTTCTAGACCTGTCCTCTGCCTTTGACACAGTTTGACCATTCCTTCTTACTACAGATCCCATCTTCACTTGGCGTAAAAAACCTCGCCCTCTCATACCTTTCTAATTGCATCTCCTATTCCCATACTACCACCTAATCCCGCCCTCTCTCTGTTGGTGTTTCTCATGGCTCTGTCTTGGGACTCCTATTTTTCTCCATTTACACCTTTGGCTTAGGACAACTCAAAGTCCCATGGCTTGCAGTACAATCTATACTAGAAGCTGATGACACTCAGATCTACCTCTCTGGCCCAGACATCAGCTCTTTGCTGTCCAGAATCCCAGAGTGTCTATCAACCATATCCTCTTCCTTATCACACTTCCTAAAACTCAAGGTGGACAAAACTGAACTCATCATTCCTCCATTCCACTTACCGTATATACTGGTGTATAAGCTGAGTTTTTCAGCACATTTTTTGTGCTGAAAACACCGCCCTCGGCATATACACAAGTCATGGTACAGAAAGCAGGCGGAGGAGCAGCAGGTGCCAGGAGCCGGCGCACACATCATACTCATCTACCTGCGCACCCTCGGTGCTGGCACTGTATCTCGTTCCGGCCGCCGGCACCTGTGCTCAGCAGCCACATGGTACAGCTCATTAAGGTGATGAATATGGATGAGTCTCCACTCCCATAGAGGTGGAGCGCATATTCATCACCTTAATGAGCGGTACCACGTGACCGCTGAGCACAGGAAGAGCTGCAGGCAGGCACCGGAGACCGGAATGAGATGCAGTGCCAGCACCCAGGGTGCGCAGGTAGGCGAGTATGATGTTTGCTTTTTTCAATAGGAAACATGCACATAGGGATAGGGAATAAGGAGGAATGCAAACAGGGACAGAGCGGGGAGGCATTCATACCAGGACAGGGAAGGGGGAGGGATGCATACAGGGACGGAACGGGGTAGGCATGCATACCAGGACAGGGGAGAGGGAGGCAGGTATACAGGGATAGAATGGGGGAGGCATGCATACAGGGACTGAACAGGGAGGCATGCAGACAGGGATGGGGAGGCATTCATACCAGGACAGGGAAGGGGGAGCCATGCATAGCAGGACAGGGATGAGGGGACAATGCATACAGGCTTAACCTCTAGTCAATAGGCTTACCCAGTGTTCCGTGGCAAAAAGTAGGTGCTTCGCCTTATACTCGAGTATTTATGGTAATTCCCTTACCTAATCCATCACAATAAATAAAATCATGCTTTCCTTCTACTGAAAGTCTACTGCTTCAGAGAACCATCAACTCTGCCTTGTGCTTCAAACCGTACATCTAAACTCTTGTCACCTCCAATTCAAAAAGGTTTCCCACCTTGACTATTGCAATATCCTCCTCTGTGGCCCAACTGCTAACGCTCTTGCACCTCTATAGACCATCCTGCTGGCCAACTAATCTACCTCTCTCCTTGTTTCTACCCTCTGCAAATCCATTAATTGGCTCCCAATTCCCCAACGTATCCATTTCAAACTAACTAATCTTCAGATATCTTCACATATGTAATCTCCAGTCCTCCCAAGACCTCCTTCTCTCCTCCACAATCAAATATATCTCACCCAATCGCCTCAGACATCTCCAGAGTATCCCCATCCTCTAGAACTCTGCCACAACGGGTCCACTTATCCACCACATTCGGAACCCTCAGACAGAAAGTGAAAACTCATTTCTTCAAGAAAGCTTATAGCCTGCAATGACCTTGATGCTACCTCACCTTCACTGAAGCTGCTGAAACTCACCAACCCATAGTCTTCTTCCACATTATCCTGTAGACTAAGTCTACAAACATTGGGCCCGCTCTCTTCTGTACCATTCTGTCATTTGTTAATTTGTTCATTTTAATCTATATTTGCATTTTTTATTCTACCCCTTCTCATGTACAGCAGCATGGAATAAATGGTGCTCTAGAAATAAGTTTCCTGAGCATGCAGACACTGTTAAGTGTTGCAGGCCGATGCAGACCTGCTCCTTGTAAATCCTAGCAGATTGCTGCCCAAGGCAAATGCTCATCTCGCCTCACAGCACAAGTGTCCCTGGGTGATACTATGAGCAGATATCACAAATACTACTTAACAAATCATACATAATATGTTGTTTAATGCAAGGTTGTATATATACATTATATACATATATATATATATATATATATATATATATATATATATATATATATATATATATATATATATATACACATACATATACACACACAGTACAGACCACAAGTTTGGACACACCTCATTTAAACATTTTTCTGTATTTTCATGACTATGTAAATTGTACATTCACACTGAAGGCATCAAAACTATGAATTAACACATGTGGAATTATATACTTAACAAAAAAGTGTGAAACAACTGAAATTATGTCTTATATTCTAGGTTCTTCAAAGTAGCCACCTTTTGCTTTGATGACTGCTTTGCACACTCTTGGCCTTCTCTTGAGGAGCTTCAAGAGGTAGTCACCAGGAATGGTCTTCCAACAATCTTGAAGGAGTTCCCAGAGATGTTTAGCACTTGTTGGCCCTTTTGCTTTCACTCTGCGGTCCAGCTCACCCCAAACCATCTCGATTGGGTTCAGGTTTGGTGACTGTGGAGGCCAAGTCATCTGGCGTAGCACCCCATCACTCTCCTTCTTGGTCAAATAGCCCTTACACAGCCTGGAGGTGTGTTTGGGGTCATTGTCCTGTTGAAAAATAAATGATGGTCCAACTAAACGCAAACCGGATGGAATAGCATGCCGCTGCAAGATGCTGTGGTAGCCATGCTGGTTCAGTATGCCTTCAATTTTGAATAACTCATCAGTCCAAAGCACAGATTTCCACTGGTCTAATGGCCATTCCTTGTGTTCTTTAGCCCAAACAAGTCTCTTCTGCTTGTTGCCTGTCCTTAGCAGTGGTTTCCTAGCAGCTATTTTACCATGAAGGCTTAACAGTTGTTGTAGAGATGTGTCTGCTGCTAGAACTCTGTGGCATTGACCTGGTCTCTAATCTAAGCTTCTGTTAACATGCGATTTCTGAGGCTGGTGACTCGGAAAAACTTTTCCTCAGAAGCTGAGGTGACTCTTGGTCTTCCTTTCCTGGGGCGGTCCTCATGTGAGCCAGTTTCTTTGTAGCGCTTGATGGTTTTTTGCCACTGCACTTGGGGACACTTTAAAAGTTTGCCCAATTTTTCGAACTGACTGACCTTCATTTCTTAAAATAATGATGGCCACTCGTTTTTCTTTACTTAGCTGCTTTTTACTTGCCATAATACAAATTCTAACAGTCTATTCAGTAGGACTATCAGCTGTGTATCTACCAGACTTCTGCACAACACAACTGATGGTCCCAACCCCATTTATACGGAAAGAAATCCCACTTATTAAACCTGACAGGGCACACCTGTGAATTGAAAACCATTCCCGGTGACTACCTCTTGAAGCTCTTCAAGAGAATGCCAAGAGTGTGCAAAGCAGTCATCAAAGCAAAAGGTGGCTACTTTGACTTTGAAGAACCAAGAATATAAGACAATTTCAGTTGTTTCACACTTTTTTGTTAAGTATATAATTCCACATGTGTTAATTCATAGTTTTGATGCCTTCAGTGTGAATGCACAATTTTCATAGTCATGAAAATACAGAAAAATGTTTAAATGAGGTGTGTCCAAACTTTTGGTCTGTACAGTATATATATATATATATATATATATATACATATATACACATATATACACATATATACACATATATACACACACACAGTCATGGCCAAAAGTATTCACACCCCTGCAATTCTGTCAGATAATACTCAGTTTCTTCCTGAAAATGATTGCAAACACAAATTCTTTGGTATTATCTTCATTTAATTTGTCTTCAATTAAAAAACACAAAAGAGAATGAAGCAAAAAGTAAAACATTGATCATTTCACACAAAACTCCAAAAATGGGCCAGACAAAAGTATTGGCACCCTCAGCCTAATACTTGGTTGCACAACCTTTAGCCAAAATAATTGCGACCAACCGCTTCCGGTAACCATCAATGAGTTTCTTACAATGCTCTGCTGGAATTTTAGACCATTCTTCTTTGGCAAACTGCTCCAGGTCCCTGATATTTGAAGGGTGCCTTCTCCAAACTGCCATTTTTAGATCTCTCCACAGGTGTTCTATGGGATTCAGGTCTGGACTCATTGCGGGCCACCTTAGAACTCTCCAGTGCTTTCTATCAAACCATTTTCTAGTGTTTTTTGAAGTGTGTTTTGGGTCATTGTCCTGCTGGAAGACCCATGACCTCTGAGGGAGAAACAACTTTCTCACACTGGGCCCTACATTATGCTGCAAAATTTGTTGGTAGTCTTCAGACTTCATAATGCCATGCACACGGTCAAGCAGTCCAGTGCCAGAGGCAGCAAAGCAACCCCAAAACATCAGGGAACCTCCGCCATGTTTGACTGTAGGGACCGTGTTCTTTTCTTTGAATGCCTCTTTTTTTCTCCTGTAAACTCAATGTTGATGCCTTTGCCCAAAAAGCTCTACTTTTGTCTCATCTGACCAGAGAACATTCTTCCAAAACATTTCAGGCTTTTTCAGGTAAGTTGTGGCAAACTCCAGCCCGGCTTTTTTATGTCTCGGGGTAAGAAGTGGGGTCTTCCTGGGTCTACCATCATACAGTCCCTTTTCATTCAGACGCCGACGGATAGTACGGGTTGACACTGTTGTACCCTCGGACTGCAGGGCAGCTTGAACTTGTTTGGATGTTAGTCGAGGTTCTTTATCCAACATCCACACAATCTTGCGTTGAAATCTCTTGTCAATTTTTCTTTTCCGTCCACATCTAGGGAGGTGTGTGTGTGTGTGCGCGCGTATATATGTATATATATATATATATATATATATATATATATATATATATATATATATATATATATATATATATATATATATATATATATATACACATACATATATACATACATACATACACACATATATATATATATATATATATCCGTCTTTGCCGCCATGCACTTGAGGGCACCAGGATGCAGGGGGGGGCGCACTTGAGCAGGGTTTTTTCTTTTTTTTTTAATATAAAAGTCCGGGGTCAGGTGGGGGAGCCATGCACGCAGGGTGGGAGGATGGGGGAGCCATGCACACAGGGTGGGAGGATGGGGGAGCCATGCACACAGGGTGGGAGGATGGGGGAGCCATGCACACAGGGTGGGAGGATGGGGGAACCATGCACACAGGGTGGGAGGATGGGGGAACCATGCACACAGGGTGGGAGGATGGGGGAGCCATGCACACAGGGTGGGGGGATGGGGGAGCCATGCACACAGGGTGGGGGATGGAGTATAAATATGGAGTATAAATACTAGGCCCTATAGGGGGACACAGTGTAAGAGGACAGTGTGAAGAGGAGGTCGGTATAGAAAGGAGAGGTCAGTGTGAAGAGTATGTACCATAAGAGGGACAGTGTGGGGGTCATATTTTGTGCAGACAATATAGTGAGGGGCAATTTTTTATTCAGGAGCATTATAATGACACTTGTATCTTTAAGGGCATCATGTGGAGATTTTCTGCAAAAGAAGGGAGAAGATGGAAGTCTGCAGAGACGGCTGTGGATGAGAAAACTCATCATGGGATCTGGACAAGATGAAGAAAAGGAGAATGGCTCCAGAGACTACATCATCTATAAGGTACCTAGATGTAAATGTTATTTGTGATACTAACTAACTCTCATGTTTTTATCTATGTTAGGAGCATTAAAGGGGATGTCCAGGTTTGTGATGAGTCTGCAGTCATTCTTTGTGACTGCAGACTTCTGAATTCTCACAGTGCGCACTGCACGATGTCAGAATTCTCTCGTGCTGGGGATTTACATTAATGCAGTCACATGCTGACTAGACATGTGTGGCCTCAGTAAATGAAAATTAACTGAGTGAGGTCGGGCACGTCTAGTCGGAATGTGGCCAGAAGTATACAAATCACATGGTTGTGCTGACATGACTGTCCACCAGCAAGGGAGAATCCTAAAAGTGTGCAGTGCATTAGCTGTGAGAATTCAGAAGCTGCGATGTCAGGATTCAGCTCTGCAGGTTCCAGTAGTCGTCAAAAGGACATGTCACTCATATGCGATTTTCATACTTGTGGTCCTGTGACAACGAGCTTCTCTTCTGCTTCTCTCAGTTTTTCACTGAACATTGAGAGCATTAGGGAGAGGAGCTCGTGGGTACATGACTGAGTGTGAAAATCGCATATGTCCTTGTTGGGGGGCGCCAAAATGAATTCTTGCCCCTGGTGCCAGAAAACCTAAATACACCTCTGCCGGTATGCTACTGCGAGCGGTGATTACCGGGTCCGGTGGAGGGAGGTCTGTGCACAGGGAGTGAGGCAGGGACTGAGGGTGTGCACAAAGAGAATGGAGACCCCGAGACTGCCCGTCCCATTCTACGCCGTAGCCTGGAGCCTCATTATTATAGGAATATGTCAGTTAATTGTTTTTCTAAAGCTTTATAGTGTAGTTTTAGGCAGAGGTGTCAAACTGCATTCCTCGAGGGCCGCCAACAGGTCATGTTTTCAGGATTTCCTTGTATTGCACAGGTGATAATTTAATCACCTGCACAGAATGCTTCCAGCACCTTGTGGAATGCTAAGGAAATCCTGAAAACATGACCTGTTGGCGGCCCTCGAGGAATGCAGTTTGACACCTCTGGTTTTAGGTCAGAGGGATGGTTAGGGATGAGCTAGCATGGTGCAGGGACAGGTAGTGATGGCTACTTGTGGACATGTGCGGCAATTGCGGTTTTGCACTTGCGGTGATACTGCTAGCAGTGTTTTTTTTCCATTGCTGCAAGTACCGCATTTGCCGGATCGCGGCAAAACCGCAAGTGCCGCACATGTCCGCAAGTCCCATAGGGAATGAATGAGGCCGAACGCAGTGTTGCCGTAAGTCATTCATTGCACGGCAGATGCGGAAAAACTGCCCGATCTGCTGCAAAAGGCTACTTTCACATCAGCGATCATTGCCAAAGTCACTGCCAATAGTGTCATACTCACAAATCTCTCAAGGATATTTGAAAGGAGAGCACATTTTTTCATTTGCTACTTTCATACAAACAGTAAACAGAAGAAAAAAAAACCACAAGCCTGAAGACTACTTCAAGTGGAGTCAAATTTCTTTATCAGTACTATAGTACAAAATGACTAGACAAAAAGAAAAAGAACGCTGGCACAGTAGCTTTTAAAGGACTGCATGCTTCTCCTTCTACAAGGCTACCACTTTCATTTACATTAAACTGGCCATATCTCACAACGAGCAACAAAAACTCCAACCTCACCAAACGTGACTAAAGAGTAATTCATCTGAAACATGATGTAATCAAGTCTGACAGCAACATTAGGGACAATTTGATGTGCCACTACCAGCTCTAATCCCTTGATAGAAAAAAAAAAAAAAACATTAAATGCGTTTAATATTACAAGCTTCATTTCCTATCAGATAACCTGATTGTTGGATTACATGTGAAGCATGCAGGGACCCACCCAGAAGGAGCAGACACTTTTTAGACAAAGCTTGAAGAGGTTGTCCCTCCAATAAAGTACAATATAATCACACAGCTCTTGAAATAAAACACAGGCAGGGAAATGTTTCAGGTCATAAAAAAAAAAAACAGCTGTGATCCCCTGCTATCCTATCTGTATACTCTTTTGCTTTCTCCCCTGCCCAGGAGCTGTGGTATGATCAGACCATGTTCCTGTACGGTCAGACACAGCCATTACACAGTACATAGCAGGGGCTCATTTGTAAGATTATCTCAGCACAGGAACATTTTAAGAAATCCAGTTGTAGAACTTTTATTCCAAGATGTGTGGATTAAAATGTACATTGTTCATGGGAAAACCACTTTAAATTCTATGGTGATTTAGGCTACTTTCACACTAGCGTCGGTACTGGTCCGTCGCAGTGCGTCGGCCTGACGTACTGACGTACGTTGTGAAATAAAACGAACAACAGGGGCAGCGGATGCAGTTTTTCAACGCATCCGCTGCCCCATTGTAAGGTCCGGGGAGGAGGGGGCGGAGTTCCGGCTGCGCATGCCCGGTCGGAAATGATGGACACGACGCACAAAAAAGTTACATGGAATTTTTTTGTACCGACAGTCCGCCAAAACACGACGCATCCGTCGCATGTATGGCCACAAGTCGCAATGCGGCGCTAATGCAAGTGTATGGAGAAAAAACGCATTCTGCGGGCAACTTTGCAGGATGCATTTTTTCTCCAAAACGACGCATTGTGACGGACAGCAAACAACGCTAGTGTGAACGTAGCCTAATACAGCGCAGCTGTGCTGCTCACATGCCTAAAGTGGTAAATTAAAGAGCAGCCTTATTTTTTTTTTAATAGGCATCTTATTTGTAATATGTCATTTTATAGATTGTAGCAGAGTAGATACATCAGACTGAACACAAAGATGAGAGATTTGCCAATGGTCCACATTTGTAGGTTGTGACATTTGCGTTGTACAGTGACAGTGGGATGTAATTAACATTTATGGCTTTTGTTGTCGCTCTTATATGTGTGCATATGTCCTGGATGTAGGCTTATCGATCTTGAGGGTTGGATAGCCCGGAGGACCTCTTTATTGGAAATGTCCACGTTTTAGCACACATTACTGTGTTAACAGTATTCTAGCAGTATTCATTTTTAAATATTAACAGATTTTCTAAGCAGTTTTAATTAGTACGTAACCTTTTTTTCTTTATTGGTATAGCTACAGAGGTCATGGAAGCAGCAGTTAGTGGGAAAGACACAGTAGGAGAATTGAAGACCCAGACAGTCGCACTGCCTCAGGAAGATGAAGAAGTGACTGCTCCATCAGGAAATAACAGCCTGCATCCTACAGGTGCAGTTATTTAATATGCTTTGCTAATATAGCGCCATCATATTCCACAGCGCTTTACAGATATTGTCATCACTGTCACCACTGGGGTTCACAATCTAAATTTCCAACCACTATGACTTGAGTGTGCAAGTAAACCGAAGTATCCGGAGGAAACCCACGCAAACATGGGGAGAACATACAACTCTTTACAGATGTCGTCATTGGTGGGATTTGTAACCAGGATGCCAGTGCTGCAAAGCAACAGTGCTAACCATTGCGCTATCAAGCCGCCATAGTTAGTGAGCTGTGGGGCCAATGGATACATTATTACTGTGGGGCACAAAGAAGGGCATATAATGCCTTGCGAAAGTATTCTGCTCCCTGGAACAAATCGTATTGTGTTGTTCCCATTTTGTATTATCTTTGTATATTTTTTTTATTTTTTAACACTGCCTACTTTTCCTTAATAAATATATAAAATATAATATCTCTGTTCCTCTTGCCCTGTAAACCGTACCCCTGATGCCATGCCATACCTATAATGAGTGCCGCCCCCACACACACACCCCGGTTGTTAACCTGACAAACTGGTGGCAGAGGTGGGATCTGTGCGACTCCTCTCCTGGTGCCATCCTTCACACTGTCTAACAGATAAAATTAACATCTCTGTCAGAGAAGAAGAGAGAATTGGGAAAAGTGAAAGAAGAGAAAAAAGTATAAAATACAGTCCCGATAGCTACTACCCATGTGTCTCCACTCAACTGTATTAAACCTTGTTGGCCCCTTTGCATCGGCAGATGTTGGCAGACAGTTGGGATGCCACCATAAAACTTTCTATCCTAATTTCAATTTGGAGAGTCTCTTCTCCATTTTACTATTTTAAGGCTGGTTTCACATTTGCGGTTGTGTCCGCAGCGTTTGTGCTGCAATTTTCCGCATGCATCGTGTATTCTTATCTTTAACATTAGGGACACAGGTGTCTGCGATCGGTTGCGTTTTGCTGCGTTTGATAGCGCATGCGTTGTTTCGTCGTCTGCGGTTTGGCACAGTAAACGCTACATGTAGTAATTTTAGAGGCATCAATTTGCCACCTAGAAACGTATGCGGTTGTTAGCGCAAGGAATGCGGCAAAAAAAACGCATTACTGTCTATGGGAACGCATACGTACACATGTCTTTGCGTACGCATGCGTTTGATGCGCTTGCGTACTTCGGACAGCGCATGTCCAGGAACTGATTTAGACATGCCCATTAAAGACACACCCTCCTGAAAATATCAAACGCATGCGCATAAAAAGCACAAACATGTAAAAACGCATGCAAAAGCTGCGGTTTGTTTTACCATCAAGTGTAAGCTGATGTGGGTAAAAAACGCTGAGTTATCAGATGTTTGCATGCGTTTGTGGACGATACGCTGCGGACTTAACCGCAAATGTGAAACTAGCCTAAGAAATACATAGCATACAGACAGTGGAGTAACTTGAAACTAATGGGCCCCAATGTAAAAGCTCCAATTATTGCAAATCTTTAATAGTATTTTTTTTTCATACAGGCCACAGGGACCTTTTGGGTCCCCTGGGCTCCAGTGCCCTGCTGCCATTGCGACCCATGCATGTATTGTAGTTACGCCCATGCATACAGATGTGTTAGGATGGGAGATAAATAACATATCCCCCACACACTGTGTTTAAAGGGATCCGATCACTAGATTCCTGCTAATTAGCCAGAATGAACCAGAATTTGGCTGTGAAATTGCAGCCTGCTATGTTTAGAAAGCCACCAAAGGTGAATGGTATGGGGCAATCCCCAGCCAGCTTCTACCTCTTTGGGAGAGACCCATGCAGGATCACCTGGAGCAGGGCAGGGAGAAGCCAGCCAGGGGCCATGCCAGACTAGTTAGGTCTCCCCATATGGTCACCTGACAGCTTTTTAAATTATGTTTTCTCTGAAACGCCAAGGTGTTTAATGCAGTGAAACACAACACAATCCATATGTTACAGTTAAGTGAATCAGATTTCCAAAATATCTATTCACAGCTTGCATTTGTGCACATATTAATATTAAATTATAATAAAACTGAAGATTTTTCAAATAAACCTGGACATTGTAGGCTCAGATGACAACAGCTACAATGCTAGAATTTAGTATTTAGCTGTCAGCTGTCACGTCTGACAGCGGAGAGGATCTTGCCATCTGTCATCAGGCAGTGTGCATTTTGTGTCTTACATGGTTAAAATAAGCAGGAGCCAGCATACTGAGGATGATGTGAAGGCCCTAAAGAATATCTTGATGTTACCTTCTACATGACTAGTCCCATCCAGAAATTAAGTACCGTAGGTACAGAAGCCATACCCAAGAATCCCAAACACAAAACCATCTGGCTAATTTATATCTAACAAAGGTGAACCAATGCTGTACGTTCACAGTTATAGGCTTATTAGAAAATGCACAATTTGTCAATATATAATTAGTTTCTTTCTAGTATATCAATAATCAGAACTAGGGATAGATTTAGTAAAATCAATGAGCGTAGCTCAGCACCGCAGCTCTCAATATAGATTATGTGCAGTTCTTCATCCTAAATAACAAAATGTCCTCTTTATGGAGTTTTATTGGGTTCGAATGTAAATGTTGAATAAAATACCAAAAACTAATCTGTAAATTGTTGCTTTGAAAGTACAAAAGACCTAAAACCCAAATGTTTTCATATTTTCTTACAGCAGTTCTCTACTCAACAGCAGAAACAATAAATAAGTCTATCAGTTGTCTATTGGCGACAAGAGTCTGTTCACATCTGCATTAGGAGCCTCTGCGTCAGAATTTGTTAAAATAACAAGACAATGGAGGAAGAAGAAGAGGAGAAAGGTGGGAGAAGAAGAGAAAGGCAGGAGGAGAAAGGTGGGAGAAGAAGAGGAACCAAAAGAAAAGAAAGGAGGAAGAAGACGAGAGTTCATGCAGAGGAGGAAAAAAAAAAACAAGCAGGGGGAGGAGGCGGAAGATAAAAAGGAGGCGGTGTAAGAGAAAGAAGGAGAAAAAAGAAAGTCAAAGCAGGAGGTGTGAAAGTAAAAAAAAAAAAAAAAAAGAAAAAAATGGAGGTGGAAGAAAAAAGAAGGAGGCAGCCGTGGCAGAAAAAAGTAGGAGGCGGAGAAATAGAAAAAAGGAGGAGGCGGAAGAGGAAGGAGCAGCTGGAGAAGACCGATAATATTTCCTATATATTAAAATCAGTTTGTTGAGGAATACTCAGCAAGTCTTGAGTTGTACAAGAAGCTGTAATGACAATCTTATTAAGCACCATGATTTATCCAGAGAAGGAAGAGTAAGGAGGTTAGGGACACTACTTTAAACGTACCCATACACAGACAAATGTTAGCTGAACCTGTTGATAAGACGGCTTTGGTCAATGGTTTAATGTGCATGGGGGTGATGGACAAAAGATGGTCGGCATTTTGGACTGTCAATTGTTTTGTTCTCCCTTTGATAAGTCGCTGGCTGAGGTGTCAGTAGGCAGATTTCTTCGAGAAAACAAGAGCACTCAGCAGAATGAGTGCTCCTGTGTATGGGAGAGTTAACGGAGATGACTTTCGGCCGAAACAACACTTGGCCCGTAAGCCATCTAATGAGTACAGCCACCATAAGTGTGACTTCACTTAAAAAAAATAAGTGCACAGTTATTTTTCAACTCCACTTTTCAAAAAGTTGGACTAACTTCTTCACCTGTTATAACCATATTTTTAGTAACTGAACTTTTCAACAGGTGACCGTCTACAAAAATTGAGAGAGTCCCCCAACAATTACATATTATACATTGCTTTACAACTGATTTCCTCATTGAAATCAAATGAAAGAACTCAAAATCAACAGTTTACAGGTATGTGGCATAGGAGACTATTTTAAGATGTGACTCTTCCTCACTCCGAGCAGGAGCTGGAGATCTCAGTGTTTGGGGCATGTCACGTTTTGTAGAGCTTTACGTTTGAAGATAAACAAAATCATTTGTGCTTGTTTGTTCAATTGCTTGGAAGTGGCTCGTCTCCGTGCGCTGCGCATGTTATGTGCACATCAGCACACCAAACACCGGAGCCTGGACTGGAGACAATTTCCTGTCTACAGAGAACGTTCATCCTTCAATCTGGCTGCCGCAGGGCTCACAAGCCACAGAAAATCTCATTACAACAGCACTGAGACGACCACGGTTATTACACCAAACCAAGGCGGAGAATGAAGCTAATGCTTTATAAGAGAAAGAATAATATCATAACTGTGCAGAGATATGCAGGTCGAGAGAATGCTAAATGAAATTCACATAAATAATGCACTATATATTATCAAATGCCAAAAAGTATTCGGGGCTTTAGTAATTCTTAGAAGAAGTAGCACAAATGACGCAAACCGAGTGATTTCTGTGACAAAAATGACAAATCTACAGAAAAAAACTAGCAGCTGTAGAATCAAAGCCAGATTGAAGATGGGTGAAATTGTGCAACAGAACAGGACATGCTGTGCATTGTAAAATCTGCACTGCGGGTCAATTTCAACGTAAAACCTTTTATCCAGCATGTGGCAAAGAGGTGCAAGGTGTCACTCACTTGTCTGGTACGCTACTGCCAATGATACCTATGAAAGTCCACAGCGATTCCTTCCATTACAGATGTTCTCTTAGCGCATGTTCCTACAGGATTCACAGTGACACTACCCACAAGCTCCACTGAATGTCTTTATAACATAAGGATAGCCTACAACTGGTAACTACCATCTTGTCCATTAGGTGTGAACAATGTCCATATTTTTGAAATCTCGCGTTATGCAAAATGCAGCAGCAGCGGCGGCTTAGCATCTGGATGAAAATCACTGAATACAAAAAAATGGCAATATGTAGCCACAGGAGAATCAGGACCCTAAAAAGAGATTTAAGACCATACTCCATTATTATCCATGGACAAGTTCTATATCTGAATGATGCTAAGATCCAATAGCAAATACAATCCACTGGCAATAGTTTCTGGAAAGGCAGACCATTTTAATTTTCCTTAGAGCCACCCCTGCAAGTATAAAAGTGAAAAAAACAAACACTTAAAAGGGGCTAAATGGACACCGCAAAGATCTGAGTCACAAACTCGATTCTTTATTATAAAAACACAGTATCGTATTGGACATATCAGTTTATTGGCCTGCTGGAGATACAGGACCGACATGAATTGTAGAATTGGGTATTGGCGCTCCACAGAAATTCAAGTTAATACTTTCCAGTAAAGCATAATCCCTATTTAACCCTTTTGCCTAAGCGATGGAAAATACTCTGGGATTTCCTCGGCTCATAGTGCCATTCCTAACATTTCCTATAAATTAGCCAGCTCTAGGTGGTAGGAAGAGGACGCCGTTTTATCCCATGTGGTAAACCTAATGATCAATCTGCATTCCACTTGCTCCCAGAACAGGTCTCAGCGTTTCATAAGCTATGCACTGCTGTCCGTATGTTGACGGTGCATAATTTATACGGCATACCATATGTGGCTCCCTCAGGCCTGGCTCACATTTCACTAGTGTCCCTTAATATATGTAAAACACACTGAGGCCTTGTAAACCCAAAGCAGCAATCAGCATTTGCAATACTACCTAGAACCATTATTCACTTTCTCTTTAATTTGGTTTCTCGGGTGTGCCTATTACATATAGAACATGTTCCTAAACAAAACATATTGGGAAATGTTTATCCCCATGTCTTCATATGTATACTGCATTTATTGCATTTACCGAGTGGAAGCTCTACCCTACGCATTTCACCGCCAGCCCACAGGAAATCGTATAGCACTAGCTGCAGGTTCAGAAACACACAACTCTTTGTCCTGTGACCTCGGGAAGCACCGTGCTTGTGTGCAGAGTCCTACGCTTTGTGCTGGCTACACTATGTAAAGTCTCTGAAGAGATAAGCGGCCTGGGGTGTACGCAGCACCGCTGTATTAAATAACAGGAAGAGAGCACTGAAAGGATCGGATCCTTCCTGGAATATGAAGCTCACAAAACACGATGAAATCAAAACCACGAAGAGTAAAAAAAAAAAAAAAAATCACCTCAAATTCTGTGCTATACGTTTACCACACAATACAGACGGTAATGTCTGAAAAAATGGTGGAGAAAAACAACCGTCTCCCAAAAGGATTGGTGGCAGTAGGTGTTACGTGATTGTTTCCAGCTCCGCCTGCTCACCGTGCGGCTAACACACAGAGGCCTACATCTCGGGTCCTGTATCTACAAACCGCACATTAGAATTATTTTAGGGTTAGAAGCCAACGATATTTTACATATTTATCCATATTATTTTGCTCCGTAGCAGTCCAAGAATCATAGGGGCCATATGCAAACAGATGCCAAAGGGTAAAGCTGTGTGAAGTAAAAATGAATGCCGATTCTGACATTTTTGCAAAACATGTTTTGGAAAGAAATAAAACAATATAGAAATATTTTGTTTTATAGGTCTTACCATTAAAAGGGGTATTCTCAAGTTTAGAAATTATCCCCCTTTAACAACAAGTGGGACCCCAACCAATCCCGAGAACCAGGGCTCTTACCAGTGTGAATGGGTGGTGGTCAATCATTCTTAGTAGGGTGCCAGAGATGGCAAAGCCACATGGCGCTCATCAGAGTCCTAGTTCTCAGGATCAGTGGGGGGTCCCACTCCTTGGATAGTGGATAGCTTCCAAACTTGGGAATACTCGTTTAAGCAATGCATTATATTACAAGAACAATGTGGTTCTCACAAATATGCCCATTTTATATCTCTATTGCAAAATGTAAATATAGCTTGCAGAAAGACAGGAATTTAATTTATCGATCGAGTATAGTTTTGTCTGAAATAGAAAGATAGGTAAGGGGTGAGGATCAGCAAATTTGGCAAAGCAGCTGTTGCTTAGACCCATAGTGCACGCTCAGCAAGCCGACTAATTTATGGCGTTTAGGGCAGCATTTGGCAAGTTCAGCAATCACACGTTTCACATGAGGTCTGTGGGAGCAGTGGAAACGACTTCCTCTTTATACTGGTGTCAAATGCTAAAAACAGTGCAAGCAAATACTGTACAAGCAGAGATTTCAGGCATAAGTGTGACCCGATCTGTAAAAAAAAACATTTAATAGATCAAGCAATGGATGTAAGGTTCTGTCATAGTAAGAGCCTTCCATCAGCGATCTGATGTGCACCTCTCACCCAAGGTGTAGTCATATAGTGGAATACTTTGCTAATTGGGCCCAATTATATAAACATGCACCAAAAAGTAACATTTTAGCACTGTAAAAAAATAAAATACTGCTCTGCAAGTCCTTACAGTCCTTCTAAAATGGGGTCTCATTCAAACTTACTCCCAAACATTTTAACAGCCCGTCTCTTGAATGTTAATAGAGGTCTGTGTAATGCAGCTCGCACAAAGGGAGTTGTACTCGGACCTTTAAAACAGATTGGATCAAATACAAATGCTTGACTTCCTGTCCCAGCACTCCTACTGTACCTGCTTCAATATTCATTTGCAGAAGAAATTAAAAGACGTCTCTAAATGGCGTGCAATTCTGTACATAAAGGTGTCAGCACTATGGGTTAATATTTCACCAGTGAGGCTTGAACGGCTGTTTGGTCAGGTCAGTATGGCAAGAACAAAAATGAAGAAAAACATCTGCCTTTAGCAGTATAGCAAAGACGCACAGATGGATTTCAAGTCCACCGTAACATGAAGGTTCAGTTTTATAGTCCGTTATATATATTTTAAATATGCATTCATTTATCCTTGCAATTTTGATTTGCTTCATTTTAAAACCAAGATGTAACATGGTTGGTTTATACGTTTTGAGTTCGGATTGCATTCTGGAATGCTGTAGATAAGCCCACGATGTATCCTGAAAGATGAGAAAAAGAGGTTAGATTATACTCACCCAGGGGCGGTCCCGCTGTGGTCCGGTCCGATGGGCGTCGCAGTCCGGGGCCTCCTATCTTCATAGGATGACGTCCTCTTCTTGTCTTCATGCTGCGGCTCCGGTGCAGGCGTACTTTGTCTGCCCTGTTGAGGGCAGAGAAAAGTACTGCAGTGCGCAGGCGCCGGGAAAGGTCAGAGAGGGCCTGCGCACTGCAGTACTTTGCTCTGCTCTCAACAGGCCGGAGCCGCAGCGTGAAGACAAGAAGAGGACATCATCGTAAGAAGATGGGAGGCCCCAGACCGGACGCCCACCGGACCCGGACCACTGCGGGACCGCCCCTGGGTGAGTATAATCTAACCTCTTTTCCTCATCTTTCAGGATACATCGGGGGCTTATCTACAGCATTCCAGAATACTGTAGATAAGCACCTAATGCCGGTGGGCTTAGCCCACCTTCGATTTTGGGGGTGACAGGTTCCCTTTAATGCACACATTTTTCTATTTCGGCAAGGTTAGTGCCCCGTGATTGTATTACCTTCTCTCTTTTACAAATTCAATAAATAGATTTTTTTTAAAAAGCATCTTTTTGACCAGTGTGCTTCGCTGATTGATAGGTCACGTCAGCAATGTAACCAATATCAAGTAAGCACCTGCGCTCACACAGCGTCGACACTGCTGGAACAGCGCCAATCCGGGAAGCGAGAAAATCTGCCGTTTTCACTTTACATGGTGCACAGTTTTCATTTAAAGCACCACTCCAGCGTTTTGGAGTTTTTTTTTCTAGCACTGCCTGGAGTGGTGCTTTAAGTGTAAGTCCTCTGCCCCTTGTCATATACTCACTCTCTGGCGTCTTCACCTTTCGCCACCGGTCTGGGCCCACGGTGCCATTTTGGGAGCATCTGAGTGGCCGGAACTCAAGAGGCTACGTGACAAGCTATCAATGCAAGTATATGAAGGCCAGAACAAGGCTTTCATAGACTTAGGCTATGTTCACACGTTGTGTTTTTGCTGGGGGGGGTTTCTGCAGGCAAAACTTGTTCTCTTACTAGTAAAGAAGCTGCTTACAAAAAGGCAGGTTTCCTGCGCTTTTCAGGATCCTAAAGTTTAGCTTTGCTTTCACCACCAAAGCATGAACACAGGTCACCAATGCAAGACATATGTTACTATTCTTGTAAAAAGGGCAATTTGAGAAAATTATTTAGTGGAAAAACATTTTTATGGCTGAAAAAATAGTAACTATTCTGGACCAAAACAAGTTCACATGCCTACATGAAAAAAAAACACAATTACAAATTTAATAGTGGGGAGAGGTGAATTGATATGGAATAGTTTACTGAAGACATTGGCAGGGCATTGAGTTTGTAGGACATTTTACTTTCACACTTTGGTCGCCCACAGGTATTGTTCAATTTCATACCTTGGTTGGCCAATGTTTGATTTGTACATATCACTAATGTAAATAAGCTGTACTAATCATAACTGCCATGCTAATGTGAGGAGACCAAGACAATATAGTTTAAAATTTGGAAAATCACAAAAATAAATGGGTTTCACATAGTGTTGTACCTGCTTTTTTTGTACTTACTTTCCTATGGGTAAAAACACGCTAAAAGAAGTGACATACTGCAGTTTTCCAATCAGACAGGAACATAAAACCAGTGTGTGTGTGAGCATGAGATTTCTGAAATCTCATCCTTTGCTGGAACTGTAAAACCAGCTTAAATTTGCATAAAAACACAGTGTGAACCTCAGGCTGGCTTCATTACACACTGGAGCAGCCGGCAGGTCACAAAGACGGACAGGGGACAGCGCAAAACACATGAATACACTGTAAGGTGAGCAGCAGACAGGGGGCAGGGGACTTGAATTTTAAGCTAAACTCCAGCAGTAAAAGAAGAAAGAAAAACTGCTGCAGTGGTGCTTTAAGATTGGGTTGAGGGAACGGATTAGAATAAGTCTGTTTACGATGTAGTGACCAGAAGAAATTTTTACTAACAAGATACTTTCATAATCCCATAAATATTCATGGTCTTTTGAATAGTCATATTGATGGACATATGATACAAAATATTTTTTAAAGCCTCCATCTAGCCCAATACTGCTAACAGCTTGAGTTTCATTTAGCATGGAATTATATATATATATATTTCTGATTAAAGTTTATAATAGAGACATCCCCTCTCCTACGTTTCCAAAAGTCCTCTTATGTGCAGTTATCTAAATTTACGGTAATCCAAATCACTATCGATGATCATTTTGTGTCTAGATTTGTGACTGGTTGCTTCCATTTATTGCATGTCCTTTTACTTAAATTACTCACCTCTATTATCCCCGTATGGCATTGGGATTGTTACAGGTTCCATTCGATGCCAAGTGGTGCATTAACTTACCCATTTACCACAACTGCAGAGGAGTCAATGGCTTATTGACACAAGAGAGTGGCACTCATTCATTGTCATGGCCGATGTTTCTGTATATTTATGGAGTTCACTTTATTTTATTACCATGTCTATCAGAATAAACCACCTAGGGTTCAGACAATTTTAAGTCATTGGATGAGCTTTCACAACTAACTGAATATACTACGGTACTACAGTGCTGACCGTAGTGAACAAGATGTTCCACTTTTATGGATGAGTTATCCCATGTGATCTACAGTAAGTTTCTCATTCTCATAGTTTTAGAGCCATCACATAAGAGCTAGACAAGTCTGAAATAATAAGCCCTCTGTTATGCTAAATCGATTGGATTTAACGTAAACTAATAAAGACTGGATGTTAACATTTTTGGTGCTAGCCCTTTTAGCTATTTCTTAGATATTTTACAAGTTTTTTGTCCTGCAAATAGTCCATGCACCTCATCACATGATCAACTGTTTATGTATGGGAAAACCTCTAATGGGTATGCTCCAACTAAGTATCTGTACTCAGTAGAGAGCTCATTTCATTTGTATAGTGAACTTAAAGCTGGCCATTTATACTATATAGTTGTGGGCTGAACGATGGTTTAGCCGATCATCCAGCCGACATCCATCTTGACCATCTCTCCCACATACAGGAGCACTCGCTCAGCCAAGCGCCCCTGTGCTCTCTATGAGTAAGCTGCCGACATATCCGCTGGCAGCTTATCTATAAGAAAAAGTGATTGGGATTCGAAAATACCCATTAAACAGCTTC
Organism: Ranitomeya variabilis; assembly: GCF_051348905.1. Classification (NCBI taxonomy): domain Eukaryota; kingdom Metazoa; phylum Chordata; class Amphibia; order Anura; family Dendrobatidae; genus Ranitomeya; species Ranitomeya variabilis. The sequence continues at coordinate 412,280,605 of NC_135236.1, read as the reverse complement.
CATGACACTCGGTCGACTGGCGCCCCATACACAGTTTCAGGCAAACCCGTCAATATCAGTGATGTCCCTTAACATTAATGTGTATGGCTTCCTACACACTCGCCACTCTAGGCTGTAATGTCCCCTTAGTTCTCTTTCTTTATTCTTCTGCTGGAATTTTTCTTCTCGGTCACTGCCGCCTGCTGTGAGACATCCGAGATAGATCCCACAGCTGTATCCTATCACTTCAGAGAACAGTCACAACGCAATGAAGCATAATGGAAGTTTCTACTCAACCTGACCACGGAGGAAACTTTTTGTAGTCTGAACCCACTAGATAACCACAGGAATCTGGACAACAGTAGCAAATTCACCAGGCAAGGAAAAGGGACAAAATAAAACAAAATCTAAAGATATATTACAAAGTGGCATTTTTTACATTGAATAGCTTTTCACTTGAAAAAAAATAATTGTGTAATAAGTGAACCTTCAGTTTTCTTGAGACTACAGGGCCCAAGCGTATATTTAACCCTGCCAATCCCAATCTTTGAAAACGACTACATTGTCCTCAGTTCATTCCCGATGACCGTCCCCCAAATTCTTAATATACCTATTCCTATCCTGAAACTATAGATTGATGAATAGTCTGTCCGTACAAGCAGGAGATTTCTCTGATCTAGTTTAGAGAACAAGTGTCAGTTTCCAAACACACCCAAAGTCTTGAGCATCCAAATATACAATAAGAAAAAATATTAAATTCTTACAAACATCAAAACTTTAGAATAGTAATAGTTCTACTGTGGTTTTGGGGCTACATAGACTGTCTTTACAAAATATTTTGACAATGAGATCTTTTCTTTCCTCTTTTTTTGTCTTCATTCCCCTTGATTGTTGCGGTCTCCTAGGCGATAGTTGCCATGCTCAGCAGTAGTGATAGGCAGCGGCGTCCTAGGAATCCGAGGCTCTCTCCCTCCATCTCTGCACTGCAGATCATTATACGCTTGCCATTGCAATATCCTTTACCACATTTCACGTCATTGTCTGATCTATTTCAGGAGCGGTCACGTGGGCAGTCTGTCCTCTGTGTGTACTTTGTGCCAATTGTTTCACATAGTGGCAATGTGAGAACTATTTCTTCGCTAAACTTTTAACTTCAAATCTTGCCTAAGTACAACATGTGTCAATTACTAAACAAAAGCTTCAGGAAGAAATCGATTTGATACAGTGACATGTCGGAAAGCATTGCAACAAGAATAAGGTAGAAACATGAATGCCCATCGTCTGGAATATCTCTTTAAGGGCAGTCTGCAAGCACAAAATGACTGTTCAAACAAAGCAGCCTTGGTACGGCCAATCAGACCAGTGCGCCGTCCCAACTACTGGGTTTCCATTGATCTCGGCCTCCTCCTTCCTAGATTGTCAGCTCTGACTTTTCAGGAGTCAGAGAAAGGCAAGACGTGGAAAATGAGTAGGCATTGGACTGTATGGCCACGCCAGGGGTGCACCGTGCGCCTGTGCTTGGGTTAAACATTCATTTTATGTTGACAGACTAAATGTCACGGGGGAACTGGGTAGACTAAGGTTGGTTACCCGGGCCTCTGCGATATCCCTCAGACTTAGGGAAACCCTGTCTGTCCCTTTCCCAGAAGTTACACTAAAGGTGTGCATGTCTGGGCCGCCAGGCCTGACCCTGTCTCCTGTTTCAGCCCTAAGCTGAAACCATCACCCGCCACCCAGTGAAGAGACCACACACCAATCCCCACAGAAAGCACAGACAGGGAAAACTGAATAACGCACCACGCCGCAGACACACAGGAATACACTATATGCACATGGCAAAACAAACACAAATAGGAAGGAGGAATATGACAAAGGATTATACACCACCAGATACGATATTCCTACAGCAAGACCACCACTCCAGACAGGAATCACCAGGCATAAAGCACAAGCTATAATCGGCGACGCCCAAAGTCCAGCGCGACTATTTAAAGGCTGTGGGCGTGACTCAGCCTCCAACCTGATTACCAGCTAGATTAACCCCGAGCAAGCTGGATAAAATCTAGCCGACGCCACTGAGCGTGTAGTGGACGTAAGTGGAATTACTGCTGTCTGTCGGACGCCCTAGTGTGAACAGCGTCCGACATGACACTAAATTTAAGATCAGTGGATTACTCTGTGTACAGCTCTAGGGGGTTACAAAACAAGATTCACCATGTACAGACAAAGCCTGCTTTTCATCATTCATTTAGCAAACTAGAACTTTATTATTGTATACATTTGTGAATGAGAACGTATGTTATATATGCATATAGCTGAACAGTGGGCAAGACGGAGTCCATGTTACTCTGTGGCCCTTGTCACCCTAGCCCAACACTGATTGTAGGTGACTTGTTTATAGCAAAAATTGCATCAATCTCCACCCGTGTAAACATGAGTGGGGTCTCTTGCACTTCTATGGGGTTTTACCCTGGACACAACTATTATTTAACACGGGTGCACAAAAGATTATTCAAATTTTACCTGGTTATTAAGTAGTTTATCACTGACATGTTGTTGAAAATGGGATATTTTTCCTCTCATTCAATGAGGACTATGGGCCGACTCATCAAAGCTTTTACACCAGTATTCTGGAGTAAAAAGCTCTGAAAAGTCACAGTTTTGTTACAACTGGCGGCTGGCCTAAAATTATGCAACCTTTGGCATTCTCACACCACGCAACATAGTGGGTGGACCTGGGATGTGGAGATGGCCGCTTGCCAAATTCATAACGAGCGGCGTTGCTTGTTCACTACACCACAAATCTTACTCAAGCAGGGACTGGAGTAGGATTTGTGGCAACATGCCCACTTAAGTGGATGCCACTCATCCGGTACCCTGATTCATTAAGAGGCGTACACCTGTTAATGACTCAGGATCATCTGACTCCAGCCCATCTTCCAACCAAGACCGATGTGAACAACGCCGGTCTTTATTTATCAGGCCCTATATGTTGTTCTTGGACTTTTGCACTAGCTAGCATTTGGAAATGACCAAGTAAAATCTGTCATTTATTTTGTGACTCTCAAAGTTAGTCAATTCAAGTGAATGGAACATTTTAAAAGGCTATGGCCTTGATTCTTGAAGACTGGTATTTGGAACCTCAGTCTTTACCAAAAGCAAACTAGAGTAATTCATTAACAGAAGTGCACCTCTCAATCAATGTGCTGTCAGAATGTATGGCTCGTTTGTGCTGTACATGTTGAGGAGTCCGTAGGCCCATGCACTGCCACATCATTTCTGCAACTACAAGTAAAGCAAAAGAAACTGTCAGAATCTGCTTAATGACTCAGGTCCTTTGCATTTATATTAAAAAAAAGTAAAAAAAAAAAGATACACAGAAAATACAATTTGATACTTCTTTTGGAAGTAGGATTAACTTGATCCAGAAGCATTTGTTTCCTCGAGAAAAAAAAACAAACATCTTATTGCATACTTTAGGTAAAGTTTACAAGTTCAACGCCTGTCAAACTGAATGTACATCTATTGGCAGGAGCCAAATGAACAAAAATGAAAAGTTACTGGGGGAAAAATGTATCGCTATCTGACAAAGGAAAAAAAATTACGGTATGTGCAACTTAAAACAAAGCCCCGAATACAGGATGCGAAGTCTGTTGCTTCAATGGTAGGACATATTAAAGCACTTTATGAAATTTCTCAGAAAAATGAGAGATTCTGCTGCCTTTGTGTTTTTCATGGATGCTAAGCATCTTAACGGAAGCAGACAATACAGTATTAATTGTCTGCTAAATATATTAGCATGACCAGAGGAAATCAGAGCTGGGAAGTCTAGGCTAAAAACTGAGTGACGGTCTAACAGGGTCATGCCAAGGAAGTAAAACATCCTCAAGCACAATGGCTTCATAATGGAAAGCAGTAATGCAGTTAAATAGAAGGTGAATACTACAATTTAGCACAAAAGTTGTAAACTATCTGCCTTGATATGAGTACTTGAGTAGATCTCAGGTTACTTGTAACTCCAGCAAATTAAGAGATGCAAAGTGTAACACATTTTTCTCTATCCACCATTACCTCAACATATCCAAAGTAACAAAAAAAGATCATATTTTTATAAAAAAAAAACATTTAATTATGTCACTTAGTTTGTGCACTGTTTGTCCCACTCTTCCGGAAAACAATTTCAAGCAAACCACCAAAGTCTTGCATCCTTAATTTATAACCAACAGGATTCTGAAAAGCAGAAGCTGTGTACATGCGGCAATTCATATACAAGAACAAAATTAAAACTTCCAGGCAAAGGTTTCTGACCAGTGCTCGGCCTAACAACTGCATAGGTCAGAAAGGCGCTGCCTGCAAGCATCATATTTGTTGCCTCTTTTTACGTCTGACTTGCTTCATTTATGGAGTTACTGCGTTTTTTTCTGCTTTTAATCGATATAAAGTCTGCAAGACTTTTGGAGTAGTGGTGGTGATTATTTTCTTGAAACTACATAATATTTTACAGTATGATCCTAAGAGACCCAAGACGTTCAAAACATTTGTAATTTTTACATATTTATATTTTGGCTTTTGTAGCTACTAAAGGTACAGTTTTGGAAAAAAGGATACACCCTGTTATATGCGTATGACACTGGCATTGTCATCAGATGGATGTAACATTGGTCCTCATATTAGAAAAATCGGAAATGGCAAAAATGAGATTGATCTATTTAGAATCGAGCAAGGAATTATTTTCCAATTGTCCTTGGAAAAGCTTCACGACTTATGTTCTCAGAGGATCAGATCTCATTCTTAGCACTGACCATATATAGTACATACCATATATATACTATTTGATGCAGTCTAACAATTTATAGTGGTCCCTCTAGTTATAGTGGCCTCAGGTTATAAATTCAATATACAGTGGTCTTTCTTGGGCTCCGACTTGCAGGGTTGTTTTTTTTCATGATCATAAATGGACAAAATTTTAAAGAGCTTTTCAAGACAAGCAGCTTTGCAATTTAGCCCTAATTAAAAACCTTCTCCATTCTTAAGAATGAAGGAATTTTTATTTCTACAATGTTCATTGCTCTTTGTTATAGAGCTTTCAAGCGCTGCTCTGAAGTTGGCCGGATCAGTGCTTTGGTGCCATTGCACTTCTCTGATGCTGCAGATGGAAATCTGCCTTGGCGACTTTGGACTAGTGGCTCAACCATGCTGCTGGTCCGACCTGTCCATCTTCAACCCCCTAGCAAGGAGAAAGCCGAAAGGCAAAGGGGCTTTAAAGAGATTTTCCAGACATACATTTTTCTCTTGTATACTGTGTGTACTGAGCTAAACCCTGAAGAAGCTCCCGTCTTCTCCATAGAAAGTAATTACCGTAACAGCTTACACCGACTGTTATATGCAAGGACGTTCATTATCTGCATTAGTTATTGGATAACTTTCTAAAGCTTTTCTTATTTTGGGATTAAATGTTGAAGGTGTTAGAGACCATTACTATTTTTCACAGAGTAATGGTATTTTAAAAAATGTTTCTTAACTTAAAAGCTTAGTCCAGAATTAATAAGGTAACTTGAAGAGTCATTATGTTTAGCCATGTGTTCATTCCTGTGTATTACAAATATTTCATTCTCTCCAAAGAGCAATCCATTTGCAGGATGCGGTCTGTCATGGACATGAGGCCTGAGAGCGGCCTGGTGGTATCCGTGGATTGCTCGGATTCTGGGATATAGGAGGCGGTTCACAGGGCTCCCATCCAGTGATTCCATATTAATGACGTGGCTGATGAGCCAGATCCTGAGAATTGATTCACACCAATACCATCTATAACTTCCGTACTTATATACCAAAGCTTTGATTTTGCAATAGCATAAAATGGAAGTAATGCCTGAGTAATCTGCACAGAACACCAAAGGGATTCTGAGGTCACTAGAAACAATGTGTATTCATGGCTGATCTAACGCCATCACAGGACTTCTTGTGTCTTGTGCACAGGTAGAATGTTTGCAGCGTTCATGAATCTTGTCCTTTTGTAGTCATCTCTCAGTGCCTTGCCTTAGCTAGTATGCTGATGTAAGGCCAGCAGATTTTATTAGAGCAGATGTTTAGGAGTTCTGAGAAAAGTGCACAGCAACAATTAATAATACCGTAGTTATCCAAGCACAGAGACTTCCTTTAAAAGACAGGTTTTCCACTCCATTGGTTTCTATCAAACTGAACACATTCTTCTCACACTGGTTATCTGCTCTATGTAAATTGTTTTGCTAAGGATCGTAAATCAGGTCTGAAGCTCAACCACAGTTTTTGCTATATAATCTGACAGAAGCATAATGTAGAGGCAGAAAGCCTGATTCCAGCAATGTGTTACTTGCTCAGCAGCTTGCTGTAGTTTCAATACAATCAGTGCTTTATCAATAGATTATCACTGCCTGACTAGGGGTACTGTCACACAGTACCATTTTGATCGCTACGACGGTACGATTCGTGACGTTCTAGCGATATCGTTACGATATCGCAGTGTCTGACACGCAGCAGCGATCAGGGATCCTGCTGAGAATCGTACGTCGTAGCAGATCGTATGGAACTTTCTTTCGTCGCTTGATCACCCGCTGACATCGCTGGATCGTTGTGTGTGACAGCGATCCAGCGATGTGTTCGCTTGTAACCAGGGTAAACATCGGGTAACTAAGCGCAGGGCCGCGCTTAGTAACCCGATGTTTACCGTGGTTACCAGCGTAAACGTAAAAAAAACAAACAGTACATACTTACATTCCGGTGTCTGTCCTACAGCGTCTCAGCTTCTCTCCACTGTGAGCGCCTGCCGGCCGGAAAGCGAGCACAGCGGTGACGTCTGACGTCACCGCTGTGCTTGCCGGCTATGGCGCTTACACAGTGGAGAGAAGCTGAGACGCCGGAGGACAGACACCGGAATGTAAGTATGTACTGTTTGTTTTTTTTTACGTTTACGCTGGTAACCACGGTAAACATCGGGTTACTAAGCGCGGCCCTGCGCTTAGTTACCCGATGTTTACCCTGGTTACCGGGGACTTCGGCATCGCTCCAGCGCCGTGATTGCAACGTGTGACCGCAGTCTACGACGCTGGAGCGATAATCATACGACGCTGCGACGTCACGGATCGTGCCGTCGTAGCGATCAAAATGATACTGTGTGACGGTACCCTAGGTCTCACATGCAGGCCAGTCAGGCTAATCTGTGTAACCCCGCCCCTACCACTGATTGGCTGTGAAAATATAGTGTGCACCCAGGAAGCTGCCAATCAGAGGTGTGGGCAGGGTTATACACAGATGGGCATTCTGACCAGGGCTACATCTACAGAAGGGAAACAGGGATTCTATCAAAACTGCACCAAGCAGCCCAGTAAGTGAAAAGATTGCTGGAATAAAGTTCTCTGCCTTTACATCATGCCACTCGCACAGATTCCCTGGAAGATTAGGGATCATGCAAAAGTCAAGACAGGTTAAAATGTGAAGTATGATCCTGGCATTTTCTTCTGTCTATATTTGATCAAGTCCTGTCCCAGTTACTAGTATTTTTTCATCGACATAATTTTGTCCAAACAAATTTACTTGTGATGCCTTTGATCGCACTCCACATTTCACATGTGATGCCCACTTATCACATCACATTGTACACGGCCTGAACTCTGTCCCAGTTACTACTGTTATTTCATAGTAATATGACAAACGTATCTACAGGATCAGAATTATAACATTTACTACTGGATTTGTAAGAGGAGACTCATCGTCGAGATTAATCTTATAAAAAATACATATCTCAGAGGGCTAAAATGCAGATGACTAACAGAAAATGATATAGCGCAGGCCATCAAATTTGCCAGTCTTTATAAACAGGTGGTTGCCATGATTAGACATGTTCATGTCCAAGGTGATGTTTAAGGATGCTTTCACATTGCGTTTTGGCACCTGTTCCCACAAAACGGGATTCAGACGTATGCACCAATGGGGCCATAGACTATAATGGTGCCGGCAGAGTGTACATGTGTTGTGACATGCATCATTTCCGGGGGTGTGTGCGTCTACTGGAGGGGACAGTCAGACTTAGTAGACTGCATCTGGATGTCCACCTCCAGTTGGCATACATGTCCGCTCTGCCGGCATCATTATAGTCTATGGCGCCATTGGCGCATACGTTTGAATCCCATTTTGTGGGGGTTCGGATGTAAGCCCCAACTGGGCAAGTGAACGCGAAGTGAAAGCACCCTAACAATCATGAGTTTTTATTTTCGGGCCAGCAGTGGCTGCTAGTATCAGAAGCAATTGCTCTACACATAGAATCAGAACATGCTTATTCTGAAATGAATACATGACATTTTGTCTATGGGATATTTCATTTCTCCCCTTTTCGTTTTCTATTGTTTTGCTTTTCCAGTGATGAGCTGGAGCCCGCTATATATCAGCAAATATCACCTCCAGCGGCCTAGCAAGACTAACCGCATTAGCAATGATTTTGTACTGTCTGCCGACATAATAAAAAGATGCCCTCAGAGCAGAACTGATGGCCAGGTACAGAGAGGACTACATTCACATGTCTACCAAACATCAGCTAGGAGGTAGACAGATCCCTGCACAATTAGGAAATAATTAGGCTTTCTTAAAGATGGGTTTATAGGATTTACTCAAAATGATCTTTTGCAGTGAAAACTAGTAATGGCATAAGCATCCCTTGTATTAAGCCAAACTGCTGGTGTAACACACAAGGGTATGCAGAATAAATCACCGGGAATAATGATGGTCCGAGGAGCAGCTGCTAGTTTGGGGTTGTCCAATGCCATAATGCACGGAATGAGAGGAATCAGGAACAAAACCACAAGCCCTGCTGAGTCTTTCATCCAGCACTGAAAAGTTCATGAAAATGGAGATATTCAGGGCTGAGTGAGCAGAGGTCCTGACAGGCTTGACCTTCCCATAGAACAATAGACCTGCAATACCCAGGCTGGGCCTTTCTAACAATACGCAGACAATAGGCCACGGACGGTCTTTGTGATGAATGTCAGATGGTTTGTAGAACCACCAATTCTGTACCTGTAGGACTGAAGGACCTCCAATGTTGCCAGGGCAGAGGAGGCACCACCTTCTGTGAGTGTTGCTACGTGGTCGGCTGGAATAAGTTGTCCACAATGCAGCTCACATCTTCTATACCTCACTAGGCATACAAAGCCAGCTATTCGTCTTCAAGTTAAAAAAAAATCCATTTTATGTATATTCTGGACTATGCATGAACTGAAATACACGGGAAGCTTTCCTCCAAATTTTCTATGGCCTCCTTTGGGATTGTAAAATAGCTCTTAATACGGATATCAGGTCCAAGCATGCATGTATAACACCATAATCCCATATACATAAGAGCAGAGCAGTGCGCCCCATCTGCTGATGTGCCACAGCAAAATTACCCTAATCCGAAAAAACGGCAGGTGCTGGGGAATATTAGAGAGTGACTTTCTGCCAGTCTTTTCCAAGTGTCAGAATAGATCAGCTCAAAAAGCACAGTAATTCCATCTCGCATGCACTTGTGTGAGGAATGCAGCCATGTGTGCTCCCAGACTCCTAAGGCCTGGGTTCATACTAATGCAGAAAATAAGGGAATAATATCTTATAGTGTCCTTGTAGGGTCACCTAGAAATAGTTATTGGGCTCAAAAGCCTTCACATGGAAATAAAATCCAGTGAGTTTCGAAGGCATTTCCTGCTGGCAGAAGAGGCTACATTGTACTTTCTAGGAAAGTAACGTGGAATTTATAGCAATCCGCAACATAAAATGTCCTAAAACAGAACATTACATACAATATGTAGCCTGCTAAAGAAGAAAGGTTTGAAAGCAAGTCCTATGGCCAGGAAGAGCTGCTCTGGGCCAGTATTACACAGGCCACGGCAGGACACACAGTTCCAGGTCTTCTGCACAAACCATCCATGCAGGAGGGAAGACATTATCTACTACTATAAAGAAATATTTCCATCACTGAAATGATCCACAATTCATCAAGCCATTTTTTTCACAATTTGGCATTTATACTTTTTAAAGTCATTAAAGGGAATCTGCCATCAGAAAATTACAAACTATTTACAGCAAATTGTATTTTTCAATGCCAATTTTTAAATCATTTTCATATCGTCAATAAAAAAAAAAAAAAAATTAGAAATCATTTTTGTAGGGACCACTGGGGATTTTTGATTTGTGATACTTCTAGTCATTTCAGGAAGAGTTTACAGCAATTTCCTTATCATAAGAGGCAGATTTACAATGACAGGGTGAAACTGGTAACACAGAATCCACCAGACATAATAGGCGAAATGACAGCTGACCTTTGCACACGCTCATGAGATGCTTCAATACAAAAGATAGGGTCTGTGGGTAATATAGAAGTGGATTTCCTGAAATAACAGGAAATTAAGAGCGTAAAAACACCCCATAACCAGAGTGAAAACTGCAAGATCTAGGATATTTATCTTTAATAAAGCCAGAGTTAGGGATAAACATAAAACATTGCCAAGAATTTTCATAGGGAACCTGTTATCTAGGCCTGCAAACTTAAGCTTATTCTGCAGGAAAAAAAAGGGGGGGAGGGGGAACGAGTACCAGTTTAATGGCAGATTTAAAATGGAAAGACAAAAATATTGTAAAATAGCCTTTATTAAAAGAAGTATCAGGGCAAATGGTGGCACAAAGCTGCACACATACAATGGAGTTACATAGTAGACAGCACAAATATGGCAAAGAATACTTTGCATAGACTAGTGATTTATAAACATACATCATGCTACTGACAACCACGGGGGCACATGAATTGTGATCATGTGTGTAGTATTTTACGTCATGTTATAGAAATATAATAAGGGGAGCTATATCTACATATCTACATATATATATATATACACATACACACATATATATACACACATACACACATATACGGTATATGTATACACATACCGTATATACTCAAGTATAAGCCGAGCCCCTAATTTTGCTACAAGAAACTGTGAAAACTTAATGACTTGAGTATAAGCCTAGGGTGGAAAATGCAGCAGCTACCGGTAAATGTCAAAAATAAAAATAGGCACCAATAAAAGTAAAATTAATTGAGATATCAGTAGGTTAAGTGTTTTTGAATATCCATATTGAATCAGGAGCCCCATATAATACTCCATACAGTTCATGATGGGCCCCATAAGATGCTCCATATTAAAATATGCTCCATATAATGCTGCACAAAGGTTAATGATGGCCCCATAAGATGCTCCATAGAGACATTTGCCCCATACAGTACTGCATAAAGGTTAATAAGGGCCCCATTAGATGCTCCACAGAGATATTTGCCCCAAATAGTGCTCCGCAAATGCTGATTATGGCCCAATAAGATGCTCCATACAGACATTTGCCCTATATAGTGCTCCACAAACGCTGATTATGGCCCCATAAGATGCTCCATACAGACATTTGCCCCATATAATGCTCCACAAATGCTGATTATGGCCCCATAAGATGCTCCATAGAGATATTTGCCCCATATGCTGTTGCTGTGATTCCGGCGCCGCTGTGTCTTCCGCGTCCTCTGCACTAACGTTCAGGCAGAGAGCGCGAACTAACCACGTCATCGCGCCCTCTGACCTGAGCGTCACGGCAGAGGACGCGGAAGACGGAGCGGTGCCCGGAAAGAGGACAGGTAAATATCGCGCAGTGCTCCTCCTCCCCATTATACTCACCTGCTCCCGGCGCGGTCCATGCATGTCCCTGGTTCTCCGGGCGCTGACAGCTTCTTCCTGTATTGAGCGGTCACCATTACCGCTCATTACAGTAATGAATATGCGGCTCCACCCATATGGGAGTGGAGTCGGGTCCATATTCATTACTGTAATGAGCGGTACCATGTGACTGCTCAATACAGGAAGAAGCTGTCAGCGCCGGGAGAACCAGGGACCCTGCCGGGAGCAGGTGAGTATGTCACAGCCGCCGCTCCCCCACCCCCCGCCAACCCCCTGGGACAATGACTCTAGTATAAGCCGAGAGGGGCACTTTCAGCCTAAAAAAAATGGGCTGAAAATCTCGGTTTATACTCGAGTATATATGGTAAATACACACAGTAGGAAAAAGTAAAGTGCATAAATTCAATATATATATAATAGATGTATGTAACTTCTATATGTACAGGCTCTTGCCCATTTAATAAAAGGTTAGATAGTAGTAATATGGTTGTATAAGACATGGTTAGGAATTGCTCATGCCATGGTAGTACACGCCAGAGGAGGTGGTGGGCTGATGGAGATGAAGAGGAGTGGTGCCGGAGCCCACGCATCTCCATCAGCACACCACCTCCTCTGGCATGTACTACCCTGCCATGAGCAATTCCTAACCATGTCTTATACAACCATCAAATACACGTTATTCAACTCCCAAAACCCTGTTAAAGAGCTGATTTTGCCTGGGAGGCACTAGCCACAAAAGCATTTCCCCTGCAAGAAAAGGCAGTACCAATTTTATATGATGGCCTTTTCAGGCAAATGGTAGGCCTGTGTGAGAGTGATAATAATAAGTGAGAGCCATTGTCATTTTCCTTTAAACTTCACTTTACAGGTCAGAGAGCTGTATTCACCATTCTGCAGGCTTCAGAGCTCAAATCTGATAGCATTTCCTAATCTGCTTGAAGGAGTTGTCTCATGATGATTCTTCAGGAGATGGTACCTAAACAAAGAAAACAACAGTTTAAAACCCAATGATATAAAAAAGTATATTTTTATTAGTTTAATACAATAAAATGAAGTAAAGATAGGAGTGGAAACAAATGTTCAAGGATCTAGAAAGGACACAATTCTAGTCCCCTGAACATTTGATTCCACTCCTACCTTTACTTCATTTTATTGTATTGAACTAATAAAAAATATACTTTTTTATATCATTGGGTTTTAAACTCTGTTTTCTTTGTTTAGGATTTTTCTTGCCGATATGCCCTTCTTCATATCCATTTTACACATGTAATGGTAGAAATAAGAATATATCTCATTATTCGCTACTTTATTGTATTTTGGCCACCCACCTTACATGTGCGCGTTTGTTTTTGAGATTGTTGTGAGGAGATGGTACCTGACTGATTGTCAGATCGGGTCAGCAGCATGGCTGCACAGAGAGAATGAATGATGCTGGATGCAGTGAGCAGTGGCTCTAAGCCAAAGAACTTGTAAGATTGTGCTCCTACACTTCTGATAGACTGCAGAGGTGGCTGGTAACCAAGGTAATGAGCAGAAAATTTTTGCGAATGGAGAGGATTTTTAAAAAGGTAAATTTTACCCATTTAATTCATCACTCAAGCTTGCTTTAAAAAAGGTACACAACATCCTTAGGACAATATACGCCATAGGAAAAAGGAGTGAAGCTAGAAAAATACTTTTAAAAAATTATTTTTATTAGATCAACTATCATGATAAAATACATGGGTAAAATTAGCAAGAAGGGTTCAGAAAGAAAAGAGGGACTTAGGACTTAAAATAGTGAAATTTGCTGTCCAGTACTTAGCATGATCAGAATCTCAGATTCAACGTAATCAAAAATAATCTATATATATAATTGTCTAAGGGTTTTTCTGTCTGTCTGTCCTGGAAATCCCGCGTCTCTGATTGGTCGAGGCCGCCAGGCCTTGACCAATCAGAGACGGACACAGCATGGCGACGATGATGTCATAAAGGTTGCCTCGACCAATCAGCGACGGGCACAGTCTGCCGCCAGGCCTCGACCAATCAGCGACGGGCACAGTATCGACGTAGATGTCATAATGGTTGCCATGGCGACGATGATGTCATAAAGGTTGCCTCGACCAATCAGCGACGGGCACAGTCTGCCGCGAATTCTGGAATCATCATTGTCCATATACTACGGGGACATGCATATTCTAGCATACCCGATGCGTTAGAACCGGGCCACAATCTAGTGTGTGTGTGTATATATATATATATATATATATATATATATATATATATATATATATATATATATATATATATATATATATATATATATATTTCTCAAAATCTGTAGTAGACCGCTCTATAATTACAAATCTACAGTTCTTGCCTGATTTGGGTGAAATTTGGCACGCCCCCTCTCCACTCACAGGAGCAGAATACTGTGCACGTTAAATCTCGCTAGCGTCCCTCCATCATGAGATTGGGGCCCCCAACGCTGGGCCCTATACATGTAATGGGGAAATGTGAAATCTGTAGTAGCCCGATCAATACAAATCCAGTTCTTCCCCGATATGGGTGAAATTTGGCACGCCCCCTCTCCACCCACAGGAGCAGAATACTGCACATGTTAAATCTCGCTAGTGTCCCTCCATCATGAGATTGGGGCCCCCGACGTTAGGCCCTATACATATAATGGAGAAATGTGAAGGTGAAAGTAAAAGTGCTGAGGGGAAAACAACACTTGTGACTGACAGGGACATATTATAGCGACGGCACCAAAGAGTCGCTACTAAATGGGCCGCACCACCACACACAACACACAAACATTTCACAAACACCATACAAACATCACACAGACAGCACACATACACCAACCCAGAAGCACAACACCACACAAATGCCACAACACACCACCCAAACACCAGACCACTCTAGACACACCACCCAAACACCAGACCACTCTAGACACACAACACAAACACCACCCCACAAATACCACATGCACACCACACACACACACACACACACACACACACACACACACACACACACACGCATGCAAACACACTCAGATGGATGCACCCTACGCACACGGACGATCATTACTGAGCAGCAATATTGGTCAGGCGAAAATTGCCTCATAGCAAGATTCTCATTGTTTACTATAGAAGGAGCTTTCATCACTGAAGCTGCTGAGGTAAAGTGAAAGCTGAGCACTGGTTGCTATGGGCAACTAGACAAGTCTGCCTGTGAGGCAGTTTTCATTACTGAGATGTGAGCTCCTTCAGGTCATAGTAATACTGTGTGAGGGCTGCTCTGTATTTACTATTCAGCCTATTACATCTCTTATCAGTGTCAGGTGAATACTAAAGGGTCATAATACTAAGGACTGTTTTTTTAAAATGCCGCCCAAAAAATGACCATCTATTGGGCAAGTTCATCCAAAAGCTAAGAAAGCAAAATTGTGTCCAAGAGCTGAGACAAGTGAACAACATGACTCGCGGCTTGAAAAGAAACGGATGAGACAGGCTAAGGCCAGTCTCACACGTCCAGATATTTCCGGTACCGGAAGAAACGGTCCCGGAGCTATCCGTGTCCGTGTGTGCACGTAGGCCGTCCGTGTGCTGTCCGTGTATTGAAACAATTTGTTTCAGTTTTAACCCTATGACTTTTAAAAAAAAAAGCATACGGACGGCACCCGTGTGCGGTACGTGTTTACACGCACCCATTGACTAATGGGTCCGTGTGATCCGTGCGCTCCCATTAACACTGACATGTCTCCGTGTTTTGTACACGGACACACGGTCCATGAAAACACGCTGACATCTGCACAGACCCATTTATTTTAATGTGTCTACGTGGGTCAGTGTCTCCGGTACGTGAGGAAACTGTCACCACACGTACCGGAGCCACTGACGTGTGAAACCGGCCTAAATGTGAGGCAGCTGAGACATCAGAGCAACGGGAATGTCGTCTTCACAAGAAGCGGATAAGGCAGGCTGAAGCAAGGAATATGGAAACATCTGAACAAAAGGATGAACAGTTGTAATAGTTTATACTACATAATATGTATTGAATACGTAATATCAATAAAAATGTTGAAATTAAAAAAACAAAAAGTTGTTCACATTAATGTTACGACAAATTAGTAAAATACCAAAATAATAAAAATTTAAAGTGGAATTTTTTTTTTATTGTAGCACTCCTGTCAATTTCAGGGTGACTCTGAAAATTTTACTTTAGCTACCATAACACACAATTTAACATATTTTCCGCGAGCGAAGCCACGGGTATTCTACTAGTATATAAATTATAGCAAGCAGGTGATCATTTTGCCAAGACCATGATGCAAGTACAATATTATCATGTTACCAAACTGGCATCTTTAAACTCTTAATAAATGCATCCAGGTCTGTGCAAAGCACACCTTTGCAGTGCAATGTAAATAAATACAAACACCTTAGGCTGCTTTCACACTAGCGTCGGCCCGACGTACCGACGCATACTATGAAAAAAATGCCCGACGTGGGCAGCGGAAGCAGTCTTAGGACGCTTCCGCTGCCCCATTGCAAGGTCCGGGGAGGAGGGGGTGGAGTGGCATTATAGGATCTCAGCAAAATACTTAGGGAAATTTCTCAAAAACAGCTGCATTTTAAATTTAACAGTTAATATAAATATATCTCACAAACTAAAACTATACCTATCTATATCTATTTATCTATCTATATACCGTATATACTCGAGTATAAGCCGAGATTTTCAGCCCAAATTTTTGGGCTGAAAGTGCCCCTCTCGGCTTATACTCGAGTCATGATCGGTGGTGGGGTCGGCGGGTGAGCACTGTCATATATTTACCTGCTTCCGGGGCTCCTGGCGCTCCCCCTGCCCGTCCCACGGTCTTCGGTGCCGCAGCTCTTCCCCTGTTCAGCGGTCACGTGGGACCGCTCATTAGAGAAATGAATAGGCTGCTCCACCTCCCATAGGGGCGGAGCCGCATAATTCATTTCTCTAATCAGCGGTGCCGGTGACCGCTGACAGAGGAAGAGGCTGCGGCACCGAAGACCAGCTGTCCGGGGGAAGGAGCGGGACGCCGGGAGCAGGTAAGTATCGCATATTCACCTATTCCTCGTTCCACACGCCGGGCGTCGCGCCATCTTCCCGGCGTCTCTCCGCACTGACTGCAGGTCAGAGGGCGCGATGACGCATATAGTGTGCGCGCCGCTCTCTGCCTGATCAGTCAGTGCAGGGAGACGCCGGGAAGATGGCGCCGAGGAGCTGCAAGCAAGAGAGGTGAGTATGTGTTTTTTTTTTTTTATTGCAGCAGCAGCAATGGCACAGATTTATGTGGAGCATCTATGGGGCAATGGTGCAGAGCACTATATATATGGCACAGCTATGGTGGAAAGGTGCAGAGCATTATATATATATGGCACAGCTATGGGGCAACGGTGCAGAGCACTATATGGCACAGCTATGGGGCAACGGTGCAGAGCACTATATGGCACAGCTATGGGGCAACGGTGCAGAGCACTATATGGCACAGCTATGGGGCAACGGTGCAGAGCACTATATGGCACAGCTATGGGGCAACGGTGCAGAGCACTATATGGCACAGCTATGGGGCAACGGTGCAGAGCACTATATGGCACAGCTATGGGGCAACGGTGCAGAGCACTATATGGCACAGCTATGGGGCAACGGTGCAGAGCACTATATGGCACAGCTATGGGGCAACGGTGCAGAGCACTATATGGCACAGCTATGGGGCAACGGTACAGAGCACTATATGGCACAGCTATGGGGCAACGGTGCAGAGCACTATATGGCACAGCTATGGGGCAACGGTGCAGAGCATTATATATATGGCACAGCTATGGGGCAACGGTGCAGAGCATTATATATATGGCACAGCTATGGGGCAACGGTGCAGAGCATTATATATATGGCACAGCTATGGGGCAACGGTGCAGAGCATTATATATATGGCACAGCTATGGGGCAACGGTGCAGAGCATTATATATATGGCACAGCTATGGGGCAACGGTGCAGAGCATTATATATATGGCACAGCTATGGGGCAACGGTGCAGAGCATTATATATATGGCACAGCTATGGGGCAACGGTGCAGAGCATTATATATATGGCACAGCTATGGGGCAACGGTGCAGAGCATTATATATATGGCACAGCTATGGGGCAACGGTGCAGAGCATTATATATATGGCACAGCTATGGGGCAACGGTGCAGAGCATTATATATATGGCACAGCTATCTATGGGGCAACGGTGCAGAGCATTGTATATATGGCACAGCTTTCTATGGAGCATCTATGGGGCCATAATGAACGGTGCAGAGCATTATATATGGCACAGCTTTATGTGGAGCATCTATGGGGCCATAATGAATGGTATGGAGCATCTATTTTTAATTTTGAAATTCACCGGTACCTGCTGCATTTTCCACCCTAGGCTTATACTCGAGTCAATAAGTTTTCCCAGTTTTTTGTGGCAAAATTAGGGGGTCGGCTTATACTCGGGTCGGCTTATACTCGAGTATATACGGTATGTTATTTTAATCTTCACTCGCCTTGCTCTCCTACAGACAGTAGGTTTATGGAGACAAAAGGATCTGGGTGAATAATACTAGGATATTTCTAATCAAAGCTGCTTCAGTTTTTATTTGGGCTACTTTAACGCAATAAAATGGTAGCCAAACTGCTCATAGTCCTAAGTAAGAATCATTTTGACCACTGTTGCACTGAATCACTTCTTCAATCAAGTACATAAAAGAAATGCGTAGCATGTATGATAATAGTAAAGGCATAAGCATTCGTCAGAATAAATATCTATAGAGAAATGTACTATATTTATTAGCCCTGATACACAAGACATGACACATGGCCAACATTTTCCGACATTGCTTCTGACTCACAGATATATTTACATCAAGCCTAATTGCTTTGTCTTTAAAAATAGACTAAAACCAAGTGTGGCGGCAGCGTAGATTTCTCCGCTCCCGTACACATCAACACAGTGCAACACCGAAGGAAGTATTACCTTGGAAATGTAATGTCTCATTATCACATCACTGCAAGGACAACAAAACCTTCACAGGCAAACAGCAATGCCTGAAAAATAATAATCAAGTACTTTTCTTGTGTTCAATTCACCCTGCCAACTGCTCGGCCGCCAGGAACATCCAAGTGGGATTGTTTCTGCACACAACCCTGCTGCAGGGAAGGACAGGACTGAATGTACAAGGGCTTCAGTGTCCAGAGAGAAATACTGACAATGGGCACAAGGGCCTCATTCACACTACGGATTTGGTCAGTATTTTGCATCAGGATTTGAAAGCCTGAACTAGATCTTAAACACAGGGGAAATACAAAGCAAGTCCACTTCAGATTTTGGCTTCAAATTACTGATGAAAAAAACACTCTGCAATGAGTGTATGAAACCTAATGAAAAAGTGTTCAATTAAATCTAGAGGCATCACCCACTGAAAAATCCATGGGCTGAGATACACCAAACATACAATTCCTATGTCAGGTGATGACGAGCAATAAATAGAATTGCCTAAGGCAAGGCATTTTATACCTACTAAGCAGACATCCATCACGGCTTAGGAAAGTCATATAGTTTCATCGACATGATTAATGGATCAGAAGCACAAGTACAGGTAGACTGGGAGCGTTATGCCTTGTGATTTATGAAAAACACACAATTATCAATTATAATATATTGCTTCCAGCCAGACCCACTACCATATTCAATCTTAGAACAAGACTCCCTTTATCCAGCAGTAAAACAATAATTGGTACAAAGCATATACTAAAGCAGATTATTGACTACGCATCTAATTTACTTAAAGAGCTTACACTTGAGCATAATTTTATAGTTTTAATACATAATTCATATACATCATGTCTACACTGGTCTTATTCTGATGGTTTACATTCTTGGAAGAATACGTTTTGCATAATAGAGTATAGTGTCATTTTGTAAAAAAATAAATAAAAAAAAACGATATCACAAATATTCCTAAACATGTTTTTTAGAAAGATGAATAGCATGCATGTTGCATACTTGAGGCATGTGCATAGGCAGAATATGGCAGCACACAGTCCATAATACACTCTGCATGGTTTTGCCAAGAGAATGAACCCTAAATGATCACACATTCAATATTTTTAACGTTTTAGAGCAATCCTTATTTAATGCTGTTAAGGCTCAGTGCGCATAGCCTACTATAGTATACATTGGGAGCTTTTCCCGACATACAATGTGACATTGCCATGGGTAACCATTCATCAGAACACCACATGCTCGGTTTGGCCAGAATGTGACTGTACACTGTTTAATTGTATAGTAAAGCACACCACACTGCGGTTTACTATGCAGAGGGCCACTACAAAGAACCATATACCATGCCACATATGTTTATATCATGGGTCCCCCCAAGGTGGACAGAAGCATCTATACTGACCATGCACACTGTAAACTAAAGACACAGTGTGAACCTACCCTAAAGCCCCCTATACACTTTAGACTAATGACCACTGCACCTGCCGATATCAATTAACCAACATTCTGATATGCATGTGGACGTCGGCCAACTGATGGCCAGGGTTGATGTTGATCAGCATTTGCGATTTCATACTGCCGATCGCCTAGTTCTCGTGGGGATAAGTCTCTGGCTGAGATATCTATTGGCAGCATTCTCAGAGAACCCAGGAGTGTTCATCCGAATAAGCGCTTCTGTGCATGGAAGAGTCCTTCAAGATCTCTGTCGGCTGAACGATTGGCCATCAGTCATCTAATGTGTATGGGTTCCTTAAGATGACCAAATAATGAAGATCTTATAAATTCAGCATGAATAATTGGGAATTGGGTGTCTTTCTAGTGTCTGAAGAGTTCTAGAAAAGTAGTGTTAAATCATTACAAGAAGACAGATGACAACGTCATGGATTCCAATTACAAATGTCACGCCTAGAGCATAACGCTTTTGAAAAGGTGAAGATTTTTACATTTCCAAATAATGACAGTCTCAGCAACAGCAAATTGAGATTTTTTAAATGAAAGTCATGTATATGAAGGATTAATGATTTTTGAGGGCAGTACATTTAATCTTGTGTCGCCCGGTGAAAGAAAGCACAACTACAGGCCTGACTAACTGTAAGATTGCGGTGGTTTTCTTACAGCTTACCCACATCAACAGCCTCTCAACCTAAACACGCATTTTCCTTGCCTAAACTAATTGGTGTTTTATGGTCTTAAAATATTTTTCCTTTTCTACTTGACTAGGTGGCTATCAATGAATCTTTCCAATTTATTTATTTTATCCTTGCATAACCATTACTAATCTCATATAGATCATTGGGTGAATCATAATATTACCAAAAGAAACAGATTAAAATAGCTATAAAATGTGTGGATGTTTTTTTTTATAAGTATTATAAAGAAACAAGTGACTCAGAAAATCGAATGTTAAGAAGGAGCTTGTCTGGATCTTACTCAGGAAACCTATGATCACTTCCTATTTTCATCATCCATGATGCCATGCATGACTTAAACTTACGTCGATGCCATTGGATATTGTTCACTCGCTGAGCCATATGATAGAAAGTGACACCTATGCCCTGCTGTGTGTGACAACAGACCCATACTGTGTTAACAGCGGCCTTTTTTTTGCTTTAAGACATATGGTCAACACAGTTTAGCTTTGAAGTATCAGAAGCCATCTGCCCCAAACATAGATCAGAAGGGGCAGCTATACTCAATATAACTTTTTCTTCTAAGCAAACGGAGTCCGAAAGTTTAGCTAAGAAAAAATGCTCCACATTTGCCCAACAAGCACCTCATGCTCCTCATACTCACTTTGCTAAAAATATTATATACATGAAAATGCACATTTGCTATCTTAAAGGAGAAAATGGAAAACACTTGATGCAAATGCTGATATAAAAGCTGTACTTGGATGTGATCCCACCACTCACTCGTAGATTGTCAAGCTTTTACACAGTGTTTGGCATGAGCTGAGCATCCCGACTTCCTGGCTTCTATCCACGCTCTTGGGCTATATAAAAATGTTTAAAGAATGGAAAAAGAACGGAAATAGGATAGTTAATCCTAAATGTATGTTCTTTATTGTGTGCCTCTATCTCCGGCCAATACATCTTGGATAAACCCAAAGCCTATGTATATGAAATCAGAGATACATTGTTTTCCTATTCCAGTGAGTCAGTCTATTCTGTTCAGCATTACTTTATACCAATACACAGCAGAGCGCTCCAGCTGTTGGCCCATGGGCCAGATGACGCCATGAGCTTCTCTGAAGCCCACACCATCATGCACCATCTTTACAGATGCATTGTTTCTGAGCCACTCTAATGTATCTAAAAAAAGAGTGCACTGACCCAATCACATTTAACTGCTTATTATAAGTCTTCCAGCAATAAAAACAGAGTAATAACATGTTATCCCATACCTACAACCATGTACATGCCTGAGCCTGCTCAGCTCATGTATCTTCTGAGAAGTCACCTTTCCTTCACCTTTGAGGTGCCTCTACAAACACACTGGCTGCCATTGAGTGACACACACACTGGGTTTTGAAGTCACAAGCATCAAAGATATCAGTCTTGTCATTTCAAGAGAATGACACAAAGCAAATGAACAAGAACAAAACTAACTGGGAACACTGAATGTGACTGATCTGCCAGCACAAACAAGTGACTTCTCTAGGAGCCCACTACCCTATGTAAGTTGTCCTCACAGAACACATCTCTTAGGGTACCGTCTCACAGTGGCACTTTGGTCGCTACGATGGTACAATCCGTGACGTTCCAGCGATATCCATACGATACCGCTGTGTCTGACACGCAGCAGCGATCAGGGACCCCGCTGAGAATCGTACGTCGTAGCAGATCGTTTGGAACTTTATTTCGTCGCTGGATCTCCCGCTGTCATCGCTGGATCGGTGTGTGTGACACCGATCCAGCGATGCGTTCGCTTGTAACCAGGGTAAACATCGGGTTAGTAAGCGCAGGGCCGCGCTTAGTAACCCGATGTTTACCCTGGTTACCATCGTAAATGTAAAAAAAAAAAAAACAGTACATACTCACATTCCGGTGTCCGTCAGGTCCCTCGCCGTCTGCTTCCCGCACTGACTGTGAGTGCCGGCCGGAAAGCAGGGCACAGCGGTGACGTCACCGCTGCGCTCTGCTTTTACTTTACGGCCGGCACTCACAGTCAGTGTGGGAAGCAGACGGCGAGGGACGTGACACCGGAATGTGAGTATGTACTGTTTTTTTTTTTTTACATTTACGATGGTAACCAGGGTAAACATCGGGTTACTAAGCGCGGCACTGCGCTTAGCAACACGATGTTTACCCTGGTTACCCGGGGACTTCGGCATCGTTGGTCGCTGGAGAGCTGTCTGTGTGACAGCTCCCCAGCGACCACACAACGACTTACCAACGATCACGGCCAGGTCGTATCGCTGGTCGTGATCGTTGGTAAATCGTTTAGTGTAACGGTACCCTTAGGCTTCAGTCGTCTGTGATTTCCATCAGTGTTTGGTCAGTTTTTACCATCATTGTTTCATCAGTGATTTTGATCTGGTTGATGTGATTTGAAATAAATTAAAATGGACACGTTGCAGTGGTTTTTGGCGGACCATTGTAGCCATTGTAATCTGTGAAAGACACTGATCAAAAACATAAGAGATTCACTGTTGTCTGAGGCCACGTTCACATGTTCAGTATTTGATCAGGATTTTACCTCAGTATCTGTAAGCCAAAACCTTCACACTGAACAACTTAACAACGATAACGATAGCGATCCGTGACGTTGCAGCGTCCTGGATAGCGATATCGTTGTGTTTGACACGCAGCAGCGATCAGGATCCTGCTGTGACATCGTTGGTCGGAGCTAGAAGGCCAGCACCTTATTTCGTCACTGGATCACCCGCTGACATCGCTGAGTCGGCGTGTGTGACACCGATCCAGCGATGTCTTCACTGGTAACCAGGGTAAACATCGGGTTACTAAGCGCAGGGCCGCGCTTAGTAACCCGATATTTACCCTGGTTACCATTGTAAAAGTAAAAAAAAAGAAACACTACATACTTACATTCCGGTGTCTGTCGCGTTCCCCGGCGCTGACACAGTGCAGGGAAGCGGACGCCGGGGAACGCGACAGACACCAGAATGTAAGTATGTAGTGTTTTTTTTTTTTTTACATTTACACTGGTAACCAGGGTAAACATCGAGTTACTAAGCGCGGCCCTGCGCTTAGTAACCCGATGTTTACCCTGGTTACCCGGGGACTTCGGCATCGTTGCTCGCTGGAGAGCTGTCTGTGTGACAGCTCTCCAGCGACCACACAACGACGAAACAGCGACGCTGCAGCGATCGGCATCGTTGTCTATATCGCTGCAGCGTCGCTTAATGTGACGGTACCTTAACAGAAACATATGCACCACTTCTGTATTTATCACCCACTCCTGGTTTGGGCTTACAGATACTGATCTGAAATACTGACCAAATACTCAATATGGCCTAGATAAGGCTATAAGCTCACTACAGAAGTGGCAACTTTTTTCCTAGATTTCTCAAGCAACTAAGTGCCATCAGTGTTTTAGCCCGATTTTTGTCAGTGTGTCAATTTTTACCATCAGTGATTTTCATGTATAAAAAGCAGTTAAAAATTGCAAAACTTGTCCTATCCATTACCATGTAATTTGCAGACAGCACACGGATGGTGACCATGTGCTGCCAGTGATTGTCACTGATCCAGAGACTTATATAGTTGATTTTCATTCAGTGACTCAGATCAAAAATCAACATGTCGCCATAATTTCTCTTGCAATACATAAAAAAAACAGACATGTGAATGGCATGATAGATTCAATACGTACCTACTCTATCCATGTAAATCACAGATAGAACATGTACATGATTCACAGATGTCTGAATGAGGCCTTACAGAACAAAGTTTATTACAATTGTTAATACTTTGGGCTTCACGAGTCTTCCAAGTACTCGATCAAGATGTCTTTAGTAGAGAGCATCTTATGGCACTGCAATGCACTTCAACTAACTGCGGCTCATACATTATCTACATGACAGCTATTATGCTAGCAGTATTTCATTTACTGACTTTTGTTTGGACTTGTAAGTAAATCCAGGAACACTTTTGGAAGGATTTGCCATTCAACTTGTTATATTAACCTAAAGCCACAATCTCACGTAGCATAAGTGATGCGTTTTTATTTTTAACCGCATTTTGTTGGGCTAAAAATCTACTGCAATTTATCAGTTCAAGCAAAGGGATGTGATTTTATGAAAACTGCACTTAAGGAGCTGAACTGTATTTTCCCTATGGAGCAAAATGAGAAAATGCTGAATTTTCCTGCAGGTGACAAAGTACGCAATAGTAATCAGCTGTGATTACCGCATTTTTTCTTAGTTTTTTTATGCGTTTTCTCCTTTTTTGATGCAGCATTTTAATGCATTTTTTTTTGTGCCACTACGCTGGGATTCTGCACTTAAAAACGCAATTGCCTCTTTCTCATGCTTCCCAACAGTCCAAAACAGGCTCACATTCACTGTGCTGGAGAGGTTAAACGCAGATGATTTTCTTCAAAAAAATAAAAATGCAGCAATTACACTTCACTAGGAACTTGGTCATAGGCTGCTATAGTGAGCGTGAAATAACACATGTAATAAATGCAGTTGCATTTGCATTTTAAGTGAAGAATACCAGTATTTCTGAACCAATCAATTGTGCACCAAAAATGCATTGAAAAATGCAGTAATTTGAGCAGATTGCTATTGCAGAGTTTGCAGCAAACTGGAAAAAAACATGATCTAGAAGGTTTCATAGGATTAGCAATGCAGTGACATTTAAGGTTTTCCTCATAATTTATTATGGGCCGGTTATGTGTCTCCAAGTGTAGCCTACTTTATAGCATTTTCCCTCTTCAGGGGGTCTTCTTACATGTCCAAATGGTCCTTTGATTTTTAATTACTATAAAACAGGGAAGTGTGGTCATAGCCAAAAGAAAAGAAAAGATAAAAAATAATGGGTCACAGGACGCACCACTGTAATCACTGCTCTATAGAAGATGGACCCAACACCTGTCAGTAAAATAACAATAACAGATGCTAGCTGTACAAAGCATCCCCTGGAGGGGGCACAACATCCCCTGTAAGATCTCCATACTTATAGGCAGTAAGACATAAGCCCTGTGGTATGGCATGGGCCCCCACTATGCATCAGCACTCATACCACAATATGGGAAGATACATATGACACTAAGCAATGTCCTGAAAATATCCGGGTGCTGGAACAAAAAAATAGCTGCAAGAATTCACTAATGATTATTTACAATGAGAACGCCCAGAGCACATATGGTCCATCTCAGCCACACCACACAAGATGGAGTCCCGTACCACCAGGCCTAGCAATTACAGCCAACCCACCAAGTTTGGAGAGCTCACTTATTGTTGCTAGGTGGTCTCTTACCTTGTCCATTGTTGCTCACCTAGATGAGCGCTTTGTGTCTGGAATGGTGTAGGATTATATATATTTTTTTAATGTGTATTAAAAAACATTTTATCATCTAGCAGATTTGAGTCTTGCGTATTTTTAGCAACATCCTTTTTAAATGCGTGAATGGCACTATGTACCCTCCTGTGGGCTACTGGTACAGTATATAAAGCACTAGACTTAAAGGACTGTTCCAAAACCGCTGTACCCAGTTATTGAGCTCACTGGCTCTTGCCTTGTAAGGCACACATTCAGTATTGGAAGAGAAATCTGTGGCAAATACTGGAGCGGGGAAAACACTATGTAAAATATGTGCATTTTTGCTGTGTTTTTTCCCCCTTTCATTTGCATGGGTAAAAAAACACTACAAAAATGGCGAAAGAATTGAGATGTGGAAAATTTGAAACAGCGTCATATCGGCAAAGAAAAAAATAAACGGTGCATGATATTTCAGGTGCTGGCACAGTAAAATGGTGTGGGTTTTTCTTCACAGCAAAAATGCAATGTATGAACATAGCCTAACTCAGCACAGTCACGGAGGTCAGCGATTAGCTACAGTTGTGAAGCGCGCTGTCGATGTGACAGTACCGCTGTGGCCACAATACTGATACTTTAGATTGTGAGCCTCAAAGGGGACAGCAATGATAATGTGTGCAAACTGTAAAGCGCTGCGGAATAGGTTAGCGCTATATAAAAATAAAGATTATTATAAAATGAAGATTATTACTGCACCAGCGTTGCACAACCGCCTCTGAACACAGGGAGGGGGGAGTACCTGCTGTGTTTATTATTTTAGGTATTTTACAAAGTTTGGGGACAAACCCTTTAAGGCCTCCTTACACAGATAAGATTGTTCTCCCGTCTCCCCCATACACATGAATGCTTGGCCGAGAGTTCCAGTGTTTTGTATGAGAGAGACATGCCATTCTCCACTGGCTCCACTATCCATGCTGGACAAAAGAATGGGTGTCCCATCCTACGAGGGAGGGGGGGTCTAGATGACGCCGTACACTTTAGATAATGGCCAGCAGAAATGGGGGAGGGTGTATGGGAACCTATTCAGATTTGTAAGTTCTCATTGCGCATCACAGCACCAGTATGGTACATACAATTTCCTTTAATTAGACATCCTTAAAACTCTGATTCTCAAACAATAGTTTCCAATAAAGAACTCAATATTAGTCCAGTGATTGGCTGCAGCGGTCCATGGGGTATAAGGGCTGTGATGGTTGTAGTCAATGTGACAGAAACCCGGTGGGCAGGATAGGGGGATGCAGCAATACAACAGTCATTAATGATTTATTTTACCACAACTGTTGCTTGTGTTCAGCTTTTTAATGAACTCAGATGACCACTTGACTGGAGAATTTTGCTTCTATTTCATTCCTTTCTTATATTCGCACAATAAATCGGTAAATGACAGTACAGGCATGCTCTGAGGAACACAACTTACTCATATGCAGATTACGGTTTTGTCCTCACACTGTCATGTATGCCAAAACCATAGACTATGACCACATAAACCACAAAGCAATATCCAGACTATGACAAACTAAAAAAGAAAAAAAACATCAATGCAAGATTACTGAATGACTATACAAAACAGTATGTAAAGCAGTATTCATTAATTAGCAGTGGGCTGTAGCCAATCAAATGAGTCATTGTACTCAATGAAGGAAAGCAAACATATGTTTGGTGTCTTCCAGATAACTAGCACACACCACTAATAACGAAGGTCATGAAAAAAATGACTAACGATCCAACAGCTAATGATAGCCATTTACTAAAATAACTGGGGCCGACCAGCGGGAAATTAGTAAAGAGCAGCTCATTCAGATAGTAATAGAATACAAACACTATAAAAGAAACATGACAAGAAGATACAATATCTACAACACTATATCCACCGTCACCAACCACAATCGCTGCAGATCAGCATCTTCGGTGACATAGAAAAGCACCTCGCTCCCGACAGCCCCTCACCATGGTATACTGATGACTTCTCCAGGTTCCTTTGTTCCTTTTCACACTCGTCGCGTGACCTGCATTCAACTTCATGTCTTCTCAAGTACTGTTACTTTACATCATGTGTGACACATGCAGAAAATGTATATGTAAGGGACTATAATCCGACATATTGGGACTGACAGAGCTAAATGTCGTTCCACGGTCGGCAGCCGCACTGCCACTCAGTGTCATCCCACAGTCTGCAGCCACGTCACTACTCAGCATCGTCCCACGCCATAGCCTGCAGCCGCACCACCACTCAGTGTCATCCCAGTCTGCAAGAACGTCACTACTCAGGATCGTCCCACGCCATAGCCTGCAGCCGCACCGCCACTCAGTTTCATCCCACGGTCTGCAGCCACGTCACTACTCAGCATCGTCCCACGCCATAGCCTGCAGCCGCACCGCCACTCAGTGTCATCCCACAGTCTGCAGCCACGTCACTACTCAGCATCGTCCCACGCCATAGCCTGCAGCCGCACCGCCACTCAGTGTCATCCCATGGTCTACAGCCACGTCACTACTCAGCATCGTCCCACGCCATAGCCTGCAGCCGCACCGCCACTCAGTGTCATCCCATGGTCTGCAGCCACGTCACTACTCAGCATCGTCCCACGCCATAGCCTGCAGCCGCACCGCCACTCAGTGTCATCCCACAGTCTGCAGCCACGTCACTACTCAGGATCATCCCACGCCATAGCCTGCAGCCGCACCGCCACTCAGTGTCATCCCACAGTCTGCAAGAACGTCACTACTCAGGATCGTCCCACGCCATAGCCTGCAGCCGCACCGCCACTCAGTGTCATCCTACGGTCTGCAGCCACGTCACTACTCAGCATCGTCCCATGCCATAACCTGCAGCCACACCGCCACTCAGTGTCATCCCACGGCATGCAGGAATACCACCATAGTGAGTCGTCTCACACGATGGCTTGCAGCCACATTGCTGCCCAGTGTCATACCACAGCTTATAGCCATACCGCCACTCAGTGTTGTCCCATGGCATGCAGGCACACCACATAGTCGTCCCATACGACAAATTGCCACTACACGGCTGCTAAGTGTCATCCATGGCCTGTAGCAGCACCGCCACTCACTATCTTCCAATGGCATGCAGACCACATACCATGGCTTGCAGCCACATTGCTGCCCAGTGTCATCCCACGGCATGCAGGAGCGTCACCATACAGAGTCATCCCAAAACCATGGCTTGCAGCCACACTGCTATCCCACAGCATGCAACTGTGCCACTACACAGCAGTCCCATAACATGGCCTGCAACTGTGCCAGAGTTGTCACGCCGCTGTTCTGTGTCGTCCCACAGCCTGCAGTCACGCCGCTGTTCTGTGTCGTCGCACAGCCTGCAGTCACGCCGCTGTTCTGTGTCGTCCCACAGCCTGCAGTCACGCCGTTCTGTGTCGTCCCACAGCCTGCAGTCACGCCACTATTCTGTGTTGTCCCACAGCCTGCAGTCACGCCGCTATTCCGTGTCATTCCATAGCCTGCAGTCACGCCGCTTTTCTGTGTTGTTCCACAGCCTGCAGTCATGCCGCTGTTCTGCGTTGTCCCACAGCCTCCAATCATGCCACCACTCAAACTCATACCGTGGACTCTACTAATGCTTCCACTCAGTACCATCCTTCTTTCACTGCCATTGCATGCACCTCATTGCTCTCCTTTGGACTATCTCCGTGCCACAATATGGACTACAGCTATACTGCGACGCAGTACACTTTTATGGAGTACAACCGTACTGTGACACTACATAGACACCTATGCACTGCAGTTGGGCTGCGAGTTATTGTATTCCTATGGATGGGAAACAGGGAGCTTCTCATTGGATTCCTAAAGGCAGCAACTAAAAATAGTCCAATGAACAGCAGCAATGGTGCAATTGAACGCACACCTATAAGCGGCAGCCGTGGAGCGTCTCACAGCTTTCCCATGTACTGCAGCCTTCATGTCAAGAAGTGCACCAACAATGTCCCAATGTTACCTTTTACCCACATTGATATGTTCCCCTGCTCTATATCTGATACTATGTAACAATCAAAGAATCATTTATTCTTGATGGTCAGCCAGACATCCATCAGCCACCAGATATTAGTCAGTAAGGTGACGGTCATAGCACAACCCACCATATTGTTATACAAGGTCTGCACCCAGCTATGGGACGAAGAGGGTCCAGAGAGTATAATAACCTTTCTATCTTGGGGGGCCTTTTTCCAGCCAGCATTCTACATGATAACCATATGCCAGTAGTCATCTGTAGAAATCCCACCAGGGCCAGGCAGGCACTCACACACCCTCTGCCACCCCACCAGGCAGGCACACACCCTCTGCCACCCCACCGGGCAGGCACACACCCTCTGCCACCCCACCGGGCAGGCACACACCCTCTGCCACCCCACCGGGCAGGCACACACCCTCTGCCACCCCACCGGGCAGGCACACACCCTCTGCCACCCCTCCAGGCAGGCACTCAACCTCTGCCACCCCACCAGGCAGGCACACACCCTCTGCCACCCCTCCAGGCAGGCACACACCCTCTGCCACCCCACCAGGCAGGCACCCATCCTCTGCCACCCCACCAGGCAGGCACCCATCCTCTGCCACCCCACCAGGCAGGCACATACCCTCAGCCACCCCACCAGGCAGGCACCCACCCTCTGCCACCCAACCAGGCAGGCACCCATCCTCTGCCACCCCACCAGGCAGGCACATACCCTCAGCCACCCCACCAGGCAGGCACATACCCTCAGCCACCCCACCAGGCAGGAACCCACCCTCAGCCACCCCACCAGGCAGGAACCCACCCTCAGCCACCCAACCAGGCAGGCACCCATCCTCTGCCACCCCACCAGGCAGGCACATACCCTCAGCCACCCCACCAGGCAGGCACCCACCCTCAGCCACCCAACCAGGCAGGCACCCATCCTCTGCCACCCAACCAGGCAGGCGCCCATCCTCTGCCACCCAACCAGGCAAGCTCTCACCCTCTGCCACCCCACCAGGCAGGCACCCACCCTCTGCCACCCCACCAGGCAGGCACCCACCCTCTGCCACCCAACCAGGCAGGCGCCCATCCTCTGCCACCCAACCAGGCAAGCTCTCACCCTCTGCCACCCCACCAGGCAGGCACCCACCCTCTGCCACCCCACCAGGCAGGCACATACCCTCAGCCATCCCACCAGGCAGGCACCCACCCTCTGCCACCCAACCAGGCAGGCGCCCATCCTCTGCCACCCAACCAGGCAGGCGCCCATCCTCTGCCACCCAACCAGGCAAGCTCTCACCCTCTGCCACCCCACCAGGCAGTCACCCTCTGGCAGTGCCCATTAGCTTTACCTTTCACTTGGCCCTCATATTCAGCAATAATTTCTTTGTCTTTCTTGAACCTGCTTGGGGCAGACATCTTCGTGCACTTCCTGGACGGATTCGGATTCTGTACGGTCTTTGTTCAATGCCAATCCTGGAAGTTGCCCACCGGGTATCCAGAGAGGGGGCTCACTCTGCTGAAGTTTTCTGGAAGACGAGTCTTGAGGTCATCCAAGAAGCCATGTTATGAGCCCAGTGGAATGGAGGGGCACTGGGGAAGCCGGCAGCGGTGCCAGTCAGGGCTAGAGGTGGGGAGGTAGCCGGGCACTACACGGGAGCACACAGGGGGGACTGGCACGGTGCAGGCAGGCACACCGGAGAGCTCCACGTTAGGAGCAGTAGTCGGAGCAAGGAGGGAAGGTCACTTCTAGGAGCAGCATAGACGGGCTACAATGGGGAGCAGCGAGATGATGAATGGCAGCCAGTGGCATGCTCAGAGCCCGCTCCACAACAAAGACCCGGAGTACGCCCAGCAGCACCAAGCAGTGAGCAGACACCGCACCGACACAGGGGGGCGCAACAACAATTCTACCCTTTTCCTTCCTGGCGGTCACCCCTCAGTGAGAGCAGTACAGCACTGCGCCGCCCGCCAGACTCTGAGATTCGGCAGAGGGAGGAGCTAGTCCATCCCCGCCCCTCTCACGGCACAGCCCGGGTCCGGCAGCTGCGAACTGACAGCTCGTGCAGCCAATCAGCAGTGAGGCTGACGGGCGGGGCGGAGCTTGTTACTGGTGTGAGGCGTCTCTCACAGTGACACTAGGCTGCAGGCTGCAGCTGGCTGTGCACGTATAGGGCATAGTGCGGCTCGGTGTGTCTGCTGCGCGGGGTACACGGTGTGCTGCAGCCGGCCTGTATTCACAGTGTCAGAAGCCATAGACGAGAATAGACTTCCCAGCACCGTAGCCCCGCGCCCTGGGAGCCCTGAGCAGGCGGGTCAGTGCAGTGGGGACTCTGGGCTGGCTATGGAAGGAGTCCCAGTACCGAGGGCTAACTTTCTGGGGTTGCGCACATTGCTAGTGAGGTCTGTTCACACCTACTTATTTCCCGCAGCCGATTTTCTGCCCAGAATCATCACGTCTGTGTGGGTGACAACTGCAGTGAAAATTGACAAGCAACCAATAAAGAATTGGCTTAGGTGATTATTGCCGAAAAGCAGGGCCGGACTGGGACTACAATTCAGCCCTGGCATTTGAAGTTACACAGGCCCACTTGTCACATGGTGACTGTATAATATCTTTGTACACTTGTAGGCAGGGCCGGTTTTAGGCAAAGTGGGGCCCTAGGCAAAGTTTATAATGGGGCCCCAAATGCTAACATATTGCACATCACACAGAAGCCTTTCTGTTGTATTTACGTGCGCTGAGTTCAGGCCGCTAAACGAGTTTGATCGACAATACTGAAGTTGTTCAACACTTGTTTCCCGGCCTCTTTCCACCATCTGAGAAATAATGATGGGACAGAATGATCACTAACAGATCACCATACAGTATCATGTTATCAGCAGCACATCTACAGTTTACAGTGGTGATGTGCTGCTGAGAACAATGATTTTTGCTCCAGCAAAAACAATCTGAATAGGCAGTATTTTATTTGTTTAGTAAAATACACCCCATAGTCCTCCATATATTATAATGTGCACCACAGTCCTCTATAGTATAATACACTCCCTATAGTCCTCCATATATTAAAATACACTGCTCAGTCCTCCACATAGTATAATACACTCCTCATAGTGCTCCAGATAGCATAATACACTCCTCATAGTGATCCATATAGTATAATGCACCGCCATAGTCATCCATGTAGTACAATTCACTTCCCATAGTATATTGCACCCCATAGTTCTTCATATAGTATAACGTATTCCCCATAATCCTCGATACAGTATAATGCAGCCCACATATAGTATAATGCAGCCACCACCCTACAGATTATAATGCAGCCACCCCAGAGTATAATGCAGCCACCCCATAGAATATAATACAGCCCACCTCCCCATAATATATAATGTAGCCCCCATAGAATATAATGCAGCCCCCCATAGTATAACACAGCCTCCCCCATATAAATATACCCCACAATGGTATATAACAGCCACATAGTATATAACACAGCCTCCCCCATAGAATATAATATACCCCCATAGTATATAGCACAACCCGCATAGCAGATAACACAGCCCACGTAGCAGTATACAGCACAGCCCACATAGTAGTATACAGCACTGCCCACATAGTAGTATACAGCAGAGCCCACATAGTAGTATACAGCATAGCCCACATAGTAGTATACAGCAGAGCCCACATAGAAGTGTATATCACAGCCCACATAGTAGTATACAGCACAGCCCACATAGTAGTATACAGCACAGCCCACATAGTAGTATACAGCACAGCCCACACAGTAGTATACAGTACTGCCCACATAGTAGTATACAGCACAGCCCACATAGTAGTATACAGCAGAGCCCACATAGTAGTGTATAGCACAGCCCACATAGTAGTATACAGCACAGCCCACATAGTAGTATACAGCAGAGCCCACATAGTAGTATACAGCACAGCCCACATAGTAGTATACAGCAGAGCCCACATAGTAGTATATAGCAGAGCCCACACAGTAGTATACAGCACAGCCCATATAGTAGTGTATAGCACAGCCCACATAGTAGTATACAGCAGAGCCCACATAGTAGTGTATAGCGCAGCCCACATAGTAGTATACAGCAGAGCCCACATAGTGCATTGCACAGCCCACACAGTAGTATACAGCAGAGCCCACACAGTGGTATATAGCACAGCCCACATAGTAGTATACAGCAGAGCCGACATAGTAGTGCATAGCACAGCCTACATAGTAGTATACAGCAGAGTCCACATGGAAGTGTATAGCACAGCCCACACAGTAGTATACAGCACAGCCCACACAGTAGTATATAGCACAGCCCACATAGTAGTATACAGCAGAGCCGACATAGTAGTGCATAGCACAGCCTACATAGTAGTATACAGCAGAGTCCACATGGAAGTGTATAGCACAGCCCACACAGTAGTATACAGCACAGCCCACACAGTAGTATATAGCACAGCCCACATAGTAGTATACAGCAGAGCCCACATAGTAGTGTATAGTACAGCCCACACAGTAGTATACAGCAGAGCTCACATAGAAGTGTATAGCACAGCCCACACAGTAGTATACAGCACAGCCCACACAGTAGTATACAGCGCTGCCACATAGTAGTATACAGCAGAGCCCACATAGTAGTGTATAGCACAGCCCATATAGTAGTATACAACAGAACCCACATCTCTCCTCCCCCCCCCCTAGAATGGCCCCACAGTCCAGTAAAAAAAAAACACTCCTCACCTCACCTCGTGCCTGCGGTGCTCCCTGCTCCTGTCTCGGCGGCTGCCGCTGCACTGCCTGGGACACAGTGAGTGCGCGAGCACCCGCAGTGTCAGAGGCAGAGCGGGGAATGATGGGAGAGGGAGCGTCAGGTGACACTCACTCGTCCATCATTGCATTCAACTGTACTGGCGTCATAGACGCCAGTATGGTTGAATGCGGCGGCGCTGGGGGGGGGAAGGATGAGTCGGCATGCAGCGGCCCACGACTGGCACCGGCCCTTCTGGCATTTGCCAGAACTACCCGATGGCCAGTCCGGCCCTGCCGAAAAGATTGTCACAGCTATGACCTATCGTTAGTATGTCAGAAGAAAAAGCCCGATACAGATCAGAGGGGCGCATCTAATGCTTTACTAAAAAATACCCTGATAGACAAACGGGGGCTATAAAACCACACAACGTGCATATAGCGTTTACTATGGGCATACACACCAACAAGATTAAAGGGGATCGCTAGTTTCGGAAACCCCTACCCAGTTGTAGTTTGTATATACAGCTCTGGCAAAAACTAAGAGACCACCACATCAAAACCCTGTCATGGCCGCCCACTCTCCAGTCCTGAAAACCTCTGGAATGTAATCAAGAGGATGATGGATAGTCAGAAACCATCAAACAAAGAAGAACTGCTTAAATTTTTGCGCCAGAAGCAATGTGAAAGACTGGTGAAAAGCATGCCAAAACACATGAAAGCTGTGATTAAAAATCCTGGTTATTCCACAAAATATTGATTTCTGAACTCTTCCTGAGTAAATACATTAGTATTGTTGTTTCTAAATGATTACATTATTTGAGGTCTGAAAGCACTGTTTTCTTTTTTTTATTTTGAACATTTTTCTTTGTCAGGACCAAATTTATTGCTTGGAAATTCGGAGACATGTTGTCAGAAGTTTATAGAATAAAAGAACAATTTACATTTTACTCAAAAATCTATAATATAACGCTGGGAGCGTCACTCTGTCCGAAGCCTTTATAGACTGCGCAAACGCAAGGCCGGCGCAGTCTGGACCCCACAGAGTGACGCTCCCAGGAGATCGCGGTATGCGTAAGCACTGAACGCACACCGCGATCTCCAACGGAGAAGCAGGGACGTGCCAGGAGGGTGAGTATATGCTATATTTACCTGTCCCCGTTCCAATGAGCGCTGCTCCATCCTCCGCCTGTGACTGTTCAGTCAGAGTGCGGCGCGCATTAACGCGTCATCGCGCCCTCTGAACTGAACGGTTCAGAGGGCGCGATGACGCGCTTAATGCGCTCCGCCCTCTGACTGAACAGTCACAGGCAGAGGACCCGGAAGATGGAGCGGAGCGCAGCAGTGGAACGGGGGACAGGTAAATATAGCAAGTGCCGGGGGCCTGAGCTAGCGGCGACTCCGGCACCTGACCCCCCCAGCGCGCCGGTGTCCCCGCCTGCTCAGGCCGCCCGCACTCACCACCGCCACGCACAGCCGCCCGCACTCACCACCGCCACGCACAGCCGCACGCACTCACCACCGCCACGCACAGCCGCCCGCACTCACCACCGCCACGCACAGCCGCCCGCACTCACCACCGCCACGCACAGCCGCCCGCACTCACCACCGCCACACACAGCCGCCCGCACTCACCACCGCCACGCTCAGCCGCCCGCACTCACCACAGCCACGCACAGCCGCCCGCATTCGGCACCGCCAAGCACAGCACCGCCACGCACAGCTGCCCGCACTCAGCACCGCCAAGCACAGCACCGCCACGCACAGCCGCCCGCACTCAGCACCGCCACGCACAGCCGCCCGCAGTCAGCACCGACACGCGCAGCCGCCCGCACTCAGCACCGCCACGCGCAGCCGCCTGCACTCAGCACCGCCACGCGCAGCCGCCCGCACTCAGCACAGCCGCTCGCACTCAGCACCGCCATGTGCAGCCGCCCGCACTCAGCACCGTCACGCCCAGCCGCCCGCACTCAGCACCGCCACGCACAGCCGCCCGCACTCAGCACCGCCACGCACAGCCGCCCGCACTCACCAAAGCCGCCCGCATTCAGCACCGTCACGCACAGCCGCCCACACTCAGCACCGCCACGCACAGCCGCCCGCACTCAGCACCGCCACGCACAGCTGCCCGCACTCAGCACCGCCACGCACAGCCGCCCGCACTCAGCACCGCCACGCACAGCCGCCCGCACTCAGCACCGCCACGCACAGCCGCCCGCACTCAGCACCGCCACGCACAGCCGCCCGCACTCAGCACCGCCACGCACAGCCGCCCGCACTCAGCACCGCCGCCCGCACTCAGCACAGCCGCCCGCACTCAGCACAGCCGCCCGCACTCAGCACTGCCACACACAGCCGCCCGCACTCAGCACCGCCATGCACAGCCGCCCGCACTCAGCACCGCCACGCACAGCCGCCCGCACTCAGCACCGCCGCCCGCACGCAGCACAGCCGCCCGCACTCAGCACCGCCACGCGCAGCCGCCCGCACTCAGCACCGCCACGCGCAGCCGCCCACACTCAGCACCGCCACGCGCAGCCGCCCGCACTCAGCACCGCCACGCGCAGCCGCCCGCACTCAGAACCGCCACGCGCAGCCGCCCGCACTCAGCACCGCCACGCGCAGCCGCCCGCACTCAGCACCGCCACGCGCAGCCGCCCGCACTCAGCACCGCCACGCGCAGCCGCCCGCACTCAGCACCGCCACGCCCAGCCGCCCGCACTCAGCACCACCACGCATA
Source organism: Ranitomeya variabilis (assembly GCF_051348905.1). Lineage (NCBI taxonomy): Eukaryota > Metazoa > Chordata > Amphibia > Anura > Dendrobatidae > Ranitomeya > Ranitomeya variabilis. The sequence continues at coordinate 412,242,876 of NC_135236.1, read as the reverse complement.
GCCGCCCGCACTCAGCACCGCCACGCACAGCCGCCCGCACTCAGCACCGCCACGCACAGCCGCCCGCACTCACCAAAGCCGCCCGCACTCAGCACCGCCACGCACAGCCGCCCGCACTCAGCACCACCACGCACAGCCGCCCGCACTCAGCACCGCCACGCACAGCCGCCCGCACTCAGCACCGCCACGCACAGCCGCCCGCACTCAGCACCGCCACGCACAGCCGCCCGCACTCACCAAAGCCGCCCGCACTCAGCACCGCCACGCACAGCCGCCCACACTCAGCACCGCCACGCACAGCCGCCCACACTCAGCACCGCCACGCACAGCCGCCCGCACTCAGCACCGCCATGCACAGCCGCCCGCACTCAGCACCGCCACGCACAGCCGCCCGCACTCAGCACCGCCACGCACAGCCGCCCGCACTCAGCACTGCCGCCCGCACTCAGCACAGCTGCCCGCACTCAGCACAGCCGCCCGCACTCAGCACAGCCGCCCGCACTCAGCGCGCAGGATGGGAGCACATGACAGGATGGGGACGCAGGATGGAGCAGCACATGACAGGATCGGGGTGCAGGATGGGAGCACATGAAAGGATGGGGATGCAGGATGGAGCAGCACATGACAGGATGGGGGCGCAGGAGGAGCAGCACATACCAGGATGGACACCATATACCAATATAAATGCTCGCCACCCGGGCGTAGAACGGGTTTAATAGCTAGTATACCTATAAAGAGAAAAATCAGACAACCTGAACATTTTGCAGTGGTCTCTTAAAGGGAACCTATCACCCCGTTTTTTAAAGATTAGATAAAAATAGTGTGAAATAGGGGCAGAGCTGGGCTTTACATTAGTGCCTTTTTGGTGCCTTTACACCCCCGTTAGACTGCCGAAATACCTTTGTGAAGTGGCCGTTTTGTCCTGTCACTCAAGTTGGTCAGGTCGGATGGGCGTGGTCACAGCGCTGTTTCTCCCCCAGATCAGGCTCATCATTACGTTGGTGGCGTAGTGGTGTGCGCATGTCCAAAGAGAAGATCCACTGCCCAGGAGATTCAAAACAGCGCGGTCTACGCTATTCGCCGTTTACCGGTGGGCGCGGCCATCTTTCCTGTGGCTGCGCGTGCGCAGATGGAGCTCTCTGCTGCCCGGGGCTTCAGGAAAATGGCCGCCGCGATCTCCAAAAAACGGGGTGATAGGTTCCCTTTAATGTTTGCCAGAGCTGTATGTATTTAGTGTGTTATTCGCCATCCCAGCATTCAGTCTCTTTCCCTGCTCCCAGTATTGTTGTCTGAGACACTGAAGTCACATGGTCAGCGCTGCAGGCAATAAGTGACCTCAGTCCTTCCTCTGAAGGACTCCATCACTGGCTGCAGCAGTGGCAGTGACTCAGGAAAGTAAGCATAGGTGGATGCAGATTTTTCAGCACTTGTAGCAAGGATTTCGTTTGCAGCCCCTCCCCTGCCGCTCAATCATATGATGACTAGCTGCTCTTCCTAATTCTTTCAATATTCAGTGAAATACTACAGCCCTTGCTTTATTGAACGAAGCAAGTTAGAAAATCACATGAGTGGTCATGTGATGACCACTGGAATCAGAAAGCAGTGCCAAATCCTGACAGTGAGCATATTACATGCTGTAATTAGGAATGCTACAGGGCTTTATAAGTAAAGCAGTGGGGGGGGGGGCACAGAAAAGGGCCCCTGTGCAAGAACAGTATATGGGCCCTTTTCAGTCCAATAGCTCTGCTATGATTGAAGTTCTTTGCAGTTTGGAAAGTAGAAGTGGGCCCCTGTTATGATCCTAGTGGCTGAGGATCACAGAACGGACTAGCTAAGTTTATGAACATAGACACGAGCTCTAGGGAGGTGGTAACTGAACTGACCACAAACCTGATCCTAACCAACACACTAAAGGTAGCTGGTGAACGTGCCTAAAATCCTGGACGTCTCGACGCAGCCTGAGAAACTATCTACTCCTGGAGGGAAATGTTGTGAATTTGGATTCTGGGCTCCCCCGGTGGCCGCTTGTGGAATTGGACTTGTCATCCTCTTTCCTGTTTCACCTGGTTCCATCAGTAGTGGGTGTCGCTATTTAAGCTCATTTCTCTGGTGGTTTCTTGCCGGTCAACAATGTTATCTGATGCCTCTCAGTGCTTGTTCCTGCTTCTAGACAACTACTAGATAAGTTGGACCTTTGTCCATGTTTTGTTTTGCCTATTTGTTCCAGTTCACAGCTGAAGTTTTGTTACTGTGTCTGGAAAGCTCTCGTTGATCAGGGATTGCTACTCTGGCGTTATGAGTTAATGCCAGAGTTTAAGGTAATCTCTGGATGGTGTTTTGTTAGTGTTTTTCTGCTGACCATGAAAGTATACTATCTGTCTTCTGCTATCTAGTAAGCGGACCTCAAATTTGCTAAGACTATTTTCCTGCTGCGTTTGTTGTTTCATCTGAACTCACCGTCATTATATGTGGGGGGCTACTTCTTCTTTGGAATATTTCTCTAGAGGTGAGCCAGGTCTTATATTTCCCTCTGCTAGCTATTTAGGTCTTAGGCCAGAGCTGGGCATCTAGCTATAAATAGGAAATGCTACCTGGCTATTTCTAGTTGCGCGGCAGGCTTAGTTCATGGTCAGTATAGTTCCATCTTCCGAGAGCTTGTCCCTCTATAGGCTTGCTATGATCTCTGCCTGCAGAGATCATGACAGTTTGACCGGCCAATAAAGTGTTAAAGACCCAGGTTGAGAAAGGCGAGTTATAAGAAGTCTGCTGGAATTTTTTTTTTTTTTTTCCTCCAGTCTGCCTTGCTGCAGTCTTTTTTCTCTCTCTCCTCCTAATCTCTGTATGCTCTGTGTGCACCTGACAATAATGGATCTCCAGAGTGTAACTGCGGGTTTGAATAATCTCATCACGAAAGTACAAAATTTACAAGATTTTGTGGTACATGCTCCGGTATCTGAGCCGAGAATTCCTTTGCCGGAGTTCTTCACAGGGAATAGAGCTAGCTTCCAGAATTTCCGAAATAATTGTAAGCTTTATTTGTCCCTGAAGTCTCGTTCAGCTGGAGACCCTGCTCAGCAGGTTAGGATTGTGATTTCCTTGCTCAGGGGTGACCCTCAAGATTGGGCCTTCTCATTGCCAGCAGGGGATCCTGCGTTACGCGATGTGGATGCGTTTTTTCTGGCCTTGGGCTTGCTTTATGAGGAACCTCATTTGGAACTTCAGGCAGAAAAAACTTTGATGGCACTATCTCAGGGGCAAGACGAAGCTGAAGTTTTCTGCCAAAAATTCCGTAAATGGTCTGTGCTTACTCAGTGGAATGAGTGCGCCTTGGCGGCAACTTTCAGAGAAGGTCTCTCTGATGCCGTTAAGGATGTTATGGTGGGGTTCCCTGTGCCTGCAGGTCTGAATGAGTCCATGACAATGGCTATTCAGATTGATAGGCGTCTGCGGGAGCGCAAACCGGTGCACCATCTGGCGGTGTCTATGGAAAAGACGCCAGAAAGTATGCAGTGTGATAGAATTCTGTCCAGGAGCGAGCGACAGAATTTTAGACGGAAGAATGGATTGTGTTTCTATTGTGGGGATTCTACTCATGTTATATCAGCATGCTCTAGGCGTACAAAGAAGCTTGATAAGTCTGTTTCCATTGGCACCATTCAGTCTAAGTTTATTTTGTCTGTAACCCTGATTTGCTCTTTGTCATCCATTGCCACGGACGCCTATGTTGACTCTGGCGCCGCTCTGAGTCTTATGGATTGGTCCTTTGCCAATCGTTGTGGTTTTGATTTAGAGCCTTTGGAGACTCTTATTCCTCTGAAGGGGATTGACTCCACCCCATTGGCTAATAATAAACCACAATACTGGACACAAGTAACCATGCGTATCAATCCGGATCACCAGGAGATTATTCGTTTCCTGGTGCTGTATAATTTACATGACGATTTGGTACTGGGATTGCCATGGTTGCAGTCTCACAACCCAGTCTTGGACTGGAGAGCGATGTCTGTGTTGAGCTGGGGATGTAAGGGTATTCATGGGGACTTACCTTTGGTTTCTATTTCGTCGTCCATTCCCTCTGAAGTCCCTGAGTTCCTCTCTGATTATCAAGACGTCTTTGACGAACCCAAGCTTGGGTCGTTACCTCCGCACCGTGAGTGCGATTGTGCCATAGATTTGATACCGGGTTGTAAATATCCCAAGGGTCGTTTGTTTAATCTGTCTGTGCCGGAACATGCTGCTATGCGGGAATATATAAAGGAGTCTTTGGAAAAGGGACATATTCGTCCATCTTCTTCTCCCTTGGGAGCTGGGTTTTTCTTTGTCTCAAAAAAAGACGGCTCTTTGAGACCATGTATTGATTATCGGCTTCTGAATAAGATCACTGTTAAGTATCAATACCCATTGCCATTGCTTACTGATTTGTTTGCTCGTATAGAGGGTGCTAAGTGGTTCTCTAAAATTGATCTTCGTGGGGCGTATAATTTGGTGCGGATCAGGCAGGGGGATGAGTGGAAGACCGCATTTAATACGCCCGAGGGCCACTTTGAGTATTTGGTCATGCCTTTTGGTCTTTCTAATGCCCCTTCAGTTTTCCAGTCTTTTATGCATGATATTTTCCGCGATTTTCTGGATAAATTTATGATAATATATCTGGATGATATTCTGATTTTTTCTGATGACTGGGACTCTCATGTCCAGCAGGTCAGGAGAGTTTTTCAGGTTCTGCGGTCTAATTCTTTATGTGTGAAGGGGTCTAAGTGCGTTTTTGGGGTCCAGAAAATTTCCTTTTTGGGGTATATTTTTTCTCCCTCTTCCATTGAGATGGATCCCGTCAAGGTGCAAGCTATTTGTGACTGGACTCAGCCCTCCTCTCTTAAGGGTCTTCAGAGATTTTTGGGCTTTGCCAACTTTTACCGCCGATTTATTGCTGGTTTTTCGGATGTCGTTAAACCACTGACTGATTTGACCAGACAAGGCGCTGATGTTGCTAATTGGTCCCCTCATGCTGTAGAGGCCTTTCAGGAGCTTAAGCGCCGTTTTGCCTCTGCCCCTGTGTTGCGTCAGCCTGATGTGAATCTGCCTTTTCAGGTTGAGGTTGACGCTTCGGAGATCGGAGCTGGGGCAGTGTTGTCGCAGAAAGGTTCCGACTGCTCCGTCATTAGGCCTTGTGCCTTCTTTTCTCGCAAATTTTCGCCCGCAGAGCGGAATTATGATGTTGGGAATCGGGAGCTTTTGGCCATGAAGTGGGCGTTTGAGGAGTGGCGCCATTGGCTCGAGGGGGCTAGGCATCAGGTGGTGGTATTGACTGACCACAAAAATTTGATTTATCTTGAGACTGCCAGACGCCTGAATCCTAGACAGGCGCGCTGGTCTTTATTTTTTTCTCGCTTTAATTTTGTGGTGTCATACCTACCGGGTTCTAAGAATGTTAAGGCAGATGCCCTTTCTAGGAGTTTTGACCCGGACTCTCCTGGTAATTCTGAACCCACAGGTATCCTTAGGGAGGGAGTAATTTTGTCGGCCGTTTCTCCTGATCTGCGACGGTCCTTGCAAGAGTTTCAGGCGGATAGACCGGATCGTTGTCCGCCTGATAGACTGTTTGTTCCGGATGATTGGACCAGCAGAGTCATCTCTGAGGTACATTCTTCTGCATTGGCAGGTCATCCCGGAATTTTTGGTACCAGGGATTTGGTGGCAAGATCCTTCTGGTGGCCTTCCCTGTCACGAGATGTGCGAGTCTTTGTGCAGTCATGTGACGTTTGTGCTCGGGCCAAGTCTTGTAGTTCTCGGGCTAGCGGACTGCTGTTGCCCTTGCCTATTCCTAAGAGGCCTTGGACACACATCTCGATGGATTTTATTTCAGATCTGCCTGTTTCCCAGAAGATGTCTGTCATCTGGGTGGTCTGTGACCGTTTCTCTAAAATGGTCCATTTGGTTCCTCTGCCCAAGTTGCCTTCTTCTTCTGAGTTGGTTCCTCTGTTTTTTCAGAATGTTGTCCGATTGCACGGTATTCCTGAGAATATTGTTTCTGACAGAGGTACCCAATTTGTGTCTAGATTTTGGCGTGCATTCTGTGCTAGGATGGGCATAGATTTGTCTTTTTCATCTGCTTTTCACCCTCAGACTAATGGCCAGACCGAGCGGACTAATCAGACCCTGGAGACATATCTGAGGTGTTTTGTCTCTGCTGACCAGGATGATTGGGTTGCTTTTTTGCCATTGGCAGAGTTCGCCCTCAATAATCGGGCCAGCTCTTCCACCTTGGTGTCCCCGTTTTTCTGTAATTCGGGGTTTCACCCTCGATTTTCCTCCGGTCAGGTGGAATCCTCGGATTGTCCTGGAGTGGATGCGGTGGTGGAGAGATTGCATCACATCTGGGGGCAGGTTATGGACAATTTGAAGTTGTCCCAGGAGAAGACTCAGCGTTTTGCCAACCGTCATCGTCGTGTTGGTTCTCGGCTTTGTGTTGGAGATTTGGTGTGGTTGTCTTCTCGTTTTGTCCCTATGAGGGTCTCTTCTCCTAAGTTTAAACCTCGGTTCATCGGCCCTTATAGAATATTGGAGATTCTTAATCCTGTTTCTTTCCGTTTGGACCTCCCTGCGTCCTTTTCCATTCATAACGTTTTTCATCGGTCGTTATTGCGCAGGTATGAGGTACCTGTGGTACCTTCAGTTGAGCCTCCTGCTCCGGTGTTGGTTGAGGGTGAGTTGGAGTACGTTGTGGAGAAAATTTTGGACTCTCGTGTTTCCAGACGGAGACTCCAGTATCTGGTCAACTGGAAGGGTTACGGCCAGGAGGATAATTCTTGGGTCAATGCATCTGATGTTCATGCTTCTGATCTTGTTCGTGCCTTCCATAGGGCTCATCCTGGTCGCCCTGGTGGATCTGGTGAGGGTTCGGTGCCCCCTCCTTGAGGGGGGGGTACTGTTGTGAATTTGGATTCTGGGCTCCCCCGGTGGCCGCTTGTGGAATTGGACTTGTCATCCTCTTTCCTGTTTCACCTGGTTCCATCAGTAGTGGGTGTCGCTATTTAAGCTCATTTCTCTGGTGGTTTCTTGCCGGTCAACAATGTTATCTGATGCCTCTCAGTGCTTGTTCCTGCTTCTAGACTACTACTAGATAAGTTGGACCTTTGTCCATGTTTTGTTTTGCCTATTTGTTCCAGTTCACAGCTGAAGTTTTGTTACTGTGTCTGGAAAGCTCTCGTTGATCAGGGATTGCTACTCTGGCGTTATGAGTTAATGCCAGAGTTTAAGGTAATCTCTGGATGGTGTTTTGTTAGTGTTTTTCTGCTGACCATGAAAGTATACTATCTGTCTTCTGCTATCTAGTAAGCGGACCTCAAATTTGCTAAGACTATTTTCCTGCTGCGTTTGTTGTTTCATCTGAACTCACCGTCATTATATGTGGGGGGCTACTTCTTCTTTGGAATATTTCTCTAGAGGTGAGCCAGGTCTTATATTTCCCTCTGCTAGCTATTTAGGTCTTAGGCCAGAGCTGGGCATCTAGCTATAAATAGGAAATGCTACCTGGCTATTTCTAGTTGCGCGGCAGGCTTAGTTCATGGTCAGTATAGTTCCATCTTCCGAGAGCTTGTCCCTCTATAGGCTTGCTATGATCTCTGCCTGCAGAGATCATGACAGGGAAAGTAAGACCTCACTTGCCTCAAGAGAAATCACCCCAAAGATATAGGAAGCCCCCAACAAATAATAACGGTGAGGTAAGGGGAAAACACAAACATAGAAATGAAAACAGATTCAGCAAATGAGGCCCGCTAATACTAGATAGCAGAAGACAGATAGTGAACTGTGCGGTCAGTAAAAAACCCTATGCAAAATATCCACGCTGAGAATACAAGAACCCCCACACCAACTAACGGTGTGAGGGGAGAAACTCAGCCCCCTAGAGCTACCAGCAAGCAAGGAAATCACATATTAGCAAGCTGGACAAGAAAACAAAAAAATAACCAAGAAACATATGACCACTGATGGTCAAAAAATGAATCAAGCAAAACTTAGCTTCTCTTGAAGAGACTGATAACGAAGGACTGCAGGAGAGCTCCAAAATAGCACTGAAGACATTGACAGCAGGCAACAGCTGAGAGTCCAGGTGAACTAAATAGGAAACCAGCAAACAGATAACGAGACAGCTGATCAGCCTCAGACCTGCAGAATGACACAAAGAACCACCAGAGGGAGCCCAAAGACAGCACTACACAGTACTAGTTGTGACCACAAGAGGGAGCCCAAAAACAGAGTTCACAACAGTACCCCCCCCCCTTGAGGAGGAGTCACCGAACCCTCATCAAAAACCCCAGGGCGATCAGGATGAGCCACATGGAAGGCATGAACCAAATCGGCCGCATGAACATCGGAGGCGACAACCCAGGAATTATCCTCCTGACCATAGCCCTTCCACTTAACCAAATACTGAAGCCTCCGTCTAGAAATACGAGAATCCAAGATCTTCTCCACCACGTACTCCAATTCGCCCTCAACCAGCACCGGAGCAGGGGGTTCAACAGAAGGAACCACAGGCACCACATACCTCCGCAACAAAGACCTATGGAACACGTTATGAATGGCAAACGACGCTGGGAGGTCCAAACGAAATGACACCGGGTTAAGGATTTCCAAAATCTTATAAGGACCGATGAAGCGAGGCTTGAATTTAGGAGAGGAAACCTTCATAGGAACATACCGAGAAGACAGCCACACCAAATCCCCAACAAGAAGTCGGGGACCCACACCACGACGGCAGTTGGCAAAGCGCTGAGCCTTCTCCTGTGACAACTTCAAATTGTCCACCACATAGTTCCAAATCTGTTGCAACCTATCCACCACAGAATCCACCCCAGGACAGTCGGAAGGCTCAACCTGACCCGAGGAAAAACGAGGATGAAAACCAGAATTGCAGAAAAAAGGCGAAACCAAAGTAGCAGAACTAGCCCGATTATTAAGGGCAAACTCGGCCAATGGCAAAAAAGTCACCCAATCATCCTGATCAGCAGAAACAAAACATCTCAAATAAGTTTCCAAGGTCTGATTAGTTCGCTCGGTTTGGCCATTCGTCTGAGGATGGAAGGCCGACGAAAAAGACAAATCAATGCCCATCTTAGCACAAAAGATCCGCCAAAATCTGGACACAAACTGGGATCCTCTGTCAGACACAATATTCTCAGGGATGCCGTGCAAGCGAACCACATTCTGAAAAAATAGAGGAACCAAATTGGAGGAGGAAGGCAATCGATACCAAAGGAGCATCGCCATGAATCCCCTGGCAACCCCAACTTGACACAGACATAGCTTTCCAATCCAGAACTGGATTATGGGCCAGCAGCCATGGCAGACCCAACACGACAACATCATGCAAATTATGCAGCACAAGAAAGCGAATCACCTCCTGATGCACAGGAGTCATGCACATGGTCACTTGAGTCCAATATTGAGGCTTATTCTCAGCCAATGGTGTAGCATCAATTCCCCTCAGTGGAATAGGAAATTCCAAAGGCTCCAGGACAAAACCACAGCGCCTGGCAAACGATAAATCCATCAGATTCAGGGCAGCACCTGAATCCACAAAAGCCATAACTGAGTAGGATGACAAAGAACAAATTAAAGTAACAGACAAAATGAATTTAGGCTGTATAGTACCAATGGTGACAGGTTTAGCGATTTTTTTAATGCGCTTAGAGCATGCTGAGATAACATGAGTTGAATCACCACAGTAAAAGCACAACCCATTTTGACGTCTATGATTTTGCCGCTCAATTCTGGTCAGAACTCGGTCACATTGCATAGACTCAGGTCTCTGTTCAGAAAACACCGCCAGATGGTGCGCAGATTTGCGCTCCCGCAAACGCCGATCAATCTGAATGGCCAAAGCCATTGAGTCATTCAGACTTGCAGGCGTGGGGAACCCCACCATAACATTCTTAATGGCTTCAGAAAGACCTTCTCTGAAATTTGCAGCCAGGGCACACTCATTCCATTGAGTAAGCACCGACCATTTCCGAAATTTTTGACAATACACCTCAGCTTCATCCTGGCCCTGAGAAAGAGCCAGCAAGGCCTTTTCTGCCTGGTTCTCAAGATTAGGTTCCTCATAAAGCAGTCCAAGCGCCAGAAAAAACGCATCCACATTCAGCAATGCAGGATCTCCTGGCACCAGAGAGAAAGCCCAATCTTGAGGGTCGCCTCGTAACAAGGAGATAACAATTTTAACTTGCTGAGCGGAATCACCAGAGGAACGAGGTCTCAAAGATAGAAATAATTTACAATTATTCTTAAAATTCAGAAACCTAGATCTATCTCCAGAAAACAACTCAGGAATAGGTATTTTTGGCTCTGACATAGGGCTCTGAACAACAAAATCCTGAATGCTTTGCACCCTTGCAGCAAGACGATCCACACTAGAAGTCCGACTCTGAATATCCATGTCTGCAGCTGAACACAAAACCACCCAGAGATTAAGGGGATGAGAGAAGCTGGACAGACTGCAGCAAAGATAGAGAGGAAAAAAAAAATTGTACTCAGGGCTTCTCTTATCCCACTTCTGCGATGCATAAAACACTTGTAGGCCTGCTGTACTGTTATGATCCTAGTGGCTGAGGATCACAAAATGGACTAGCTAAGTTTATTAACATAGACACGAGCTCTAGGGAGGTGGTAACTGAACTGACCGCAAACCTGATCCTAACCAACACACTAAAGGTAGCTGGTGAACGTGCCTAAAATCCTGGACGTCTCGACGCAGCCTGAGAAACTATCTACTCCTGGAGGGAAAGTAAGACCTCACTTGCCTCAAGAGAAATCACCCCAAAGATATAGGAAGCCCCCAACAAATAATAACGGTGAGGTAAGGGGAAAACACAAACGTAGAAATGAAAACAGATTCAGCAAATGAGGCCCGCTAATACTAGATAGCAGAAGACAGATAGTGAACTGTGCAGTCAGTAAAAAACCCTATGCAAAATATCCACGCTGAGAATACAAGAACCCCCACACCAACTAACGGTGTGAGGGGAGAAACTCAGCCCCCTAAAGCTACCAGCAAGCAAGGAAATCACATATTAGCAAGCTGGACAAGAAAACAAAAAAATAACCAAGAAACATATGACCACTGATGGTCAAAAAATGAATCAAGCAAAACTTAGCTTCTCTTGAAGAGACTGATAACGAAGGACTGCAGGAGAGCTCCAAAATAGCACTGAAGACATTGACAGCAGGCAACAGCTGAGAGTCCAGGTGAACTAAATAGGAAACCAGCAAACAGATAACGAGACAGCTGATCAGCCTCAGACCTGCAGAATGACACAAAGAACCACCAGAGGGAGCCCAAAGACAGCACTACACAGTACCAGTTGTGACCACAAGAGGGAGCCCAAAAACAGAGTTCACAACAGGCCCCTTTACCTTTTAGGCCCTTGTGCCACTGCACTAATGATATGTCTACCCCTGAATTAAAGGGGTTGTCCAGTTTTGTGATGAAAGTCTTCAGTTACTCTAATTGACTGCAGATGTTTCAGTCCTCACATCGTGCGCACTGCACACTTTCAGTATTCTCCTGACCGACAGTAAAGGCGGGTGGTCATATATGTAATTTGCATACTTCCGGCCACATTCAGACTAGATGTGCTGAACCTTGCTCAGTACAAATGAATTGAGAGAGGCAGCACACATCTAGTTAGCACATGACGGCATGTATGTCACTGTTGGCCCTCACTGAAACCTGGATTAAGGATTCTTACACCGTCTCCCCTGCTGCCATTTCCCATGGTGGCCTACAATTCTCCCATTCCCCGAGACCCACAAACAGACCTGGTGGCGGAGTCGGCATACTCCTGTCCCCACAATGCACCTTCCAGGTCATCCCCCCGGTTCTGGATACAGTTTAGCCACAACGCGTTACAACGGACATGCCGTCTTCTTCAGGCGGGAGTTTATTGATGGTAGTAAGGAGGCAGTATTTAAATGAAAGACAGCCAGTCACATAAGAGTTGACATTGTCAGTTCAAATTTAAAGGAACAGTTGCATATAATGTAAGTGGTCACCTAATATGGCTATGGGCTAACAATGAACAATAAAATAACAGTAAGGAACCTTTTAATAAATATAATAAAATCAATTAGAACAATTAAAACAATAAAAAGTGAATAATCCTTGATAAAAAACCTGGATGAAAAAGTCAGACCTATAATACTAAAAATAAAAAAATATGGATATTTATCTGGTTGCTTTCTCTATCATTAAGTTCAGTCCTTCGGGGGCCAGTGTGCCAAGCTTAAATATCCAAAAGCTCTCTCTATATATCAAGCTACTAAGACGATCTGCCACGGTGTAAGGTATGTGATCAATGATCGCTAATTTTAGAGTTTTTATACTTTTCTGGAGTATCATTAGTACATGCTTGGCGAGACTATGAAAAAGAAACCCATTTCGAATATTCTGGCGATGTTTATTAAGCCTAGCGTGCATGGTTTGTATGGTACAGCCTACATATTGTAGACCGCAACCACATTCAATCAAATAAACCACAAAAGTGGATTGACAGTTGACATGGAAGTTAATCTTATAAGTAGTTCCTGTGGTGTTTGATTTAAATTCTCGTGCCCCATTCAGAATAGAAGTGCAACAGAGACATTTAGAGGATTTACATGAGAAACAGCCATGGTTCACAGACGTTTGATACCCTGAAGAAGAGGCTGGGACTAACGTGGTATTACTAGGTGCAACAAGATTCCGTAGCGTACAATCCCTATGAAATATCGTGCTGGGATGGGCGGGGATATGTCTCGAAAGTATAGGGTCCCCTTTAAGGATGAACCAATACTTGGAGAGAAGCTTCCTAATCAATCCAGAGGATTGATTATAGGTTGTGACAAAGCTCCATCTCCCAAATGCCATTTCTGCGAAGGTGAATCCATATTTCTGTTATTAATTCTGTTAACAGAATCCTTTTGGGTGAGAGTTTTAGCTTTCATGAAGGCATTTTGAACCAGTTTCTTAGGTTACCTTCTCTGTTGAAACCTTTGATTCAAAAATTAGTAGGTCCTCCTTAGGAGAAACCAAAAATCTGGATAATTCTAATATACAGTCCAGTATTTTTAATCTATCAGATCATCATCTAAGTGATGACGAAAGATCTCTTTTGGAACGAGGCTTGTCATTTTGTCGAGATTCACCATTAAATGTGTTTAATCTTTACCTTGACCTGAATGATTTTATACAGAGTCTCACGGTGCAATGTCATTTTCTTATTGGAGGTAATAAGAGTGTCCCTAACCCTACAATATTGAATCCCCCTGTTGAGTCTGATACATTTCTACATGATGCTCCAAAAAATAGCCATAACCAGTTTTATCCCCTTCACCATAAAGGGTCGCATATAGAAACATTCCCATTAGGAAACTAAACATGAATCTGAGTAATGGTGAAAAAAACAGCCATCAAATCTTTACGGGATAATACGGGTATTATTATAAAGAATGCCGATAAAGGGGGTGGGGTGGTAATAATGAGTAGGAGTTCTTACATCCAAGAAGCTCTTAGACTCCTCAGTGACTCTGATTATTACTCTAGATTGAATTATGATAATTCCATTGATATATTCACTGAATATATCACTTTCATCAAGACGGCTCACTCCTCAGGCATTCTGAATAAAAAGGAGTTTAAGTTTCTCAACATTTCATGCTTCAAGACCCCATTCTTCTATTTTTTACCAAAAATTCATAAAAATTTTCTTAATCCTCCAGGTCGTCCCATCATTTCTGGCATTGGTTCAATCACGAGAAACCTTTCTCATTATGTAGATCTCTTTCTCCAAAAATATGTCTTGAGTTTAGATTCTTAGCTAAAAGATTCATCCCACCTTATTGACTTCATTCTCAAATTACCACCTATTCCTGGTTGTTTTTTAATCACAATGGATGTTCAAGCCCTTTACAAAAACATCCCCTATGAGAGGGGTATTGAGGCAGTGCACCAATTTCTTTTAATGGACTCTTCCTTACCCTCTCTTCAAAGAGATTTTATAAAGAGCGCCATTCGTTTTGTGCTCGATAATAATGTGTTTTCTTTTGAACATGCTTTTTACCGCCAGGTCAAAGGCTGCGCGATGGGGATGAGATTTGCCCCCAGTCATGCTAATTTATTCATGGGGGCATTTGAGTCCATCTTCATCGCGCAGTCCGACCTGGCATCTGGTAAACTAACGTTCTATCGACGCTTTATGGATGATTTATTTATCGTTTGGACTGGCACAGAAGGGGAAGCACTTGAGTTCATCTCTAATCTCAATAAGAATCTGTAATGCTGTAGATAAGCCCCCGATGTTACCTGAAAGAGGAGAAAAAGACATTAGAGTATACTCACCCGGGGCGGTCCCGCTGCGGTGAGGGTCCGATGGGTGTCTCAGGTCCAGCCCAAAGCCTCCCATCTTCATTCCATGACGTCCTCTTCTGGTCTCAACGCCGCGGCTGCGGCGCAGGCGTACTTTGTCTGCCCTGTTGAGGGCAGAGCAAAGTACTGCAGTGCGCAGGCGCCGGGACAAGTCAGAGAGGCAATGCCGTGTTTATATAAGTTATAATAATAAAATCTAATATCCAGGTTGATCCCATTGTTGTGCATATCCTTTTCTTGTTCTTTTTTTTATACATAAATTAAGGGCTGCGTGATCAAATAATAAAATACCTGGTGTCATAATTGCGTATGCAAAATATAAGATTAATTGCCCCTGGATTTCATAGGGCATGGATAGAGAAAAGTAATGGGGTGATTAAGGAGATATACAGTAGATTAAATAGATTAAAACTAAAACATTTTTATTGTTATAGTAAACTAAAATAGATACATATCTAAAAGGCCAGGTTGCGTATACCTGATCCAATATTAAGATAAATATAGAAATAAAATCATATAATTTAATTCAGATAAAAGGCGAATTTGCAATGAATTATCACAATAAGACTAAAACTTTAAATTATAGTATGGGATCCCACCTAGATCCCTAACCCAAACGTCACTTATAGATGAATGACTGGGTATTAATAGGTTTATTTAAGGGTTTATTTAAAAGGCAAATCCCGTTATTGAATTTAAAAATTAAAAAGCATACAACTCTATTTCATGATTAAGTCGTTTGGGGGCCAGGCTATCCAACATGAAGATCCATTTGGATTCTACCCTGGACATTGATCTTAGAAAATCCCCACCCCTACGGTTTTGCTGGACTATTTGAATTCCACAAAAAAGGACATCTGCACATGATTGATTATGCTTTTCTAAAAAGTGGCGGGATAAGGGGTGTCCTTTGAAACCCTTCTGAATGTTGTCTAAGTGTTCTTTTATTCTGACCCGTAGGGGCCTCTTGGTTCGGCCCACGTATATTTTGTTACGAGGATACTTCAATATATAAATTACCCCTGTCGTTTCACAGGATATGCTATTTTTAATGTGAAACTTTCTAGTGCCACTTGAATCTGTGAACGTGGTTTGAACCGATTTCTTGAGGGATGTACGTTTACAGCATGAACATTTACCTCATGACCTGAATCCCAAATCTACAACAGAACTTAATTTCTTTATTTCAAATTTAAATAACAATCAATTTGGTCTAGAATAAACTCCTACCATTAGTAATACCGAGGTAAATATTAATACCCAGTCATTCATCTATAAGTGACGTTTGGGTTAGGGATCTAGGTGGGATTCCGTACTATAGTTTAAAGTTTTAGTCTTATTGGGATAATTCATTGCAAATTCGCCTTTTATCTGAATTAAAATTATATGATTTTATTTCTATATTTATCTTAATATTGGATCAGGTATACGCAACCTGACCTTTTTATGTATCTATTTTAGTTTACTATAACAATAAAAATGTTTTAGTTTTTATCTATTTAATCTATATCTCCTTAATTATTACCCCTTTTCTTTTCTCTATCCATGCCCTATTAAATCCTGGGGCAATTAATCTTATATTTTGCATACGCAATTATGACACCAGGTATTTTATTATTTGATCACGCAGCCCTTACTTTATGTATGTCCCTTCTCCAATATTCCCTATACAGCTCTATGCGCTCCAACCGAGGTTTTTCTCTGTAATTTAATGCACTTGGTACTCTGCATACCATCTATAAGTCCCACTATTCAGGTTATCTAGGCAGGCTTTTACTGAAGGGGGCGGGTGGACAACCGCTATATAAAGTTAGGGCTTTATGGGGAACTCCAGCCCTGACGAAGAAGGATCGTATCCTTCGAAACGCGTTGGATTGATTAATCCCTATACGCGCCCGCCCACTGGCCGTGTAACGTCACATTACCCGCCACGCCCCTTCCACACTCCGCCACCGCTTCGGCATTGCTTCCGGCCGGGGCACGCTAGAAGTTGGTGGTACCTGCTTACTCTTGGCGCTCGGCAAGTAGGGCCTCTCTGTGGGAAACAAGCTGCTACCTTCATCCCCCAGCTTCACGGTCCTGCAGTACGGAGCCGGTTACACTGGTTTAGGAGGACTAACACATCTGGATATCCCAAACCACCTTTACTTCGGCAACCAGTAAGTGCATAAGTATATGGTTAAAAGGCTTCTTTTGCACACAGAGTGATGCCCTTATATAAACCTCTAAAGCACAGTTGTAGGAGCATTACTCAACAGCGCAGGTGATAAATCTCTATGTGTCTTACCAGTTTTGTATTTTCCCAAGGGTAACAGGAGAAATTGGTCCCCAAAAGTTGTTGTCCAATTTGTCCTGAGTACGCTGATACCTCATATGTGGGGGGGGGCACCGTTTGGGTGCATGGCACAGCTCGGAAGAGAAGGAGCACCATTTGGAATGCAGACTTAGATGGATTGGTCTGCAGGCGTCACGTTGCATTTGCAGAGCCCCTGATGTACCTAAACAGTAGAAACCACCCACAAGTGACCCCATATTGGAACCTAGACCCCCAAGGAACTTATCTAAATGTGTTGTGAGAACTTTGAACCCCCAAGTGTTTCACTACAGTTTATAACGCAGAGCCGTGAAAATAAAAAATCATTTTTTTCCCACAAAAATGTTTTTGTAGCTCCCCAAATTTTTATTTTCCCAAGGTTAACAAGAGAAATTGGACCCCAGAAGTTGTTGTCCAATTTTTCCTGAGTACGCTGATACCCCATATGTTGGGGTAAACCCCTGTTTGGGCGCACGGGAGAGCTCGGAAGGGAAGGAGCACTGTTTTACTTTTTCAACGCAGAATTGGCTGGAATTGAGATCGGACGCCTTGTCGTGTTTGGAGAGCCCTGATGTGCCTAAACAGTGGACACCCTCAATTCTAACTGAAACCCTAACCCAAACACACCCCTAATCCCAAACACACCCCTAACCCCAACCCTAACCACACCCCTAACTCCAACACACCCCTAACCCTAATCCCAACCATAACGCTAACCACACCCCTAACCCTGACAGACCCCTAACCCTAATCCCAACCATAAATGTAATCCAAACCCTAACCCTAGCCCCAAACCTAATCCTAAACCTAGCCCTTACCCTAGCCCCAACCCTAACCCTAGCCCCAACCCTAACCCTAGCCCCAACCCTAACCCTAGCCCTAACCCTAATCCTAGCCCCAACCCTAGCCCTAACCCTAACCCTAGCCCTAACGGGAAAATGGAAAAAAATACTTTTTTTTTTTTTCCCTAACTAAGGGGTTGATGAAGGGGGGGTTAATTTACTTTTATAGTGGGTTTTTTAGCGGATTTTTATGATTGGCAGCTGTCGCACACTAAAAGACGCTTTTTATTGCAAAAAATATTTTTTTGCATTACCACATTTTGAGAGCTATAATTTTTCCATATTTTGGTCCACAGAGTCATGTGAGGTCTTGTTTTTTGCGGGATGATTTGACGTTTTTATTGGTAACATTTGCAGGCACGTGACATTTTTTGATCGCTTTTTATTCCGAGGCAGTATGACCAAAAACCAGCTATTCATGAATTTCTTTTGGGGGGAGGGTGTTTATACCATTCCACGTTTGGTAAAATGGATAAAACAATTTTATTCTTTGGGTCAGTACGATTACAGCGATACCTCAATTATAGCATTTTTTAGGTTTTGGTGCTTTTATACGAAAAAAACTATCTTATAGAAAAAATAATTATTTTTGCATCGCTTTATTCTGAGGACTATAACTTTTTTATTTTTTCGCTGATGACGCTATATGGCAGCTCGTTTTTTGCGGGACAAGATGACATTTTCAGCAGTACCATGGTTATTTATATCTGTCTTTTTGATCGCGTGCTATTCCACTTTTTGTTCAGCGGTATGATAATAAAGTGTTGTTTTTTGCATCATTTTTTTTTTTTATGGTGCTCACTGAAGGGGTTAACTAGTGGGACAGTTTTATAGGTTGGGTTGTTACGGACGCGGTGATACTAAATATGTGTACTTTTATTGTTTGGTTTTTTATTTAGATAAAGGAATGTATTTATGGGAACAATATATATTTTTTTTTTTTCTTTATTTAGGAAAAAAAAAATTATTTATTTTTTTTACACATCTAAATATTTTTTTTTTAACTTTATAACATTGCAGGGGGGGGGGCATCATGTTATAAGGTCAGATCGCTGATCTGACACCTTGCAATGCACTATGTCAGGTCAGCGATCTGACGTGCACTGCTCCTGGCTTACCAGCCACCACCCTGCAGGACCCGGATGCAGCCCTGTGGCCATTTTGGATCCAGGGCCTGCAGGGAGGAGACGCTTGGTACAAGGTGAGCACGTCGCCTTGTACCGAGGGTCTCAGGGAAGCACGCATGGAGCCCCCTTCCTGCGTGATGCTTCCCTATGCCGCCGGAACACTGCGATCATGTTTGATCGCAGTGTGCCGGGGATTAATGTTCCGGGGTGGTCCGCGACCGCTCCTGGCACATAGTGCCGGATGAACGCGGCCGATCGCTATGACATACTATCCCGTCCCTGGAAATTAAGTCCCAGGTCACCTTGACGGGATAGTACGTCATATGGGATTAAGGGGTTAACCCTGTGTCTATCCTCTTCTGGAGGTTTTCGGCTGGAGCTGCAGCGATTCCTGGCACTTCCCTTATCCCTGGGGCTGCCTTCCCAGCGCTCCTAAATGACCGCCTTACATTGACTCTGATCCCCCCAGTTCTATCACTCTCATTCCCTTCTTTTCAGGTCCACACCATCAGGCTCTTCCGTCCCCTCTCCCTCAGAGTAGCGGTCATACAGTACAGACCAAAAGTTTGGACACACCTTCTCATTTTAAGATTTTTCTGTATTTTCATGACTATGAAAATTGTACATTCACGCTGAAGGCATCAAAACTATGAATTAACACATGTGGAATTATATACTTAACAAAAAAGTGTGAAACAACTGAAATTATGTCTTATATTCTAGGTTCTTCAAAGTAGCCACCTTTTCCTTTGATGACTGCTTTGCACTCTCTTGGCATTCTCTTGATGAGCTTCAAGAGGTAGTCACCGGGAATGGTTTTCAATTCACAGGTGTGCCCTGTCAGGTTTAATAAGTGGGATTTCTTGCCTTATAAATGGGGTTGGGACCATCAGTTGTGTTGTGCAGAAGTCTGGTGGATACACAGCTGATAGTCCTACTGAATAGACTGTTAGTATTATGGCAAGAAAAAAGCAGCTAAGTAAAGAAAAATGAGTGGCCACCATTACTTTAAGAAATGAGGGTCAGTCAGTTGAAAAATTGGGAAAACTTTGAAAGTGTCCCCAAGTGCAGTGGCAAAAACCATCAAGCGCTACAAAAAAAAACTGGCTCACATGAGGCCAGTCCCAGGAAAGGAAGACCAAGAGTCACCTCTGCTTCTGAGGATAAGTTTATCCGAGTCACCAGCCTCAGAAATCGCAGGTTAACAGCAGCTCAGATTAGAGACAAGGTCAATGCCACACAGAGTTCTAGCAGCAGACACATGTCTACAACAACTGTTAAGAGGAGACTTTGTGCAGCAGGCCTTCATGGTAAAATAGCTGCTAGGAAACCACTGCTAAGGACAGGCAACAAGCAGAAGAGACTTGTTTGGGCTAAAGAACACAAGGAATGGACATTAGACCAGTGGAAATCTGTGCTTTGGTCTGATGAGTCCAAAGTTGAGATCTTTGGTTCCAACCACCGTGTCTTTGTGCGACGCAGAAAAGATGAACGGATGGACTCTACATGCCTGGTTCCCACCATGAAGCATGGAGGAGAAGGTGTGATGGTGTGGGGGTGCTTTGCTGGTGACACTGTTGGGGATTTATTCAAAATTGAAGGCATACTGAACCTGCATGGCTACCACAGCATCTTGCAGCGGCATGCTATTCCATCCGGTTTGCGTTTAGTTGGACCATCATTTATTTTTCAACCAGACAATGACCCTAAACACACCTCCAGGCTGTGTAAGGGCTATTTGACCAAGAAGGAGAGTGATGGGGTGCTACGCCAGATGACCTGGCCTCCATAGTCACCAGACCTGAACCCAATCGAGATGGTTTGGGGTGAGCTGGACCGCAGAGTGAAGGCAAAAGGGCCAACAAGTGCTAAGCATCTCTGGGAAGTCCTTCAAGATTGTTGGAAGACCATTCCCGGTGACTACCTCTTGAAGCTCATCAAGAGAATGCCAAGAGTGTGCAAAGCAGTCATTAAAGCAAAAGGTGGCTACTTTGAAGAACCTAGAAAATAAGACATATTTTCAGCTGTTTCATGCCTGTTTGATAAGTATATAATTCCACATGTGTTAGTTCATAGTTTTGATGCCTTCAGTGTGAATGTACAATTTTCATAGTCATGAAAATACAGAAAAATCTTAAAATGAGAAGGTGTGTCCAAACTTTTGGTCTGTACTGTATATCGGCCCCCAGGCTCGCCCACCCAGTTCCTTGACCACTTCTCAGCCTGGCTGCCGCACTTCATGTCCTCAGAGCTTCCTACCCTTATCCTGGGAGACTTCAACATCCCCACAAACAGCCCGACTTCAACATCTGCATCCCAGCTTCTATCACTAACCACTTCTCTCGGCCTCTCACAGCTCTCAACCTCTGAAACAGACAAAGACGTTAACACCCTTGACCTGGCCTTCGCCCAGCTCTGCTCAATCTCCTACCTAGATAACTCACAGCTTCCATCTCTGATCACAACATTCTCTCCTTCACGCTCACAATCCATGGCCCACCCCAGCACTCTCCTACCTACCACACATTCAGAAATCTACATGCCATTAACTCTCATACACTTTCAGACTCCTTACACTCATCACTGTCTCCAATCTCTTCTTTTTCCTGTACTGATCTGGCTGTACACCACTACAATTACACTCTTAGAAGCACCCTGGACCAAGTAGCTCCCCTCACCCTCAGAACCTCCAAGCACAGAGCAAAACAGCCCTGGCTCACATCGCAAACTCGGCTTCTCCAGTGATGGTCTTGTAGTGCTGAACGCTTATCGAGGAAAACTCGCACACCAGAAGACTTCATCCACTACAAATTTATGTTAAGAACCTATAACTCTGCCCTTTGCCTCGCCAAACAGACCTACTACACCACCCTGATCTCCTCTCTATCCAACAACCCTAAAACTTTTTGACACCTTGTGACTCCCATCCTTCCCTGCATTTTCCCTGGCTCACTCTCCACATTTGATCCCATCACAGAAGAAGTCTCCAGGCTCCTCTCTTCTTCTCGTCCGACTACATGCACTACTGACCCCTTTCCTTCTCATCTCCTCCAGTCTCTCTCTCCAGTCGTCACAACTCACCTAACTGCAATCTTTAATCTCTCCCTCTCCGCGGGCATCTTCCCATCCTTCCTTCAAACATTCTATCACTACTCCACTATTAAAGAAACCCTCTCTCTATCCATCCTGCACAAATAACTACAGACCAGTCTCCAACCTCCCCTTCATCTCTAAACTCTTGGAGCACCTGGTCTACTTCCGCCTTACCCGTTACCTCTCCACTCACTCCCTCCTAGACCCTTCACAGTCCGGCTTCCACCCCCTACACTCGACAGAAACTGCACTCATCAAAGTGACCAATGACCTTCTGACAGCAAAGTGTAACGGTGACCACTCTCTGCTCATTCTTCTCAACCTCTCTGCAGCTTTTGAAACTGTTGATCACCATCTCCTACTCTCTAGGCTTCAGTCACTAGGCATTATGGACACTGCTCTCTCCTGGTTCTCTTCCTATCTTTCTGACCGCTCCTTCAGTGTATCGTTCGTTGGCTCGACTTCGTCCCTTCTTCCTCTGTCGGGGTACCTCAGGACTCAGTCCTTGGCCCACTTCTCTTCTCTCTCTCTACACGGCCCCAATTAGAGAGACCATCAGCAGATTTGGCTTTCAGTACCATCTTTATGCTGATGACACACAACTATATACGTCATCCACTGACCTTACTCCCGCTGTACTACAGAACGCCAGTGACTGTCTGTCCGCAGTCTCCAACATCATGTCCGCCCTCTATCTGAAACTCAACCTCTCCAAATCTGAACTTCTTCTGCTCCCATCATCTACTAACCTCTCCAAATCTGACATTTCTCTCTCCGTGGGTGGCACTATAATAACACCCCGGCAGCAGGCGCTCTGTCTGGGTGTTACGTTTGACACCAATCTCTCCTTTACTTCCCATATACAATCTCTTGTCCGCTGGTGCTGCTGACACCTAAAGAACATCTTTAGAAGCCGCCCTTTTCTCACCATGGAAACAACAAAAAGCCTCACTGTTGCCCTGATACACTCCCGCCTGCACTACTGTAACGCTCTATTAATTGGCCTCCCCCTTACTCGACTTTCCCTTCTCCAGTCCATCCTTAATGCAGCAGCAAGGGTCATCCACCTGGCTAATCGGTATTCAGATGCAGCCGCTCTTCGCTAGTCATTAAACTGACTGCCCATTCACTACAAAATCCAATTCAAAGTACTTGTTCTCACCCACAAAGCTCTCCACAGTGCAGCACCCCGTTACATCTCCTCCCTTATTTCTGTCTATCGGCCTAGCCAACCGCTGCGCTCTGCAAATGACTTTCAACTAACCTCTGCACTAATCCGTACCTCCCACTCCCGTCTCCAAGACTTCTCCTGCGCTGCACCAATCCTCTAGAATGCTCTACCCCAAGAAATTAGGACCATCCATAATTTGCATAGTTTTAGGCATGCCCTCAAAACATATTTGTTCAGAGCGGCCTATCACGTTCCCTAATAAGTCATTTTACGTGTAAGGGTGCGTGTGTAGCCCATTCACTATCTCCATCTATCCCCACTCCCTGAAGATGGCTGGACCATCATTGTAAATACATAATTGCAAATAAGCTCCTGTACTTTGTATCTCCCCCACCACATTGTAGATTGTAAGCTCTCACGAGCAGGGTCGTCTTATTGTGCTTTAATTATTGTATTGTTAACGTTGTTACTTATGACTTGCGTTTGAAACTGTTAAACTGTAAAGCGCTGCGGAATATGTTGGCTCTATATAAATAAAGATTATTATTATTATTAGTATTAAATCATATACTTGTGGTTACATGACCTCTGGTTCCCCGCATCGGATAATAAAAACCGCATGGAAGTTATGGATTGATAGATATGTACAGAATCAGAACCAATAACAACACAGAGATATTTTGCCAAAATCACCCTCACTATAGGAATGCATGACTAGAACCCTCATCAGTACAGAAATACAGCATCAAAACCCCCATCAGTACAGAAATACATCACCACAACCATTATCAGTACATGAATACAACACCAGAATCACAATCAGGACATGAATACATTGGAGCCCTTACCTTACCGACATTCATTCCCCGCGCCAATGCGGTGCCAGAGAGTGACATCAGTAGTGTGAGCTGATGACTGATCATGTTGTAACGTCACCCTAACCTGGAAGTGTGCAGCAGTCAGGGCTTCAAATGTACTTGTGCCTGAAAGGTGCAAGTACAATTGTATGCTGAGAAGTGGCATGTTACATCTTCTCTGAGTCAGCTGTCAGCTTGATAGCCTGCTCAGAGAATGGCTTCTTCCTACTTCGGGAGTAGGCAAAATTCAGCCACCTGGGAGACACCTTACACCGCCGACTGTGCCCAAGGCAAATGGCCTGCTTGCCTCTCAACCCTTGATATGCCCCTGAGGATAAATGATGCTCCATTTGTTTTGTTTAAAACAAACTACAGCTGGGAGACTGGTTTTGTTTTAAGCCAGAAAACCCCTGTAAAGTTATGTACACATGACATCTATTTTAGGTGTATTCTGCCTCAAATACAACTGAAAAAACACCGCAAAAAAAAATAAACACAGTGCACAACATTGTCAAAACGACACTGCTGTGCATGTTTTGTCTTATGTCACTCCTTTTAACCAGTTCAGGTTTCAGAAATCTTGAAGGTAAAGACAAGGGACATAAGCATTCTTCGGGCAGCTTCTTTTGGAAGCTGCATGCTTTGTATACTGCAATGTACAAAGGAAAACTTTTGACAACTCCTATGTCGTCTCTAAGGCTATGTTCACACTTGCGTTGCGTCGGGCGCAGGTTCGGCGACGCATAGCGGCGCATGCGTCATGCGCCCCTATATTTAAAATGGGGGCGCATGGACATGCGTTGTCTTGCGTTTTGTGACGCATGCGTCATTTTTGGCGCAAGCGTCAGGGCGCACAGGACGCTGCATGATGCATTTTTTTTGCGCCGAAAATCATGCCAAAATTGGACGCACGCGTCACAAAAAGCTGCGTTTTGCATGCGTTTTGCATGCGTTTTGCATGCGCCGCACAACGCAAATGTGAACGTAGCCAAAGACGTCATATCCACATATTTTAAGGGTACGCTTTTAATCAAACAACATATCTAGATTCAAGTGGAAATACTTTTACTGATATAATGTGTGCAGTTCGATTAGAATAAAAATAAGTATCAACGGTAAGTGAAAAACAAAATCAACAAATAATAGAGGACTGAAGTAAATCACCTGAAAAATTAAATCGTAAAGTTGAAATCACGGGTATATCTAAATTGTGTGCATTTCATCACAAAACTCATACTCTACTCACAAAAAGTTAGGGATATTTGGCTTTTGGGTGAAGTTTCAGGATGAACCTAAAATGCACTCTGACCTTTTCTGGTGAACTTTATGTGACCTTCTCTAAACTTCTGAATACACATGTCAAACTGTTCAGTGTTTCAGTACTTTTTGCACAACTTGCTGTTCTCTAAGGCTAGTTTCACATTTGCGTTAGAATCCGCAGCATTTAATTTTTCTCCTATAAAATTTGTCACCATGCGCACCAAAAACGCAAACGCAGGAAAAAACGCATAGAAACACGTCCAAACGCGGTGTTTTTTAGACGCATGCGGGAAGGCATGCGGTTAAAAAAATGCAGTGTTTGCACGCTTTTCTATGCGTTTTTTCCTGCGTTTGCATTTTTGGTGCGCATGGTGACAAATTTTACAGGAGAAAAATCTAGATAACCAGACACCGCCAATGGGACTACAGAGGGCGTGTATTATGGGATCTCTATATATAGACCCTAGGACTGCTGAAATCTTAACAGTGTGCTACTGTATCCTGTGTCATGATGGATCTTCGCATGGAGAGCTTTTATTTCAACCTGGATTTAAGCATCAAGCTGTTTCTTGCCTGTGCGTTTGCTTGGGAGCAAGACAGAAATCGTGAAAGATGGAGAAGGAGAAGTCGTAGGCGTTTTTGGAGACCCCCCATTATTGAATTACGTGAGAGCCGTGGAGCCTATCACCATCTGTATGGCGAGCTTAATGACAACCCGGACAAATTCGCGGAATATACAAGGATGTCGCAAGACTCGTTCTGGGATTTGCTTGCTCGTGTCCACGGAGCCATACAGAGACAGGACACCCAGCTCCGTAGAGCGATTCCACCAGAGGAACGTCTGCTGGTTACATAAGGGTAAGGGTATGGCTCCACGGTCCGGAGGGGCGGCGGTATCGCCGCAGCGGCGAAGCCGCTCGGCGCTAAGCCCCGCCCCCTTCCTGGGACGCGATCATGCCGGATGTGTTAACTCTTCACATCCGGGATGATCGCTCTGTCCCATAGGGCCCTGTGTTATGCCTTGCGGGGACGCTGCGTCCCCGCAAGGTGTACGGACATGCTGCGATCTGAAAAGACGCGCAGCATGTCCGGAGTCGCAGGGCCGCCGCGTGCGGGTTTCCACGCAGAGTGGAGACGGGATTTCATACAATCCCCTCCACTATGCTGGAACATCTGGACGCTGCTTTTTTGACGCTGCAGCTCTGCGCAGCGTAAAAAAAGCAGCGTTTCCTGACCGTGGAAACATACCCTATGTGTCCACGTTCAGGTTTGCTTCAGGCTTTGGTCAGGATTTTATGCAAGTAAAATCCTGACCAAAACTGCACCTGAGGTCACTAGCAGGTCACCTGCGGTGTTCCTGCGTGTTTTGCTCATTGTAGCAACATGCTGCGTTTTGAAAAAACGCACCGCATGTGCGTTTTCGCGGCAAAAACGCATGCGTTTTTTAACGCATAGTGGAGTCGGGATTTCATGAAATCCCCTCCACTATGCTGTAACATCTGGACGCTGCGGAAAAACGCAGCGTCAAAAACGCAGCGTTTCCTGAACGTGGACACATACCCTTAAGGTACCTAACAAATCTAAACCATTGGCAGTGCTAATTTTGGGTGTTCTGACATGTTTTTTTTTGGTATTTTTCTTTATGTCTTTAGCATAACAACACCATAAGTAGAATTGATAGTAATTGTTTTTTTTTAAATTTTTCTTCCAGATTTCTGGCAACCGGAGAGAGTTTATCATCCCTCCACTTCCAATACCGGCTTGGAATTTCCACCCTGTCCGGAATTGTTGCGGACACCTGCCGGGCTTTGTGGAATGTACTCCGGGATGAGTTTATTCCCCTACCCACCTTGGACATGTGGATTGAAATTGCAGAAAAATTCTGGAATGTGTGTGATTTCCCCAACTGTTTGGGAATGGTGGACGGAAAGCATATCTGCATTATCAAACCAGCCAGGACAGAATCGGAGTACTTCAATTACAAAAAATATTTTTTTGTTGTGCTCATGGCAGTAGCCGATGCGGACAGTCGCTTAATTGCCGTGGACATTGGAGCTTTTGGCCGTGGCAACGATTCCCAGACTTTTAAGAACTCTGATATGGGCCGCCGTGTGTATGGCAAAAATGTTAATTTTCCACGGCCACGACCGCTCCCCAACACTCAAGGCCCACCAATGTCATTTGTTATGGTTGGTGATGAGGCCTTTCAGATGTGTGAAAACCTACTGAAGCCCTATTCCAGTCGTGACTTGAACCACACTAAAAGGATTTTTAACTACAGACTGACCAGGGCACGAAGAACAGTAGAGTGTACCTTTGGGATTCTGGTCTCAAAATGGCGCATTCTTGCATTAGCCATTAATCTAAAAATGGAGACAGTCGAAGAGGTGGTCAAAGCCTGTGTGGTTCTGCACAATTACATAATGGCTAAGGAGTGGCCCAACATTGAACTGGATGAATCAGTTGCACACCCATTGCCCGATTACCAACATCACCCGCTGCGGTCAACAGCTGAAGTTGGCCACATGCGGAACCAATTTGCTGCCTTTTTTGATTCGGATATTGGGCATGTGTCATGGCAGGACAATGTTGTGTAAATGTCCTGTTGGGATTTTATCTGTACCAGTTATTTTCTAAAATGTTACTAATATTTCTCGTTAATAAAATTTATTTTTTGGTGTCTTGACCGTGTCTCCTATGTCCTCTACAAACCAAGGCTGTCCTCACACTAGCTGTATTTGGTCTTTATTTCATATCACTATTTTTAATCTAAAACCAGGAGTGGGTGATAATAGCTGAGGTGCTAGATATGTTATTATTATAAATTTCTTCTTAACATTTTCCTCTAATTGTTCCAATCATTGTTTTGACTTACTGATATAAAATACTGACCACATACTGTTAATGTGATGACAGCCATGTTGTTTTAAAGGTTGTTGATGTCATTGCGTCCCGATTCTGTTCTGCAGTATCCATTGGACACAGACTGAAGAGACAATGACTGTCATACAAAACAGATCTATTCTCATCAAGTCAGGTGTCAGAAATAATGAATTCATGATGCACATAGCCTCATGAATTCTCTATTTCTGACACGTGTACAGGTGAGCATAGATATGCCGTGTATGACCGCCTTCGTCCCTTCACTTTGTGTGAAATAGATTACGTACACAAAAGAGAAAATAGAGGTTATACAAGGCAGTTCTCTACTCACCAGGTCAGGTGTCCTAAAACTAATGAGTTTGTGGACACCTGACCTGTTGAGTATAGTTCTGCATTTTATATCCGCCATTTTCTCTTCACTCTGCAACACTAGTCACAGACTAAGCAGAAGGAAGAGATTATGGAGATAATACAAGTATAAATATTTTGGCCCACCTCATATCTCTATACTAAAGACACACAAAGCTGCAGTCTTTTATTTGCTAAAACTACTGGAGCTATGATGTGGCCAAAAAATTAAGTGTTCGGCGGACGGTGTGTGTTGACGGCGGTGAAATACACAAGTAAACCACACATAATTGGGGGCAAAAAAACAATGTTATTCATTTTGTTAAAGACAAAATTTTTAACTACCGCGCCTGCTTGGGGTAGAGTGATGTAAACGGGGGGGGGGGGGGGGGGGGGGGTAAAGCAGTGAGGCCTGGCTAACCGTGGACGATGCAGAGGTGGCAGGAGAAGGGGCAATGAAACTTGTGGGGTCTGGTAGTTCGGGGATAGGGCTTGACACATGAGAGGCTTGAGACGCACTGGAAGGGTGAGACAAACCTGACATTACAGACACACTGGGAGGTGAAGGGGGAGGAATACTAAGAGTCTGCTGGGTTTTTTTTTTTTGCTTGTTTGTTTCTGGGATTGCCGGGATCTGGTAAGCCTCGGTGGGCTCATATGTCATGGCATGGTCGTGGTGGGTGACCTGTCAGGGTCCGGCTGCACTGTGTCAGAGTCCATAGTGCTCGTAGAGCGTTCAGCCATGCCAGAGTCCATAGTGCTCGTAGAGCATGCAGCCATGCCAGAGTCCACAGTGCTCGTAGAGTGTGCAGCCATGCCAGAGTCCATAGTGCTCGTAGAGCGTGCAGCCATGCCAGAGTCCATAGTGCTCGTAGAGCGTGCAACCATGCCAGAGTCCATAGTGCTCGTAGAGCGTGCAGCCATGCCAGAGTCCATAGCGCTTGTAGAGCGGAAGGCCATGCCAGGGTCCTGCTGCATCGTGGTGGTGGTGGCGGTACGGAAGGCCATGCCAGGGTCCTGCTGCATCGTGGTGGTGGCGGTACGGAAGGCCATGCCTGGGTCTTGCTGCATCGTGGTGGTGGTGGCGGTACGGAAGGCCATGCCAGGGTCCTGCTGCATTGTGGTGGTGGCGGTACGGAAGGCCATGCCTGGGTCTGGCTGCATCGTGGTGTCAGTGGAGGAGGTCCAAGCAGGAGCAGCGGTTGTCATGGTGGTGGCGGTGGGCTGTCCAACAGCACTCGGCATGGTGGTGGTGCTGTACTGGTGTCCGGCAGTGCTAGGAATAGAGGTGGCCGTGCAGTGGTATGCAACAGAGGTCGGCATTGAGGTTAATCGTGACAGTGAAGGCACAGGTGGCTATGCCGCCACTGTCTGCTGAAAATACAGACTCTGCTGAATAGCCTGCACGTAAGCAGCATTGCAGGCCTGCATGACACTAAGCTGGAGATCAGGAGTAAGGTTGTCATGTCGGACGCTGTTCACACTAGGGCGTCCGACAGACAGCAGTAATTCCACTTACGTCCACTACACGCTCAGTGGCGTCGGCTAGATTTTATCCAGCTTGCTCGGGGTTAATCTAGCTGGTAATCAGGTTGGAGGCTGGGTCACGCCCACGGCCTTTAAATAGTCACGCTGGACTTTGGGCGTCGCCGATTATAGCTTGTGCTTTATGCCTGGTGATTCCGGTCTGGAGTGGTGGTCTTGTTGTAGGAATATCGTATCTGGTGGTGTATAATCCTTTGTCATATTCCTCCTTCCTATTTGTTTTGCCCTGTGCACATTATAGTGTATTCCTGTGTCTGCGGCGTGGTGCGTTTTTCAGTTTTCCCCGTCTGTGCTTTTTGTGGGGATTGGTGTGTGGTCTCTTCACTGGGTGGCGGGAGGTGGTTTCAGCTTAGGGCTGAAACAGGAGTCAGGGTCAGGCCTGGCGGCCCAGACATGCACACCTTTAGTGTAACTTCTGGGAAAGAGACAGACAGGGTTTCCCTGGCCTAAGGGATATCGCAGGGCCCGAGTAACCAACCTTAGTCTACCCAGTTCCCCCGTGACATTATAATCGGCCCAAAAGAGAAAAAAAAAATATATATATATATATTTTTTTTTGTATGTCATGGATCCCATGACTTCCATAAACCGCTGTTTTTACAGGTCACTGAATTGAAGGGGGCAGTTCAGCATCAGGGTCTTGTGGTATCTAATGTGCAAGTGGAAACTGCAGGTAGAGTTGCAGAGCCAAAAATCCCTTTACCTGAGAGGTTTGCTGGGGAACGCAGTAAATTAGTTGTTTTCCGTGAAGCTTGCAAATTGTATTTTCATATGCGCCCGCTTTCCTCAGGTAATGAGGCTCAGCGTGTGGGCTTGGGTTTGTCATTACTGAACGGAGATCTCCAAGCATGGGCGTTTTCATTACCTTCTGATTCAGCTGCATTTAACTCAGTAGAGAGTTTTTTTTCTGCTCTTGGACTCATTTATGATGACCCTGACAGATGGGCTCTAACAGAATCTAACATACCCGCTCTCTGCCAGGGTGAGCGAATGGCAGAGGATTACTGTTCTGAATTTCAGCGCTGGGCGTTGGACACATAATGGAATGACCCGGCGCTGCGGAGTCACTTTGTATGTAAGGTTTCGAGAAGGGATAAACAAGCCCTCCTGATGTATAAGACTCCTGCTTCTCTAGAGTCTGCCATGAGTCTTGTTGTCCGCATTGATCGCCGTTTGCGTCAGGGGGCCCTAGAGACGCCGCCTATGGGGGAGGTTGTAGGTGCACGTGAGGTTGCTGCAGGTGAGCCCACGGAGCCTATGCAAATCGCAGGGGTGTCACGTCATCAAGCCCCCTCGCTCAGGAAGCAGGGACTCTGTTTTTGCTGTGGTAAAAAGGGACATTATGTAAATGCTTGTCCTCTGTTTTCTAAAAAAAAAGCGCAACGGCGGAAATCTACTAAGCTCAGAGGGTGTGGAGGAGGCCAATCTGAGCTTATTCATATCCTCCATGGTGGTCTCTCAATGTATTCTCTCTGCCAGAGTTATGGTCGCTGGCAGAGAGCTGCAAATCACTGTTTTTGTGGATAGTGGTTCGGCCACTAATCTCATTGATGAGGAGTTTGCGCGCACGGCCAGGTTCACAGTCGAAAAATTGCCTCATCCTATCCGGGTGGTCACCATCAATGCTACCCCTCTCCCCCAGGGGGAGATTACTGAGTTTGTGGCTGATTTGAAACTCCACATTGGGGTCCTACATTCTGAGCAGGTTACATGTAGGGTGCTCAGTAATCTTCCTGCACAAATGGTTCTGGGTTTTCCATGGTTATCTATGCACAACGCGGTTATTGACTGGAAAACTCAGGACATAATTCAGTGGGGCGGATTTTGCCAGGAGAATTGCCTGGCCACATGTGTGTCCGCTGTGACTCCAAGCATTCCTGAGTCACTGCTGGATTTCGCGGATGTGTTCTCAGAGAAGGGTTGCTCAGAATTGCCACCACATCGCCCCTATGACTGTTCTATTAGGTTTAAACCAGGGACCAAATTGCCGAAAGCTAGGATGTTCAACATCTCTGGTCCTGAGAGGCAAGCGTTAAAAGACTACATTGCTGAGAGTCTGAGCAAAGGGCACATCAGGCCTTCGTCCTCGCCGGTGGCAGCGGGGTTCATCTTCATTAAAAAGAAAGATGGCGGACTACGCCCGTGTCTGGTTTCAGGGAGTTAAACCAGATTACGGTTCGTGATCCATACCCTATGCCACTGATACCTGATTTGTTCAACCAGGTGGCTGGTGTTAAGTGGTTTTCCAAGCTTAACCTCAGGGGGGCGTACAACCTCATAAGAGTCCGTCAAGGTGATGAGTGGAGGACGGCTTTTAATACTCCTGAGGGTCATTTTGAAAATTTGGTGATGCCATTTGGGTTGACAAACGCGCCTGCAGTTTTTCAACATTTCATAAATGATGTATTCTCGCATGTTCTGGGGAAATTCATTATTGTGTACCTAGATGACATTCTCATTTATTCTTGCGACCGTGATACTCATTTAGAGCATGTGAGGCAGGTGTTACAGCTTCTCAGGGAAAATAAGCTCTATGCAAAACTTGAGAAATGTGTATTTTCGGTTCAGGAGTTGCCTTTCTTGGCTTATATTGTGTCTGCTTCAGGGTTTAAAATGGACACCGCTAAGGTGCAAGCGGTGCTGCATTGGGAATGGCCTGATAACCTAAAAGCACTCCAACGGTTCCTTGGGTTTTCCAACTATTATAGAAAGTTTATCAAAGATTTTTCTACCAATGCTAAACTGCTTACTGACATGACGAAGAAGGGTACCAATTTCTCTGCCTGGCCTCAGGCTGCTGTGCGCGCATATGAATTTCTGAAGAACAGTTTTGCTTCGGCCCCCATTCTGGTGCAACCGGACGTATCAAAACCATTTACTGTGGAAGTAAATGCGATGCGTCTGAGGTTGGAGTGGGGGCGGTGCTGTCACAAGGCTCATCCTTGGGCGAGTTGCGTCCTTGCGCCTTCTTTTCCAAGAAGCTGTCGTCTGCCGAACGTAATTACGATATCGGCAACAGGGAGTTGTTGGCTATCAAGTTGGCTTTTGAGGAATGGCGACACTTTTTGGAGGGGTCAGTCCATCAGGTTACAGTTATCACCGACCATAAAAATCTGCTGTATTTGGAGTCAGCCAAGCGTCTGTCCCCCAGGCAGGCTCGCTGGGCATTGTTTTTCACGCGGTTCAACTTTATTGTTACGTACCGACCTGGGTCTAAGAACACTAAGGCGGATGCTTTGTCCAGGTGTTTTCCGGGGGGAGAACCTCGGGAAGATCTGGTACCCATCCTCCAAAAGGGTGTAGTGGTCTCGGCTCTCACGACCGAGGTTGAGGCTGAGATTGCCGAGGCTCAGGTGGAGGTACCACCAGAGCTTCCCATTAACAAATCGTTTGTACCGCTCCATCTTCGCCTAAAGGTGTTGGGTGAGCATCATGATGCTGTCCTGGCTGGCCATCCAGGGGTTAGGGGTACCTTGAAGTTGGTGTCACGTCGGTTTTGGTGGCCCAAAATCCGACAGGACGTGGTCTCTTACGTATCAGCATGTACCACGTGCGCTAGGGCTAAGACGTCCCGCTCTCGTCCTGCTGGCACACTACATCCTCTCGGGGTACCCAGTAGGCCATGGACGGAGATTTCCATGGATTTTATCACAGATTTGCCCTCCTCTGCTGGGAACACGGTCATTCTGGTGGTTGTTGATCGGTTCTCAAAGATGTCGCACTTTGTGTCTTTGCCTTCGTTGCCTAACGCTAAGACTCTGGCTCAGGTTTTTGTGCAGGAGGTGGTCAGACTTCACGGGGTCCCGTCTGACATCATGTCTGATAGGGGTACTCAGTTTGAGGCAAAATTTTTGGAAAGCTTTTTGCTCACGGCTGGGGATCAAGTTGTCGCATTCTTCTGCATTTCATCCTCAGTCAAATGGTCAGACCGAGCGTATGAACCAGAATTTGGAGCAGTACTTACGCTTTTTGTTTCTGACAATCAGGAGGAGTGGTCGACGTTCCTTCCTTTGGCTGAGTTTGCTATAAATAATCACCGTCAGGAATCGTCTGGGGAGTCCCCGTTCTTTTGTGTTTATGGGCTCCATCCTCAGTTTTGCACTCTGCGTCAGGGGGGCTCTACTGGCATCCCGGAGGAGGACCAGTTAGGAGCACAACTGTCATCCGTTTGGAGGAGAGTGAAACAGCGCTTGCTAAGCGTAGGTGCAAGGTACAAACGAGTGGCTGACAGTAAACGTGTGACAGGTCCGGACCTGAGTGTGGGTGACTGGGTGTGGTTGTCCACAAAAAAACATAAAAACTCAAGATTCCATCCTTGAAATTGGGTCCAAGGTTTATTGGTCCATTTAGGGTTGCCGCCATCATTAACCCGGTAGCCTACCGTTTGGCGCTCCCTACGGTATATAAAATACACGTGTTCCACAGATCTTTATTAAAAAAGGTGGTGGGTTCTGTGGACACGGCGCCTATGCCACCTCCAGTCTTGGTGGATGGCAATTTGGAGTTTGAAGTCTCCAAGGTGGTTGACTCTCGTGTAGTGCGCCGCACATTACAATACCTGGTACACTGGCGTGGTTATGGGCCGGAAGAGAGGTCCTGGGTACCAGCCTCGGACATACATGCGGACCGGCTGGTCAGTATGTTTCACCGCCGCCATCCGGACAAGCGGGGCCCTATAAGTCGTGAGGGCCCTGGGGTCCCTCGTAGAAGGCGGGGTACTGTCATGTCGGACGCTGTTCACACTAGGGCGTCCGACAGACAGCAGTAATTCCACTTACGTCCACTACACGCTCAGTGGCGTCGGCTAGATTTTATCCAGCTTGCTCGGGGTTAATCTAGCTAGTAATCAGGTTGGAGGCTGGGTCACGCCCACGGCCTTTAAATAGTCGCGCTGGACTTTGGGCGTCGCCGATTATAGCTTGTGCTTTATGCCTGGTGATTCCGGTCTGGAGTGGTGGTCTTGTTGTAGGAATATCGTATCTGGTGGTGTATAATCCTTTGTCATATTCCTCCTTCCTATTTGTATTTGTTTTGCCCTGTGCACATTATAGTGTATTCCTGTGTGTCTGTGGCGTGGTGCGTTTTTCAGTTTTCCCTGTCTGTGCTTTTTGTGGGGATTGGTGTGTGGTCTCTTCACTGGGTGGCGGGAAGTGGTTTCAGCTTAGGGCTGAAACAGGAGTCAGGGTCAGGCTTGGCGGCCCAGACATGCACATCTTTAGTGTAACTTCTGGGAAAGGGACAGACAGGGTTTCCCTAGCCTGAGGATATCGCAGGGGCCCGGGAAACCAACCTTAGTCTACCCAGTTCCCCCGTGACAAAGGTGTTCCGACATGCCCTGCTCAATTTGGTTAAAAAAATGATGTGCTGGCCTCTGGAGGTCGGCTTTTACTTGGTCAAGGCTTTTGGTGACCTCCTGGATACGTGTATTCATGTGGCTAAGGGAAATATCCATTTGGTCACCTAAAGCCTTGAGTCCTTCGTGAAAAACCGAGCTCAAGTGCAAAAACTCAGGCATGAGGGACCTGTCCGATGCCCACAGCCGCTGCCGGGAGGAGCCCAAAAAAAAGGGGCAGTGGCAGAGGACTGGGAAAGGGGAAGACCTGATGGACCAGCTTCCTGGTCTCCAGT
Organism: Ranitomeya variabilis; assembly: GCF_051348905.1. Taxonomy (NCBI): domain Eukaryota; kingdom Metazoa; phylum Chordata; class Amphibia; order Anura; family Dendrobatidae; genus Ranitomeya; species Ranitomeya variabilis. Next base: position 412,207,404 of record NC_135236.1, on the reverse strand, counting down.
TTATGTGGCAGGCCCACTTGCTGCAGCGCTGCTGGATGGCTGGGACGGGTCCGTGGCTGTCTGATGAAGGACCGCTCCAGAACCTGCGCCAACAGTGCTGTTCCATGTGCTGTGAAAAAAACGATAAAAAAAATTAATACCACAAATTAACCAGACGCCAACTCCTGTGGAATAGAAACATACAGATTATAGCAATACAACACAACCTAATGCACGGAAGAAATACTTACGTTCTCTGGGCAAGGACCGGTCTTAAAAATGCCAGAACGCGATGGTATTTGTACTTTCTGATCCTTGCTCCTGAACCACTGGGAACACGGCTCTCTTGACGCAGGTCCTTGTTGAAGCGGTCCTTCATCGAACGTCAACGTGTTTTGACTCTGGCCACTGTAGAAAAAACAAAACATAATGGTCAGACAATGGACTTTTGGCCATGCTCACACAACTGTGTGTGATGAGAGAAACTCCTGAGAGTTTATCTCATCACACACAGTTGTGTGAGCACGGCCAAGGTCTCTGCTGCTTCACACTGCATTGCAATACTTACCAAATGCATTTCGGACCCGAGTCGGGGCATTGTCCCAGCCATCCCACATCTCTTTGGCCACCTCATTCCATAGGCGCCGGATCGTCTCATTGTCCGAGTGCTGTGGAACCCGGGTGTCCCACAACGCGACTCGCTCCTGGACCAGGGAGATGAAGAGGTCATTTTCTATGAGGTCTTCATCCTGTTCTGGAACCTAAAAATTAAATAAAGACATTAATGTTGGATACATTAACATAAGGAAAAGAAAGAAAACAGAGGCTGAGAAATGGCATGAATAAGGTAAGTCAAGATACAAAAGGATTCCAGAAGAAAAATGTAAAGAAATAGGAATGTAAAGAAAGGAAGATTCAATAATACTAAAGTGAGGATACAGTAAACAGTCAGCCTTGTATACGTACACGCTGCGGCCTTGCCACCCGACCGTGACTCCACTGCTCCTCCCCAGTCTCTGCCGCAGTAGAAGAAGTGCTCTAAAAAAATGAAAAACAAAAATTGTCATATGTGTAGATGTGACAGTGAATACTTACCAATCTGAGGAGGTGAGTACTCACTTCACTGACATGTTCTACTTCAGAAGGCCCAGGACGCTGCTCCTCATCAGAAGAAGACATTCTGATGCATGCATAAAGAAAGAAATGGCAGAATTAGGACATGTAGAGACAGAAAATAGAAAATAAAGGCATTGGCTAGGACATACTCACATTGTTCAGAGGCTTGTTTGCTCCAAGGTGCTGTGGTCTGTCTGCTCTGCTTGGCTGTCTGCTGAGTAGTGACCTGCAAATGTCCACTCCCTCCCTTTATTACCTTGTATGTGGGGGGTGGCTTAACAGTGTCTAGATATGTTTTTCTCTGGTGCAATGCATGCGTTCACGAACGCAAGCAAACGCATGTGACTGTGAACGCATGCGTTCACAAAGACAGCAATGCTTTTTTTGGCGCATTCCTTACGCAATCGACCGCATACGTTTCTAGGCGGCAAATTGACGCCTCTAAAAATTACTACATGTAGCATTTCCGCGCCAAACTGCAGACGACGAAACGACGCATGCGTCGTCAAACGTGGCAAAAAGCAACCGATCGCAGACGCATGTGTCCCTAATGTTAAATATAGGAATACACAACGCATGCGGATATCTGCACAACCGCAAATGTGAAACCGGCCTAACAAGCAGCTTAATGGCAAAATTCACAACAGGTGTGAATCACCATGAGCCATGAATCACCCAATAAATTTCGGGGTTCAATTAGAATTGGTATTTAAATAGTCCTCCACATTATGCTGTTCACATTTTGACAAAATGAGACCAAGAGGACACATAATAATTGATCAACAGTAACTTTCCATTGTGAGGCTTCAAGCAGGATGTTCTCAGATGGAAGTGGTCACTGAGCTTAGAGGGTCACAGGGTGTCATCAGCAGGTTGTAACAGAGATACAGAGAGACTGGAAGAGTCACAGAAAGGCAGATAAGTGGGCATTCTTTGGTTACATCCCACACTGATAACCTCTTCATTGTGAACAATGCCCTTTGGAACCTGATGATGAATGCCACACAGTTCCAGGCACATTAAGGGTACCGTCACACAGTCACACTTTGATCGCTACGACCGTACGATCCGTGACGTTCCAGCGATATCCATACGATATCGCTGTGTCTGACACGCAGCAGCGATCAGGGACCCTGCTGAGAATCGTACGTCGTAGCAGATCGTATGGAACTTTCTTTCGTCGCTGGATCTCCCGCTGACATCACTGGATCGTTGTGTGTGACAGCGATCCAGCGATGTGTTCGCTTGTAACCAGGGTAAACATCGGGTAACTAAGCGCAGGGCCGCGCTTAGTAACCCGATGTTTACCCTGGTTACCAGCGTAAAAGTAAAAAAAACAAACAGTACATACTTACATTCCGGTGTCTGTCCTCCGGCGTCTCAGCTTCTCTGCACTGTGAGCGCCGGCCAGCCGCAAAGCGAGCACAGCGGTGACGTCTGACGTCAGACGTCACCGCTGTGCTTTCTGGCTCTGCTGCTTACACAGTGCAGAGAAGATGAGACGCCGGAGGACAGACACCGGAATGTAAGTATGTACTGTTTGTTTTTTTTACATTTACGCTGGTAACCAGGGTAAACATCGGGTTACTAAGCGCGGCCCTGCGCTTAGTAACCCGATGTTTACCCTGGTTACCCGGGGACTTCGGCATCGCTCCAGCGCCGTGATTGCACCGTGTGACCGCAGTCTACGACGCTGGAGCGATAATCATACGATCGCTGCGACGTCACGGATCGTGCTGTCGTAGCGATCAAAATGGCATTGTGTGACGGTACCCTAAGGCCATGTGCACATGTTCAGTATTTCTTGCGTATTTTTTGCGTTTTTTCGCTATAAAAACGTGAAAAAAACGCTTACATATGCCTCCTATTATTTACAGTGTATTCCGCATTTCTTGTGCAAATGTTGCCTTTTTTTCCGTGAAAAAATCGCATCGCGGAAAATAAGCAACATGTTCACTAAATTTGCGGAATTGCGGGGATTCCGCACACCTAGAAATGCATTGATCTGCTTACTTTCCGCATGTGGCTGTGCCCACCATGCGGGAAGTAAGCAGATCATGTGCGGTTGGTACCCAGGGTGGAGGAGAGGAGACTCTCCTCCACGGACTGGGCACCATATAATTGGTTAAAAAAAAAAAGAATTAAAATAAAAAATAGTGATATACTCACCTTCGATGGCCCCGGAGTCTTCCCGCCTCTCAGCGGTGCATGCTGCCGCTTCCGTTCCTATAGATGGTGTGTGTGAAGGACCTGCGATGACGTAGCGGTCTTGTGATTGGTCGCGTGACCGCTCATGTGACCGCTCACGTGACCGCGACGTCATCGAAGGTCCTGCACGCACCATCTATAGGAACGGACGCCGCTGAGGAGATCGGCTGTCTGCAGGTGAGTATAACCATTTTTTTAATTTTTTTTATTAATTTTAAACATTCTATCTTTTATTATTGATGCTGCATAGGCAGCATCTATAGTAAAAAGTTGGTCACACTTGTCAAACACTATGTTTGACAAGTGTGACCAACCTGTCAGTCAGTTTTCCAAGCGATGCTACAGATCGCTTGGAAAACTTTAGCATTCTGCAAGCTAATTTCGCTTGCAAAATGCTAAAAAAAAACCCGCTAAAAAAACGGGAAAAAAACACACACACAAAAATGCAGATTTCTTGCAGAAAATTTCCGGTTTTCTTCAGGAAATTTCTGCAAGAAATCCTGACGTGTGCACATACCCTTAAGGAAGGTGAAAGGCACCCAAGTGTCACGTCAGACCATTCAAAACCGTTTACATTGGTGTGGTCTGTGTGCTACATGACCTGCAAGGCAAAGGAATAGGGGTAAGCACAAAAGGGATTACCTTTTCTTCCAAAATGTTATTAAATAATCAAAGATTACATATGGACAAAAACACAGATCAAACAATTTAAAAAAGCCAAGTGCTTAGTCAAATCCTGACCGTATTTTTGGGATAAGACCACTATTTATGGTCATGATTTGACTAAGCTCTTGGCTTTTTTAAATGTTTTTAAATTGTTTGTAGTTGTTTGATCCATGTTGTTGTCCATATGTAATCTTTGATTATTTAGTAAAATTTTGGAAGAAAAGGTGATCCCCTTTTGTGCATACCCCTTTTTCTTTGTCTTTTTACTATATGCTCTGTATGCATTGGGTAGATCCCTACATATATATCTTTGGTGGTGCCCACCTTCATTTACAGTGTGTCCGTAAAGTCATGGTGCACTTTTATAGTTTACATTTTGGCACCTTTTCTCTGGCCCAATCATATCAAACCTGCTCATGAGGAGAGATAACAAGAACAAATCAAACAACACAAACTCATTAAGCTGTTGCTGAGCCCCTAGTCATATTAACCCCTGATAAACTGAACTATGATTAATACATTGCCAGGTCTGTGACATCATGCAACCACAAGCTTATGCTATCGTTTGGATGTGTGTAGGGCAACAAATGGAGCCCACGTCGAACTACACTAAAGAGGTATTAAACTGGGAGAGTTTTTCTTGTATTTGGAGCAGATTTCACATTTCTATCATTTTTTGTTGCTTTCCAGTGACTGGTCAAAAGTGCACCATGACTTTACAGACACACTGTATATATTTAGATGACCTACAAGGGTATTTGACCATACCACCAGGCACAGGCATCATCGTTGTGCATGGGCCAAGGAGCATCTACATTGGACAAGGGACCAGTGCTCCTCAGTGCTATTCACTGGTGAAAGACAATTCACTCTGAGCAGAAATGATGGCCATCAACGATGATGAAGATGTCAAGGAGAGCGCTGTGCATCAGCCACTGTTGTCACCAGACGAGCCCTTGGTGGTGGTGTTACAGTGTGGGCAGGTGTGTCTAGTCAATATAGAACTGCCATACACTGTATGACAAGCCCCTGTTATATAAATAAAGAGAGTATTATTAGTATTATCTGGGTCCGGCCCCTCCCATCTACTTGCGATGTCGCCCTCCTGTTGCTTCATCGTTCCCCGGCATTGCGCTCCTGTGCAGGCGTACTTATCTGCCCTGTTGAGGGCAGAGCAAAGTACTGCAGTGCGCAGGCTCTGGGAAAGGTCAGAGAGGCCCAGTGCCTGCGCACTGCAGTACTTTACTCTGCCCTCAACAGGGCAGATAAGTACGCCTGCACAGGAGCGCGATGCTGGGGAGTGATGAAACAACAGGAGGGATGCATCGCAAGAAGATGGGAGGTGCTGGACCCTATCCTGCGACACCCGTCGGACTGCACTGCCCATAACCACCCCTCCCCTGTGTGCGTATAATAAAACTTCTTTTTCTTATCCTTCAGGTCTGACTCGGGGAGGGGGCTTATCTACAGCATTAACCCCTTCATGACTCAGCCTATTTTGACCTTAATGACCTGGCCATTTTTTGCAATTATATGGTTGAAAATATGCAAAAGTGACACCATTCTAAAAACTGCACCCCTCATGGTGCCCAAAACCACATTCAAGAAGTTTATTAACCCTTCAGGTGTTTCACAGCAGCGGAAGCAACATGGAAGGAAAAAATGAACATTTAACTTTTTAGTCACAAAAATGATCTTTTAGCAACAATTTTTTTATTTTACCAAGGGTAAAAACAGAAACTGGACCCCGAAAGTTGTGGTCCAATTTGTCCTGAGTACGCCGATACCCCATATGTGGGGGGGGAACCACTGTTTGGGTGCACAACAGGGCTCAGAAGGGAAGGAGCGCCATTTGACTCTTTGAATGAAAAATTAGCTCCAATCGTTAGCGGACACCATGTCGCGTTTGGAGAGCCCCTGTGTGCCTAAAGTTTGGAGCTCCCCCACAAGTGACCCCATTTTAGAAACTAGACACCCCAAGGAACTTATTTAGATGCATAGTGAGCACTTTAAACCCTCAGGTGCCTCACAAATTGATACGTAAAAAGGAAAAAGTACTTTTTTTTTTACAAATAAGTTCTTTTAGCCTCAATTTTTTCATTTTCACATGGGCAACAGGATAAAATGGATCCTAAAATTTGTTGGGCAATGTATCCTGAGTACACCGATACCTCATATGTGGGGGTAAACCACTGTTTGGGCACAAGGCAGGGCTCAGAAGGGAAGGAGCGCCATTTGACTTTTTGAATGGAAAATTAGCTCCAATCGTTAGCAGACACAATGTCGCGATTGGAGAGCCCGTGTGTGCCTAAACATTGGAGCTCCCCTACAAGTGACCCCATTTTGGAAACTAGACCCGCCAAGGAAATTATCTAGATGTGTGGTGAGCACTTTGAACCCCAAAGTGCTTCACAGAAGTTTATAACGCAGAACCGTGCAAATAAAAAATCATTTTTCTTTCCTCAAAAATGATTTTTTTTTTAGCCCCCAATTTTTTATTTTCACAAGGGTGACAGGAGAAATTGGACCCCAAAAGTTGTTGTCCAGTTTGTCCTGAGTATGCTGGTACCCCATATGTGGGGGTAAACTACTGTTTGGGCACACGTCGGGGTTCGGAAGGGAGGGAGCACCAGTTGACTTTTTGAACGCAAGATTGTCTGGAATCAATAGTGGCGCCATGTCGCATTTGGAGACCCCCTGATGTGCCTAAACAGTGGAAACCCCTCAATTCTAACTCCAACACTAACCCCAACACATCCCTAACCCTAATTCTAACTCTAACCATGACCCTAATCACAACCCGAACCCCAACACCCCCCTGACCACAACCCTAACCCCAACACACCCCTAACCCTAATCCCAACCCTAACCACAACCCTAACCCCAACACACCCCTAACCCTAATCCCAACCATAACCCTAACCACAAGCTTAACCCTAACCTTAACACACCCATAACCCTAATCTTAACACTAATTCCAACCCTAACCCTAATTCCAACCCTAACTCTAAATCCAACCCTAAGGCTATGTGCCCATGTTGCGTTTTAACTGCGGATTTACCGCGGATTTCCAGTGTTTTTTGTGCGGATTTCACCAGCAGATTCCTATACAGGAACAGGTGTAAAACGCTGCAGAATCCGCACAAAGAATGAACATGCTGCGGAAAATACCGAGCGGTATTTTCCGTACCATGGGCACAGCGGATTTGGTTTTCCATAGATTTACATGGTACTGTAAACATGATGGAAAACTGCTATGAATCCGCAGCGGCCAATCCGCTGCGGATCCGCAGCCAAATCCGCACCATGTGCACATAGCCTGATTCTAACCCTAATTCTAATCGTAACCCTAACCCTAATTGCAACCCTAACCGCAACCCTAACCCTACCCTAGTTCTAACCCTAACCCTAGTTCTAACCCTAACCCTAGTGGAAAAATAAAAATCAATATATATTCTTTATTTTATTATGTTCCCTATCTATGGGGGTGATAAAGGGGGGGTTTATTTACTATTTTTTTTATTTTGATCACTGTGATATGATCTATCACAGTGATCAAAATGAATGAACGAATCTGCCAGCCGGCAGATTCGGCGGGCACACTGCGCATGCGCCTGCCATTTTGGAAGATGGTGGTGCCCATGCAGAAGATGGACGGACACCGGGAGGGACACCGGAGGTTGGTAAGTATGAGGGGGTGGGATCGGAGCACGGGGCGGTGGGATCGGAGCATGGGGGGAGCGGACAGGAGGACGGAGGGGAGAAGATCGGTGGCGGGGCAGATCGCGGTCTCCAGCCATGGCCGATGATATTGCAGCATCGAACACGGCTGGATTGTAATATTTCACCAATTTTCATTGGTGAAATATTACGATTGCTCTGATTGAAAGTGAAACGTCACTTTCAACAGCCAATCAGAGCGATCATAGCCACGGGGGGGGGGCAAAGCCACCCCTCCTGGGCTCAAGTACCACTCCCCCTGTCCCTGCAGGTTGGGTGAAATTTCAGTTAACTCTTTCACCCGATCTGCAGGGACGCGATCCTGCCATGACGCCACATAGGCATCACAGGTCGGATTGGCACCGACTTTCATGACGCCTACGTGGCGTCACAGTTCGGGAAGGGGTTAAAGAATGCTTTAGATAAGCCCTGAAAGGCAGTGGCCGTATCTTATATCAGTCCAAACTGCTGACAGGTTCCATTTAATCATACAGGAGCTAGTCACTTGAGGCTGGATATTATCCTGCCCAAGAAGGAACCCAGGGACGTATTACAACAGCATAAGGTCTGACAGTGGCTCTTAGGCTACGTTCCCATGATGAGCTTTTGGTGCATTTTTGATGTTGCAGAATTTCTGCACCATTTCAGCACCTATTATTTAAATTAGGTTACTTACATGCAGTGACAGTTCAGTGCCAACAGCTGTCAGTGACAGCTGAGCTGCTCGGGAAGAGGTGCGGAGACCCATGTCGTCGATCCCTGCAATCAGGGCTCTGTGATCACCTCTCGCCTGATCATAGCAGGAGCTTGGTGTTGCTTGTGGCTGAGCTCCTGCACTGACAGCCAGGAATCGAGCCAGCATTGCCCCTGGCTGTTTAACCCCCTAAATGCTGTGACTAAATGCTGTGATTGAGAGCGTCATCACGGGGGGGGGTGGCTCGATCATTGCCATGGTGACCCGGGTCCTCATAACGACCCCTGGGTCACCAAGGCACGGAAATCTTCTCAGGCCGTGCTGAAAGTATAGTCTAAGAAGCTGACTGTACAGGTATAATGCATTTTAATGCATTATACCTGCAATCAAAGTAAAAAACAAAATTAAAAAAGTGAACGCTTCATAGAGGGACAAAGTAAAAAAAAAATTGAAAAACTATTAAAAAAATTACAAAATAGTTAAAAATATTACACAAATAAATGCACATTTTTATATAAAAAAGCAAAAATAAACAAGTATAAATATGTGATAGCGCCGAGTCTGAATTGACCCAATCTACAAAAGTGTCACAGTAGTTAAGTCTTTCAAAGAACGCCTTAAACCCCACCCACCAAAAAAAACATGGCAAACTATGCTTTTTTCATCATACCGCTGGACAACAGTGGAATAAAACGCGATCAAAAAGCCGAATGTAAAAAAAAATTGTATAATTGACAATGTCATCTTTTCCTGAGAACAAATGTTAGGGGTCGAGTTCCCGCCTCTGCACAGGGGGAATCTTGGGCCATCTCCGCTTCGGTCTCCCATTCTTCTCCTGCTGCAGTGGAGCCTGCTCAGTGGAGACGTCGGTCCCAGCGTCTCGCTCAGTCTGACTCTGTGCAAAGGGTTACTGCTGCTTTTCCAACTTCTGCCATTGAAGCCAGTGCTGGGCAGCGGCGAGCAGACGCTTTTAGGACTAAGTCCTGCTTTTCTCCTTCTGAGCATGCCCAGGGTAAGATCTCATTGGAGATCGAAGGTCACATGCTTGGATACTGCAGCAAAGCCCATTGGTTCTCCAGGAAGGTCCTGAAGGTGCTCAGGCTCTGTGGCAGCCTCTCATTGGTCCTTCTAGGAAAGTCTTGTACGTGCTGCAGCTATATAAGGTTTGCATGGCCGCACGGCCATGCGCTAGTATCAATGCAAGTTATGAGTTTTGCGCCAATGTGGTCACGCTTGTGTGGTTTCAGGGCCCCGGCTGAAATAAGCCACTTAGAGTACCAGCACCTCCGGTGAGGAGATTGTGTGTATGGTTTCAGGGCCCCGGCTGAAATAAGCCACCTAGAATACCGGCTCCTCTGGTGAGGAGATTGTATGTTTGCCTCCTTGACTGCGTGACCACAAGCTGCTTTCTGCTCAGCAGTTACTGTGTATTCCTGTGGAGTGTAACAGGACACAGCTCTTTCTTTTAGCGACTCTGTGAAGCAACAGAGATCGCTTCTACCGCCATATAGTGCCGCCGTTTGCCAGCAGCAGGTTCTTTTCCTGCTCGGTGGACCCCGGGCTGCGAATGCACCAAATAACATCTCTATATTTACTCGGTGCGTTCCGCCAGCCCTAACAACAACAAGCTGCCATACTGCTCCATTACCGGAAAAAATAAAAAGTTTTAGCCCTTAGAATACAGAAAAAAGTATATTCACTATATAATTGGATTAGTGTAAACAGCGTTTTACAAAAAAAACTAATACCATAAAATCACATTTTATTCAGATTAATTAAAACAAGATTCCAAAAAAAATAAACACCAGACAAAAAAAAAAAAAGATATCGCTGCACCAAGAAATACACTAGCGACAGGCCGGGGGGTAGGGGATCCCTATTATGTCCTATCCACCCCTATCTGATCCCTACCTGTCTGCGGAGGTTGGCACCCTCTTGAACGCAATATGGCGCCCCCGCTCCTCGACGGCTCACCCTCATATCCCTAAAAAAAACCTAGTGTATACATCAACGGGGATACCTAAATCAGAAAAAAACCTATCCTTGAATCACATATATACACTAAGGTACTTACGGTAACCTAAAACCGACTAAGGGGATAATGTAGACACGCCGTAACCAATGGTGCAGTAAAACAAACAATAAAGCCCCTATATGGCCATATCTTAACCAAAAAAGTCCCTAGGATGATCCCTGCCTACCAGCGGAGGTTGGCACCCTCTTGATCGCAATATGGCGCCCCCGCTCCTCGGTGGCTCACCCTAGATGTCCCTACCAGTCTTTGTAAATAGTGAAAATATCACTCCTTCTGGTCAGGGATGTAATCCAAGACTGTACAAAGAATGATAAAAAATTACTGACTCCAGGGGATCTTGAATCAATCAATCTAGTTGGGCACACAGTGGACATACATACTGAGAACTGCACAAACATCCAAATGATATCGCTTCAAACCCGTTAAATCCAATCCTATATTCCCTCTTCTCTGAGGTTTTAATGATATATATCTCCTTTCAGATCACTGGGTTGTTTTTTTTTGTTTGTTTTTTTTGCAGTGTTATCACAGCATGCTCTCAGATGCCACCTTCTAAATATTAGCGGCAAGAGGTATTTTTTGTCTAATACCCTCTTTTCAAATACAATAGAGAAGATTTATTCCCTGCAGTCTCATCTCAACGTGCTTTTGAGGTGTAATACACTCCTTTCAGATCCATAAAAAGAGGCTTTCTTATTTTGCAGTTTTATCTCAGCATGCTCTCAGATATCTCCTTTTTTTATATAAATATCAGCGGCAAAAGATATTTTTTCTCTGATACCCCCTTTTCAGATACATAAGAGAGGATTCGTATCTTAAGGTACCTTCACACGAAACGACATCGCTAGCGTTACCGACATCAGATCAAAAAATAGCGCCTGGTTGCAGGTGTCACTACCTTGTGGCCCTTATGCCCTTAAATACCATTAAAGGTACCTCATTGATCTGATGTCGGTAGAATACTGATATTCCCACAGGCCTCCTGAGGAACTGTATCGTGGGAGGGAAACGCGTTGAGGCGATGTATATACAGATAAGTGTGAACAACAGGAATTTATATCATTACCGTGTTGTTTTTTCTTTTTTGATTTTGATTCTGCCTTCCAAAAATCACAATAGAAAGCGATCAAAAAATGTTATATGCCCGAAAATGGTACCAATAAAAATGTCAACTCATCCCGCAAAACACAAGCCTTCACATGTCTCTGTCGGCCAAAATATGGAAAAATTATAACTCTCAAAATATAGTTATGCAAAGACTAGTTTTTGAAAAAAAAAAGTGTCTGACAGCAGCCAAAGAGGAAAAAACTATATAAATCTAATATTGCTGTAATAGCACCAACCCGAAGAATAAAGTAATCTAATCACTTATACCGGACAACGAATGGCGTAAAAATTAAATAAAACCAATTCCTCATCTGCTGTTGATTTTTTAATTCTGCCTCCCAAAGATCGCAGTAAGGCTCGTCTCCTATTTATCCTGCACTCTACACTGAGGGTTTACATAGGAGTTTCCTTGTAAATCTCTGAAATAAGTGATTCAGATGGAACCCCCAGTAGAAGATTCCCTGAGGCAGATGGAGGAACTATGGATGCCGTATGGTCTATGATCCAGCAGTTTCCGTCTTTTTAGCTGTGCATAAAAGCGCCGTCAGCCACAGTTTTGTGCACCTCTGAAAAGAAGGACATCTCTTAACAGAGGCCAGATGGAGTCCAGAGTAACTCTGCTGCCTCATTATAGTGAATAGATCCCTCAGGGGTTTCATCTGAATCATGTCATTGGGAGATTTAAATGGAAACCCCGATGTACAGTTGTGCACAAAAGTTTACATACCCCAGCAGAATTTTTGCTTTCTTGGCCTTTTTTCTGAGAATATGAATGATAACGCCAAAACTTTTCCTCCACTTATGGTTAGCAGTTGGGTGAAGCCATTTATTGTCAAACTACTGTGTTTTCTCTTTTTAAATGATAATGACAAACCAAGACATCCAAATGACCCTGACCAAAAGTTCACATACCCTGGTGATTTTGGTCTGATAACATGCACAGAAGTTGACACAAATGGGTTTGAATGGCTACTAAAGGTAACTTCCTCACCTGTGACCTGTTTGCTTGTAATCAGTGTGTGTGTATAAAAGCGGAGTATGTTTATGGGATCCAGACAAACTCTTGCATCTTTCATCCAGCTAATGACATTTCTGGATTGTCAACGGATCTACGGGAAAAAGTAGTTGAACTGTATAAAACAGGAAAGGGATACAAAAAAGATATCCAAGGAATTGATAATACATAGTAACATAGTTATTAAGGTTGAAGGAAGACTTTAAGTCCATCTAGTTCAACCCATAGCCTAACATGCCCTAACATGTTGATCCAGGGGAAGGCAAAAAAAACCCATGTGGTAAGAGTAAGCTCCACCATGGGGAAAAAAATTCCTTCCCGACCCCACATACGGCAATCAGACTAGTTCCCTGGATCAACACCCTATCAAAGAATCTAATATATATACCCTGTAACATTATACTTTTCCAGGAAGGTATCCAGTCCCCTCTTAAATTTAAGTAATGAGTCACTCATTACAACATCATACGGCAGAGAGTTCCATAGTCTCACTGCTCTTACAGTAAAGAACCCGCGTCTGTTATTATGCTTAAACCTTTTTTCCTCCAGACGTAGAGGATAATGCCAGTCAGCAGCGTTCAAACTGTGATTAACAAATGTAAAATCAGGGGCTCTGTAAAAACAAAACTATGGTCAGGTAGACCAACAAAAATGTAATCCACAACTGCCAGGAAAATTGTTTGGGATGCAAAGAAAAATCCACAAATAACAGCTGAAATACAGGGCTGTCTGAAAACTAGCGGTGTGGCTGTGTTAGGGCTAGCGGAACGCACCGAGTAAATATAGAGGTTTTATTATAATAGATGCGTTCGCAGCCCGGGGTCCACCGTGCAGGAGAACCTGCTGCTAGCAAACGGCGGAACTATAAGGCGGTATGAGCTAACCCTGTTACTTCACAGAGTAGCCGAAACTCAAAGCACTGCGCCCTGTTTGACTTCACAGTGGCACAGGCTAACTACCCAACTGAGAGCAGTCAGTGGTCACGCATGCACACAAACTCCTTGCCGGAGGTGCCAGCATTCTAGGGGCTTATTTCAGCCAGGTCCCTGAATACATTCACACAAAATCTCCTCACCGGAGGTGCCAGCATTCTAGGGGCTTATTTCAGCTGGGTCCCTGAACACAAACTCACATGACCACACTGGCGCAAAGCACATAACATGGAACAATACTAGCGCGCGGCCATGCGAGCCTTAAATAGTTGCAGCACGTACAGGACCTTCCTAGAAGGACCAATGAGAGGCTGCCACAGAGCGTGAGCACCTACAGGACCTTCCTGAAGGACCAATGGCCTTAGCTGCAGTATCTGATCATGTGACCCTCGATCTCCACTGAGAGATCTTACTCTGGGCATGCTCAGAACGAGAAAAGCAGGACTTAGTCCCAGAAGCGTCTATTCGCCGCTGCCCAGCACTGACTTCAATGGCAGAAGCAGGAAAAGCAGCAGTAACTCTTTGTACAGAGTCAGACTGAGCGAGACGCGGGGACCGATGTCTCCACTGAGCAGGCTCCACTGCGGCAGGAGGAGAATGGGAGACCACAGCGGAGATGGCCCGAGATTCCCCCTGTGCAGAGGCGGGAACTCGACCCCTAACAGGCTGTTTCAAGATGCTCAATAAGGAGGCACTTGAAGAAAAATGGTCTGCAGTTGTGGTTTTGCAATCCCTCGCATGCGCCCTGCACTTGTTTGATAATCTGTACCTTTTCCTTCTTTCTATGGTTCGTAATTAATAAAGCTTTTCAAAATGTTGTATATATACCTCCAAGTAATGCCAATGAAAAGTACAGCAAAAAAAACAAGCTGCCACATAGCTCCATCAAATGCTCAAAAGACTATTTAGAAATACTCTCAGCTCTTGCTTAAGTATGCGCCCACAGCAGTGTACAAGCTCGATAGGAAATCTATGGGTCTGTACATTGAATGCACTAAAGCAGGAGATGAGGGCTTCTACTTGTATAGCTACACACTTCTGATCAGTCTTTTGAGTGATTAGTGTGGTTCTCAGAACCCAGACACTGTAAGACTGTATGAGGGGTTTTTTATATATAAAAATAAGAAGACACAGGTCCATCGAGTTTATTTTGTAACCTAACATATTGATCTAGAAGAAGGCAAAAACCCCAATGAGGCAGATGCTAATTACCTTATATTAGAGGAAAAATTTATTCCTGACTGTGCATACTGCAATAAGCCTAGTTCCCTGAATCACCGTCTCATCACAGAATCTAGTCATCATAATCTGTGAGATTATATTTTCAAGGAAGGCCTCCAGGCCCTCTTTGTACTGTTTATTGAATGGACCATCACAACATCTTGTGGAAAGGAATTCTACAATCTAATTACTTTTATGGAAAATAAACTGCTGTCTGCGATGATCAGGGCTACCACCAGGAATTTCATGGTCCCATACTAGCAAAATTTCCAGGCCCATTTGAGACTCTGCTCAGGCTCCACCCCAGCTCCACCTCCAACCCTCGAACCTTCCACAGTCCCACCGCCCACTCTTGGAAAAACTTCACTTCTGCACTACGTCCTCACATATCACACATTAACAGTTCCCATCGAACACCATATCACATACAGTGGGGAAAATAACTATTTGATACAATACCGATTTTACAAGTTTTCCCACCTACAAAGAATAGAGGTCTGTAATTTTTATCATAAGTACACTTCAACTGTGAGAGACAGAATCTTAAAAAAATAAAAAAAAATCACATTGTATGATTTTTTACATAATTATTTTGCATGAATTAAGTATTTAATATAATAGAAAAAAGGAATATTTGGTACATAAACCTTTGTTTGCACTTACAGAGGTCAAACATTTACTGCAGTTCTCAACTCATGATGCCATGCCTGGAAGCGACAGGGATCCCTTTGACAGGTAGCACATACATGCAACATGTCCTGACTCCAGGCCAGAAGGGGGAGCTCTATACCCAGTTTCAGGGGAACGTCCCTATATATGTTCTGGCTTGGAGGAGGAGTGAGATTAGTCTGTAGAGAGTGTGAAGGAAGTAGGAGCACAGGAGAAGTGAGGAGCTGGAAGGGAGCTGCGACTGAGCTCCCTCCACACTGAAGCGCAGGAACCGGACACCGGGAGTCCGAGGCTGTGTGGGACTGTATGCTCCACAGCAGAAACTGGAAGGCAGGAGACTAAAAGTTGCTTGTCCACAACTACACCCGAAGGCACAGCAGCATACAGAGCCCAGAGTTGCCACGAGTAAAAAAGCTTGCATTGCCTGCCATGCGGGTACTGTCCTAGGACAGAGAGAGAGAAAGGACCTTGTGAGAAACCTCAGGCAGCAAGGGACGCACATTACAGCACAGTAAGGAAGGCTCCCAATCCCACCTGGCTAAAGGGATTCCTAATCATTTCCAGGCTGCCCGGACCTCACCATAACCTGGAATCCATACCCTAGACTGTGGCTGTATACCACCAGTAAAAGGTAAAGAGACTGCAACCTTGTGTCCTCTAATTCTTTCTGGCACTACACCATCTGTCATCTTTACCCACTACACGGGAGACCTGGGGACTAAGCGTCTCCTGTGGGAAGCCATACCAACCCTGCTGCAGTATCATCATCCCCAGTGGACCCCTTTAGGCAGCGTCGGTCATCCCTGACCGAATACCACAGGTGGCGTCACGAACATTCTTTATTCTAAACAACCCCTTTAAAGACCTTCCCTTTAACTTGGATGCCCCCAGGGCCACAAACCGGGTCACTGCCACCATGACTACCCCATTAATGATCACCGGACCCGGTACCGGGTACCCCTAGGCCCTAGCAGGTGCTCCATATACTCATCCCTCTTCCTCTTCCAAACATGGCGAGTGGAGTGGATACCAAAAAGTTTTATTTTGGCCTCTTCACCAGACTACATATTACTACCACATAGTGATTGAATAATACCACATACAAGGAACAAATACCACCATACCATGACCACAGCGCATATTACCACCACATAGTGACTGAATAATACCACAAACAAGGAACAAATATCACCACAGCTTGACCAGACAATAACAAGATAATCACAGAGGACAAAGAAAAGGCAGAGATATTAAACAGGCACTTTTCATCCGTGTTCACCAATAAACTGTCTGTTACAGGGATCATTCAAGAAGGCAAAAATCAAAATTCACAACCTGATATAACTAGTTTAACACAAAAAGAAGTGCATTTACGTCTGAGCAATTTAAACATTGACAAATCCCCAGCCCAGATGGCATTCATCCACGGATACTGAGGGAATTGAGCTCAAAAATTGACAGACCACTGTATCTCATATTTTAGACTCTCTTTTAACAGGGGTGGTTCCACAAGATTAAAGGATGGCTCACGTGGTACCAATATTCAAGAAAGGTAAGAAGGTGGTTCCGGGCAACTACCGTCCGGTTCGCCTGACATCAGTAGTGTGCAAAATTTTTGAGGGCATTATAAGAAATGACCTGCATAAATATATTGCAGAGAATAATATACAGGAATAACTGACAACCAGCATGGATTCATGAAGAATAAGTCTTGTCTAACTAACATGTTGAGTTTCTATGAGGAGTTGAGTGCAAATCTGATGTTGGTAATGTGGCTGATGTGATTTATCTGGACTTTGCAAAGGCATTTGATACAGTTCCACATAACAGACTTCTACTTAAGCTACAGAAGCAAGGACTGGGGGAAACTACATGCAGATGGGTAAGAAATTGGCTGAATGACCGGAAGCAAAGAATTGTCATAAATGGTATGTTCTCTAAATGGGATATAGTCAGCAGTGGGGTACCACAGGCATCTGTGCTAGGACCAATTCTTTTTAACCTCTTTATTAATGATCTTGTGGGTGGGATTGAGAGTAAAGTGTTTAGATATTAAAAACTGACCTTGACAGTACAATATTGCAAAGCGATCTGAATAAGATGTCTGAAGGGCAAATACTTGGCAAATGAGATTTAATATAGATAAATGTAAAGTAATGCACCTAGGACGGAGTAATCCAATTGCTGCATATACATTAAATGGGAGTTGTAATGTCCACACTTTGTAAGTAATCCACACTAGTAAATCTTCATTATCTTTATTTCTCTTTAGCACGTTGCATGAGCTTGTCTCTGCATGCATGACAAAGTGAAAGTAACTTCTCCCCCTCCTCTCTGTAACTACCCACAATTCTCTACATCTCATCTTTCTTAAAGAGACAAGGTACAAGATTTAATTAATGCATATTACAACATCCCCTTTTTTTTTTTTTTTTTTTTTTTTTTTAAACGAATAAAACTAAAATAAAATAACATGAACTAATGATGCAACAAGAAAAATGTCCAAGAAAACGTATGTCCATTTTGCCCTGTTAAAGAAAAGAAGTCACGCTTCTTCAATAAGTCTGGATGGAGCCCTTCTCTCTCTTGATGGATAACGTCTGGGCTCAGCGATGGTGTCCATTAATGAAGAACTTGTTGCCTCCTGGTGATTCTCTCCACTGTTGAGTGCCGAATCTTCCCCCAGAGAATGTCCATTGTCATTATTTTGAGGAATAATTTTGAAATGTGAAGAGTTTCGAGTTATGGAGTGTCCATCCCTCTCAGCCGTGACCATGCTGCCTTTCTTGTCAATAACGTTATATTTTGCAGGACAATATGCAGCTGAAGTCTTGTTGGTTGGTCTCTGACGCACCACAACGACGTCACCTCTTTTGATAGCATTTGGCTGTGCCCTTCGCCTTCTGTCTGCATAGTGTTTCATGGTTTGTTTGTTGGAAGAGTCTGCTAAGCGCACAGAGGAGTCACTTGGTACAGGACGACTGACTATGTCAGGGATTCGTATATGCAGAGTTCTGCCAAACATTAGATGCGCTGGAGCAGCATTGGTAGTAGAATGTGGCGTATTGCGGTAATTGCGCATGAATTTGTACAATGACTGTTTCAGTGGGGTGTGCTCCAGGCTAGCTGCCTTGATTCGTTTCCCCATGGTGCGCATGAAGCGTTCGACTATTCCATTTGCTTGCGGCCAGCACGGTGTGATTTTTCTGTGACTGAACCCCAAGTATTCAGCAAATTGTGTGAACACGTGTCCATTGAATGGAGGTCCATTGTCCGTTTTGACCACTCTTGGAATGCCATATGCTGAAAATATGTTATCCAGTTCTGGTATCACACTAGTAGCAGATGTTGAAGAGATAAAAGAAATGACAGGGTATCTGGAATATTCGTCAATTGTTACTAAAATGTATTGGCCATTTGGTAACGGTCCATATATATCGACTGCCACCTCCTCCCAGACAGCAGTGGGTAGAGGTGACATTTGTAAAGGCTCCAGCTGTGATGATGGAGTGATAACTTGGCAGGTGGAACAGTGTTTAACCTTCTCTTCCACCAATTGATCCATGTTTGGGAACCACACTTTTTCTCGGAGTAATTTCTTTGTGCCAACAATTCCCAGATGACCTTCATGCGCTATCTGTATTACTAAGCTGCGCAGAGTCTTAGGTACAACCAATTTGGTACCTCGAAGGATGAGGCATTCCTCAGTGACAGATAGTTCATACCGTACACTTGAGAATAGTTTTAATTCTGTCAGATCAATCTCAGGATCGGGAAATTTTTCTCTTTGAATTTCATGCCACCTTCGATTTCGGATGATTTGTATTAAAGCACGTAGTGTCTTGTCACTTGTTGTGGCGTTCACAAAGTGATCAATGGAAAGAGCTTTTGGTACTGCATGGGCTGTAATGAAGCATATGTATTCTTCAATGGCGGAATGCTCAGGTAGATCATCAGTCATCGGATGTCTTGACAGATAATCAGCGGGATTGCTGAATTTTCCAGGCTTGTGGACAATTTTGTAGTTGTAGTCCTGTAGACGTAGACCCCACCGTTCTATGCGTGCAGGCATTTTAGCTCTGGGATTTCCAAAGATCGTAAGGAGTGCTTGATGATCTGTGACAACAGTGAAGGGAGCTCCATACAGAAATAAGTGAAAATGTTCGCATCCCCAGACAACTGCCAAGCTTTCTTTTTCAGGTTGTGAATATTTCCGTTCCGTGCTTGTTAAGCTTTTACTTGCATAAGAAATAATCTGAGGATTTTGATTGTTATCTTTATATTGTGCTAAGATGGCACCCAGCCCCACGGGACTGGCGTCCACAATTAGCTCAGTTTGGAGAGCTGGATCAAAAATAGGCCATTGTGGTTGTTGAGCAAAGTTCAGTTTTAATTGTTTCAAATGCATTTTGACAGTCTGGAGACCATTGAAAAACACAACTCTGTTTTGTAAGTTCCCTTAATGGACTGTTAATTGTTGAGAAGTTTGGAATGTATCTAGCACAATAACTGGCCATTCCAAGAAACGAGCGTACTTCACTGGCATCTTGTGGAATTGAGGCTGATTTAATGGATTCCACTTTCTTGGGATCAGGTTGTACCCCTTTTGCCGAAAAAATATGACCGTAAAACTCTAATGAATTTTTATCAAATTCGCATTTTTCCTTGTTTAAGGTGAGTCCAGCAGAGAGGAGGCATTCAAAGACGGCATATAGAGCACGATTGTGTTCAGCTTGAGTTTTGCCAAACACCAGTATGTCATCACTGTAATTAAAGGCATTTGGAATGTTCTGAATAACGCCCCTTATTGCATCCTGAAAAATTTCCGCTGCAGAGCAGACCCCAAAAGTCAATCTTTTATATCTTCTGAGGCCCACATGTGTGGAAAATGTTGTCAAATATCTGGATTCTGGACTCAGCTCTAACTGGTGATAGCCCTTATTGAGATCGAGTTTTGAAAAGACGGTCGCTCCATTTAACACATGAATGATGTCATCAATTGTGGGTGAGATATGTCTTTCTCTCTGAATGGCAGTGTTGGGTAGGCGCATGTCAACACACAATCTCACCTGGTCAGGAGCCTTTGGTTTAGGAACTACCACCAGTGGTGAGACCCAGGGAGTGGGCCCAGTAACGGTTTCGATAACGTCCTCGTCCATGAGGAATTGGAGTTCTTTTTCTACTTTCCTTCTCAGGTGAAATGGAATGCGCCTATGTGACTGGGCCACTGGGCGAACACTATCGTCCACATGAAGATGTACTTGAGAGTCTTTTAGTTTCCCCAAGCCACTAAATAGGGAGGGAAAATTATTCACCATGGTTTGTATATCCATGTCCGCAGGATCAGTTATGGTATGGATAATTTGGATGAGACCTAGCTTCAAGGCAGTGTGATAGCTGAGAAGACAGCCTCCTGATCCTTGTAACGCATGAAAGGTAGTTCTCTGCTTATTGTCTTTATAGCTCAGTTCAACATCAAACTGCCCTCTGGTAGTTAGAGGTATTTTAGATCCATATGGGAAGATTTTAGTATGTACTTGCTGCAAAACTGGCTTTGTCTTCAATTGCTCATAGGTAGTGCTGTCTATGATGTCCACTGACGCTCCCGTATCTATTGTAAACGTGATATTGGTGTCGCAGATTGGGAGTGTGATACAGGGGGACTGTACAGAGCCAGTGGCAGAGGTGGTGAACACGTAGTTTTCTGCTCCAGATGCTTCTTCTGTATCCTGATTTACCATTTTTACATCTGCAGGCCGTGTCATAGGCAGAGAAGGCTTGTATTGTGCTGATCTGCAGACAGCTGCCAAATGGTTCCCTTTTCCACACTTATTGCATGTCTGTCCTATAGCTGGACATCTGTCCAGGCGGTGAGGGAACTCCTGTCCACATCTATAGCATTTTTTCTGTTTTGGGGTTTGCTTGTCTTGTGTATTTTTATGCACGAGATTA
Organism: Ranitomeya variabilis; assembly: GCF_051348905.1. Lineage (NCBI taxonomy): Eukaryota > Metazoa > Chordata > Amphibia > Anura > Dendrobatidae > Ranitomeya > Ranitomeya variabilis. The sequence goes on along the minus strand of NC_135236.1, from coordinate 412,186,090 downwards.
TGTACCTGTGACTTTTCCCCATTCTCCATTGTAGTAGCCTGATGATCTGCTATTTCCGTAGCACGGGCTATTTTGAGTAATTCATGTAAAGAGAGATCTTGCTGCAGAGCTTTGCGCCTTATTTTGTTAGATGAGCAGGTGACGATTACCTGAGTTAGGATTTCATCATCTATATCTGTGAATGCACATCCATGTGCTAGCTCCCTCAGTCGTGTGACATAGGTGTCTATGGATTCTTCGGGAAGCTGCTTAGCAATTCTGAATTTGTATCTCTCATATCTGATGTTTTGTTTGGGATTGAAGTAATCAGTGAGAGCTTTGCTGCAATCGCTGTATGTATCTGTCTCAGATGCAGGTAATGTGCAGTAGATATCATAGACTCCTGTGCCTGCACAATGTAAAAGTAATGCTTTCTTTCTTTTCTCCTCTTTTATATCTATGGCTTCTAGAAAGTTCTCAAATCTGCTCAACCATTTTCTCCAGTTATGGGAGAGATTAGTGACATCAGTCATATCAAACTGTGGGAAACTGTGTAAGTATTCAGCCATGATGAAGTTTTTCAGTGTTGCAGCCGTGTGGATCAGTAAAATAGGGATTAGTACTCACTGCAGCAGAAAGATTTTCATCCCATCCTCGTCGCCAGTTGTAATGTCCACACTTTGTAAGTAATCCACACTAGTAAATCTTCATTATCTTTATTTCTCTTTAGCACGTTGCATGAGCTTGTCTCTGCATGCATGACAAAGTGAAAGTAACTTCTCCCCCTCCTCTCTGTAACTACCCACAATTCTCTACATCTCATCTTTCTTAAAGAGACAAGGTACAAGATTTAATTAATGCATATTACAGGAGTATACTCGGGACTACAGATCAAGAGAAGGACTTTGGTATTCTGATTACAAGTAAGCTGAGTGGCAGTACTCAATGTCAAGCAGCAGCTGCAAAAGCAAACAAGATTTTAGGATGTATAAAAGGAATTATTACCCCTTTATAAATCATTGGTGAGGCCACATCTAGAATATGGGATCCAGTTTTGGACTCCACATTTTAAAAAGGATATTCAGAAGTTAGACTCAGATCAACGATAGGCAACTAGATTATTACAAGGGATGGAAGGCCTCTCATATGAGGAGAGGTTGGAAATGTTGGGCTTGTTTAGCTTAGAAAAAATACACCTCAGAGGGGATCTCATTTACATGTATAAATGTGTGGCCAGTACAAAACACTGGCACATGACTTATTCCTTCCAAGGACTGTACTGAGGACTATGGGGCACTTATGGGTGGAAAGGGTTCTTTACAGTTAGAGCATCAGACTGTGGAATTCCCTACCACAGGAGGTAGTAATGGCAGATGCTATAACAGCTTGTAAAAAAGGGCTGGACGATTTCTTTGATACACATAACATTGCGGGTTATAGCTAGATTAGTGATGAAGTGTACAATTGGTGGAGAAAGGTTGAATTTGATGGACGTAGGTCTTTATTCAACCTACGTAACTATGTAACTACATATTACCACCACATAGTGACTGAATACTACAATACTGATCATTAATTTAAAAAACCCACAATACTAATATTATCATAAGTGCCATTATACACAGGAGCACTGTACATACTATATAGTGTTGTAAGTGTACAGGTAACACAGGGACTCACCAGTGACATTATACACAGGAGCTCTGTATATAGTGTCAGTGTACAGGTAATACAGGGATCACCATTGACATTATACACATGAGCTCTGTATATGTTATATAGTGTATAGTGTAAGTATACAGGTAACACACTAAGTTACCAGTGGCGTCTCTAGTTCAAGTCCTTAATTTTCGCTTTTCATCTTCATCCAGAGAAGACCGCCATTATTTCTTCCAGCCAGGACTCATCTCTGCAGAAAATAACACACTGTTATCTCAAGAGCACATTCTCCAACTTCTACAATATGCAGCTGAATACAGACATGCACCCACCATTAATATATAATTATCTATTATGAAATCCACCATTCCAAATATAAGTTGTAATCCACCACTGTGCCCCCACTAACTATAAATAGACACTTTCCCCACTAATAAATCTATAAATTAATTAGCACTTGTACTCTTTCCTCCAATTCAATACCAGTCACACTACTGCATCCTCATCGTCCCCACACTGTATCTCCAGCTCTCCTGATATATTATATTTACATGCCCTCCTCCACCTCAATTCATTATGTCATGTCCTTTCTCTGTCCCATCCTTACCCTCCATTAATTATCAACTTCTCTCCACCACTCTCAATTTATCATTTGGTCTCCCCAATATCGATGTATCATTATTTGCTGACCTCAACCCTAATTCATCATCATTTGTTGTCCCTCACTATCAATTCAGCATCATTTACTGTCCCCATCCCCCAATCTCAGCACATCATCATTTGCTGTTCCAAACCCCCATCTTAAATTCATCATTAGCTCTCCCCATCCCCCACCCTCAAGTCATCATTTGCTGACCATGCACTACACCCTCAATTCATTTTTTGCTCTTCCCCACCTCTAATTTAAATTCTTTTGCACTCCCCACTTCAATACATCATCATTTGCTGTCCCCTGTCACCCACCCTCAATACATCTTCATTTGCTATCCCCGCCCCCCCACTCTCAATGCATAATTTGCTGTGCCCCACCCTACATTCATCATTTGCTCTCCCCCACTCTCAATTTATTATCATTTACTGTCCCCCATCTTCCAGTCTCAGTACATCATCATTTACTCCCCCAACACTCAAGTCATCCTCATTTGCTCTTTCAAACCCACCTTCAATTCATAATTTCCCCCCCAATTCATAATTACTTTCACTCCCCCTACTCAATACATCATCATTTGCTGTCCTCTGTTCCCCACATGCAATACATCTTCATTTGCTGTCCTCCGTCCCTCACCCTCAATACATCATCATTTGCTATCCCCACCCTAAATTCACCATTATTTGCTCCCCCCACATCCATTTAATTCATTTTTATTAACAAAAGAATGTTTCATACTTACCTCTCATGTGAACCCCTGCAGCTCAACTTCTGGACTGGTATCCTGGTAAAATTTACTATACCTATATTTTCCTGAGTCAATTGTTTCCTTTTTTATGCAGTTTTTGAATATTACACATAACAGGCTGTCATTCAATCACAGTTCTGCAGAACTCAGGAGTGTATGTTATCCGGACCCGGTGTTTTGTCCATTTAAGTGTTTTTGAGGCAGCGCCACACTAATTGCTAAGTGATATTTAATGCGCCACTCCAGTGTTTTTTTTTTAATTGCACCGCTGTAGTGGTATTACTAATGTAAGTTTCCTGCCCCTAGTAATACAGTATACTACCCATCCGTCATCTTCTGCTCTTCCTGGCACCACTCCAGTCACACTCCGCCACTTTGTGACCTCAGCCTCTGACTGACCAGAAGTCAGAGGTCACAGTCATAAGCTCTCAGTATAAGTCTATCAGAATCTCGTTCTGGCCTCGTTCTGGCTCTCATAGACTTGCACTGAGAAGTGGCCTCCGGCTCACCCAGCAAACACTGGAGTGATCCAGCAGGTCACTACCTGCAGAAGATGACCGAAACAGCACCGATATCAGATGATGACAGAGATTTGTAGGTATAAGACTAGGGGCAGGGAACTTGCATTAATGGCAGCACTCCAGTCTCAAAATAAAAAAATGCAGGAGTGGTGCTTTAATGGAGAATTTATGGTAACCTAAAGATGCCATCTGTCATTAGATTTACTTAGGGTGCTTTTACATTGTGTTCTGTGTCCCTGTCGGGGCATACCTCTGAAATCCCGCTCAAAACGATGTCCGGACCCATGCGCCGATGGGGCAAATAGACTGTAATGGTGATGGTAGAGCGAACGTGCACTCAGCCATGCATTTTTTCGGGAGTGTACGCCTACAGGAGGCGGACACTCAGACGCAGACTACTATGTCTGAGTGTCCACCTCCTGTAGGCATAGACTCCGGAAAAAAGTTCAAGGCAAAGGTCACGTTTGCTCTGCTGTGATCATTACAGTCTATTGGCCCCATCGGCGCCTGCGTCCAGAGCCAGTTTTGCAGGGAATATCGAACATATGCCCCAACGGGGACACGAATACAATCTGAAAGCACCCTACGTAAATACTTTAGGGAAGAAAGTGTTAAACTGATTGGTATTTCCCTTATCTTCTTCCACCACTTTGCAAAGACTATTGTTGATGGGGCCAATACTGTAATTTTGTAGTCTCCTATTTATGTAGTTGAATATGTTTGGATTATTCTTACTTTGACAATGAGTCTCTCTGTCTCTGCTGCCTTTATCTGTGTTTTTTTTCTTTTTACAAATACACCTACAGTGTACAGTTACTCTGATAGTTACACTTTGTGGGTATTTTTATTTATTTTTTATATAAAAAAACACTAAAGTCAAAACTCAATGTAGCGACAAGGGGTTAAAAATATTAGGTATCTTATTATTAGGAAAATTAAGTTTTAGGCTATATGGCAAAAGTTCTGTGCAATCTTCAATTACTATGAGTCACTAAATTACTCATACTATTCTCTCTTGCAGTAACACAGCCTACTTCATAACTATAAAGTGATGTGTGTTATATGGAATGCAAATTTCAGGATAGAAAATGAGGTAGTCATCGCATGGGTTCAGAAATCTTATACTTCAGTTTCTTCACCAATGCTTACTAAGACACACAATATATAAGGTTTTAGGAAGTCTTACTAAGTTCTGCATCATCATCCCTCGATTTTACCCTTTTAAGGAATGAATGACCTGAGTACCTCCAAAACTTCTAAATCTAGCCATACGCCAGGCTGATTGAGGCAAAACAGTCTAAGAGGTGAGATATTAGCTAGATTGTTACAGAAGGCAGATATTACTAATTGGAAATAATATGACATATACTACTATATGACCAAATAAGTAATGTCGATGCAATAAAGAGATGTAACACTACAAATAATAAGGTTAAGTTACCATAATGAGTTTTTGACATTGAGGATCCGATTCTTCAAAGCTGTTACGCCAGTTTTCTGACATAAAAAACTTTGCAAAATTTTGTGGCAATCGGCGGCTACACTAAAATTATGCACCTTTTGGTGTTTTCACACTGTTTTTACCCAGCTCTCAAAGTGGGTTAAACTGGGGTGGGTGGAGGGAGGCGGCAATTACCACTTGTCAAATTCATGACAAATTTTTCTCCAGCATGGGCCTGTTTTCACCTTCTTGACCTGGCCAAATTTTACAATTCTGGCCAGTATCACTTTATGTAGTCATAACTCTGGATCTCTTCAATGATCCCAGTGATTCAGAGAAATGTTTTTTTTTTTGTGACACATTGTATTTCATATTAGTGGTAAATTTAGGTCAAATTGTTTGGCGTTTATTTGTGAAAATATCAGAATTTTGGTGAATAATTGGAAAATTTCACAATTTTCAAACTTTAAATTTTTACATCCTTAAACCAGTTAGTCATGCTGAATAAAATAATTTATAAATAACATTTCAAATAGGTCTACTTTACATCACCATCTATTTTTAAACATAATTTTTTTAACATCATTTTTTGTTAGGAAGTTAGAAGGGTTAAAAGTTTATCAGCAATTTCTAATTTTTCCAACAAAATTTACAAAACTTTTTTTTTACGGACCACAGATCAATTGAATTGACTTTGAGTGGCCTATATGAGAGAAAATATGTAAAAGTGATACTATTTTAAAACTGCACCCCTCAAAGTACTCAAAACAACATTCAAGAAGTTTATTAACCTTTAACCCCTCTGTGACCTTTGACGTACTATCCCGTCGAGGTGACCTGGGCCTATCTGACCCTTGACGGGATAGTACGTCATAGCCGATCGGCCGCGCTCACGGGGGGAGCGCGGCCGATCGCGGCCGGGTGTCAGCTGCATATCGCAGCTGACATCCGGCACTATGTGCCAGGAGCGGTCACGGACCGCCCCCGGCACATTAACCCCCGGCACACCGCGATCAAACATGATCGCGATGTGCCGGCGATGCAGGGAAGCATCGCGCAGGGAGAGGGCTCCCTGCGGGCTTCCCTGAGCCCCCCGCAGCAACGCGATGTGATCGCGTTGCTGCGAGGGTCTTACCTCCCTCCCTGCCTGCTCCAGACCCGGATCCAAGATGGCCGCGGATCCGGGTCCTGCAGGGAGGGAGGTGGCTTCACAGAAGCCTGCTCAGAGCAGGCACTGTGAAGCAGCCTGCACTTCAATCAGATCGGTGAGCTGTCAGAGTGCTATGCAAACTGGCAGATCACCGATCTGTATTGTCCCCCCCTGGGGCAAAGTAAAAAAGTAAAAAAAAAAATTTCCAAATGTGTAAAAAAAATTAAAAAAAAATATTCCAAAATAATGAAAAAAAAAAAAAATATTATTCCCATAAATACATTTCTTTACCTAAATATAAAAAAAACAAAACAATAAAAGTACACATATTTAGTATCGCCGCGTCCGTAACGACCCGACCTATAAAACTGGCCCACTCGTTAACCCCTTCAGTAAACACCGTAAGAAAAAAAAAAAAAAAACGAGGCAAAAAACAACGCTTTATTATCATACCGCCGAACAAAAAGTGGAATAACACGCGATCAAAAAGACAGATATAAATAACCATGGTACCGCTGAAAGCGTCATCTTGTCCCGCAAATAACGAGCCACCATACAGCATCATCAGCAGAAAAATAAAAAAGTTATAGTCCTGAGAATAAAGCGATGCAAAAATAATTATTTTTTCCATAAAATAGTTTTTATCGTATAAAAGCGCCAAAACATAAAAAAAATAATATAAATGAGATATCGCTGTAATCGTACTGACCCGAAGAATAAAACTGCTTTATCAATTTTACCAAACGCGGAACGGTATAAACGCCTCCCCCAAAAGAAATTCATGAATAGCTGGTTTTTGGTCATTCTGCCTCACAAAAATCGGAATAAAAAGCGATCAAAAAATGTGACGTGCCCAAAAATGTTACCAATAAAAACGTCAACTCGTCCCGCAAAAAACAAGACCTCACATGACTCTGTGGACCAAAATATGGAAAATTTATAGCTCTCAAAATGTGGTAACGCAAAAAATATTTTTTGCAATAAAAAGCGTCTTTCAGTGTGTGACGGCTGCCAATCATAAAAATCCGCTAAAAAACCCGCTATAAAAGTAAATCAAACCCCCCTTCATCACCCCCTTAGTTAGGGAAAAATAAAAAAAAAGTATTTATTTCCATTTTCCCATTAGGGCTAGGGTTAGGGCTAGGGTTGGGGCTAGGGTTAAGGCTACAGTTAGGGTTGGGGCTAAAGTTAGGGTTAGGGTTGGGGCTAAAGTTACGGTTAGGGTTTAGATTACATTTACGGTTGGGAATAGGGTTGGGATTAGGGTTAGGGGTGTGTCAGGGTTAGAGGTGTGGTTAGGGTTACTGTTGGGATTAGGGTTAGGGGTGTGTTTGGATTAGGGTTTCAGTTATAATTGGGGGGTTTCCACTGTTTCGGCACATCAGGGGCTCTCCAAACGCGACATGGCGTCCGATCTCAATTCCAGCCAATTCTGCGTTGAAAAAGTAAAACAGTGCTCCTTCCCTTCCGAGCTCTCCCGTGTGCCCAAACAGGGGTTTACCCCAACATATGGGGTATCAGCGTACTCACGACAAATAGAACAACAACCTTTGGGGTCCAATTTCTCCTGTTACCCCTAGGAAAATACAAAACTGGGGGCTAAAAAATAATTTTTGTGGGAAAAAAAAGGATTTTTTATTTTCACGGCTCTGCGTTATAAACTGTAGTGAAACACTTGGGGGTTCAAAGTTCTTACAACACATCTAGATAAGTTCCTTGGGGGGTCTAGTTTCCAAAATGGGGTCACTTGTGCGGGGCTTCTACTGTTTAGGTACATTAGGGGCTCTGCAAACGCAATGTGACGCCTGCAGACCATTCCATCTAAGTCTGCATTCCAAATGGCGCTCCTTCCCTTCCGAGCCCTCCCATGCATCCAAACGGTGGTTCCCCCCACATATGGGGTATCAGCGCACTCAGGACAAATTGGACAACAACTTTTAGGGTCCAATTTCTCCTGTTACCCTCGGGAAAATACAAAACTGGGGGCTGAAAAATAATTTTTGTGGGAAAAAATTTTTGTTTTATTTTTACGGCTCTGCATTATAAACTTCTGTGAAGCCCTTGGTGGGTCAAAGCGCTCACCACACATCTAGATAAGTTCCTTAGGGGGTCTACTTTCCAACATGGTGTCACTTGTGGGGGGTTTCTACTGTTTAGGTACATTAGGGGCTCTGCAAACGCAATGTGACGCCTGCAGACCATTCCATCTAAGTCTGCATTCCAAATGGCGCTCCTTCACTTCCGAGCCCTTCCATGCGTCCAAACGGTGGTTTCCCCCCACATATGGGGTATCAGCGCACTCAGGACAAATTGGACAACAACTTTTGGGGTCCAATTTCTCCTGTTACCCTCGGGAAAATACAAAACTGGGGGCTGAAAAATAATTTTTGTGGGAAAAAATTTTTGTTTTATTTTTACGGCTCTGCATTATAAACTTCTGTGAAGCCCTTGGTGGGTCAAAGCGCTCATCACACATCTAGATAAGTTCCTTAGGGGGTCTACTTTCCAAAATGGTGTCACTTGTGGGGGGTTTCAATGTTTAGGCACATCAGTGGCTCTCCAAACGCAACATGGCGTCCCATCTCAATTCCTGTCAATTTTGCATTGAAAAGTCAAACGGTGCTACTTCCCTTCCGAGCTCTCCCATGCGCCCAAACAGTGGTTTATCGCCACATATGGGGTATCAGCGTACTCAGGACAAATTGTGCAACAACTGTTGGGGTCCAATTTCTTCTCTTACCCTTGGGAAAATAAAAAATTGGGGGCGAAAAATAATTTTTGTGAAAAAATATGATTTTTTATTTTTTCGGTTCTGCATTATAAACTTCTGTGAAGTACTTGGTGGGTCAAAGTGCTCACCACACCTCTAGATAAGTTCCTTAGGGGGTCTACTTTCCAAAATGGTGTCACTTGTGGGGGGTTTCAATGTTTAGGCACATCAGGGGCTCCCCAAACGCAACATGGCGTCCCATCTCAATTCCAGTCAATTTTGCATTGAAAAGTCAAACGGTGCTACTTCCCTTCCGAGCTCTCCCATGCGCCCAAACAGTGGTTTATCGCCACATATGGGGTATCAGCGTACTCAGGACAAATTGTACAACAACTTTTGGGGTCCAATTTCTTCTCTTACCCTTGGGAAAATAAAAAATTTGGGGCGAAAAATAATTTTTGTGAAAAATATGATTTTTTATTTTTACGGTTCTGCATTATAAACTTCTGTGAAGTACTTGGTGGGTCAAAGTGCTCACCACACCTCTAGATAAGTTCCTTATGGGGTCTACTTTCCAAAATGGTATCACTTGTGGGGGGTTTCAATGTTTAGGCACATCAGGGGCTCCCCAAACGCAACATGGCGTCCCATCTCAATTCCAGTCAATTTTGCATTGAAAAGTCAAATGGCGCTCCTTCGCTTCCGAGCTCTGTCATGCGCCCAAACAGTGGTTTACCCCCACATATGGGGTATCGGCGTACTCAGGACAAATTGTACAACAAATTTTGGGGTCCATTTTCTCCTGTTACCCTTGGTAAAATAAAACAAATTGGAGCTGAAGTAAATTTTTTGTGAAAAAAAGTTAAATGTTCATTTTTATTTAAACATTCCAAAAATTCCTGTGAAGCACCAGAAGGGTTAATAAACTTCTTGAATATGGTTTTGAGCACCTTGAGGGGTGCAGTTTTTAGAATGGTGTCACACATGGGTATTTTCTATCATATAGACCCCTCAAAATGACTTCAAATGAGATGTGGTCCCTAAAAAAAAATGGTGTTGTAAAAATGAGAAATTGCTGGTCAACTTTTAACCCTTATAACTCCCTAACAAAAAAAAATTTTGGTTCCAAAATTGTGCTGATGTAAAGTAGGCATGTGGGAAATGTTACTTATTAAGTATTTTGCATGACATATCTCTGTGATTTAAGGGCATAAAAATTAAAAGTTGGAAAATTGCAAAATTTTCAAAATTTTCGCCAAATTTCCATTTTTTCTGCAAATAAACGCAGGTAATATCAAAGAAATTTTACCACTATCATGAAGTACAATATGTCACGAGAAAACAATGTCAGAATCGCCAAGATCCGTTGAAGCGTTCCAGAGTTATAACCTCATAAAGGGACAGTGGTCAGAATTGTAAAAATTGGCCCGGTCATTAACGTGCAAACCACCCTTGGGGGTGAAGGGGTTAAGAATTAAAGCAATATGTATGGGAAAAAAATAATTTTTCCTACAAAAATGTTCTTAGCTCTAAATTTTGCATTTTATTAAGGGTACCATGAGAAAACGGACCATACAATTTGTTTTGAAAATTCTCTTGTGTATGCAGATGCAACCCATATGTGGTGGAAATCTACTATTTGGGTGCACGGAAGGGCTCGAAGGGAATGAGTGCCATTTGACTATTGTAGTGCAAAACTGGCTGGAATAGATATCGGCCACCATGTTGCATTTGCAGAGCCACTGATGTGCCTAAACAGTGGAAACTCACCACAAGTGACCCCATTTTTGGAAACTGCACCCTTCAAGGAACTTGAGAGGTATAGTGAGCACCTTGAACCCACAGCTGGTATATTGTTGCATCGTGAAATCGAAAACATACATTTTTCATAGAATGTTGCTTCAGCCCCAAATGTTTCATTTTCACAAGGGTAACAGGAAAAAATGGACTATACAATTTGTTGTGCAATTTGTTCTGAGTACACCAATGCCCCATATGTGGTGAAAAACTACTTTCTGGGCACATGGCAGGGCTCGGAATGGAAGGCATGCCAATTGAATTCTGGTGTGCAATTTTGGCTGGAGCACAGTGTCAATTCCCTTGACATGCAAAAACAGAGGAAACTTCTACAAGGGAATTCATCTGGCAGTGTAGTGAGCATTTTTAACCCTCAAGTGATTCACAGAATTGTATAACATTGGGCCGAGTCAATGGAAAATTACCATTTTTTCCACCAAAATGTTACTTTTGCCTCAAGTTTTCAATTTTCAAAAGGGATAATAGGAGAAAATGGAACACAAAATATGCTATGCAATTTGTCCTGAGTACTCTAATACATCATATGTGGTCGAAAACTACTTTAGAGGTACAGTGCAAAGCTCAAAAGGAAAGGAGCGCCATATTGGAGTTCAGATTTTGCTGGACTGGTTTGATGATGCAATGCCACATTGGCAGAGCCGCTGAGGTCCCAGAACAGCAGAACTCCCCCCCCCCCCACACACGTGACCTCATTTTACAAACTCTCACAAATCTAAGGGTACAGTGATCATACTGACACCCCTGGCCTCAGATATTGCATTTTCACAAGGCAATACCTGCACATGGCAGTACCTCTGAAAATAAGGAGTGCTATTTAACTCTTGGACAACAAATTATCTTGCAATAGTTTGCAGACTCCATATACAGTGTCCCTAAGTGGCAGAAAAGCATAATTCCCCCTCAAGTGAGCCCATTTTGGAAATTGCACCCCTCTGAGAATGTATCTGCAGGTGCAGTGATGATTTTGACTTACTTGGTGTTTGCCAGAAACAAGCAGCCGTGAATGTGGCTGAGTGAAAATTACGAATCTGCCATTGTAGTGCCCAGTATATTGTAGTGCACATACATTGTTGTAAACAAACATTATGCCCAATTTGTGCTTCTGGGGACACGGACCCCATAAATTAGGGCTCTCATCGCTACAGAAATGCCAAACGTGGATTCTAACTGCAGTTTAGGTAAACTGTGGGGAGGGAGGCATTTGGATTTTGGAGCTCAGAATTTGCTTGATTTATTTTGGGGGGAACTGAGGAGCCATTTTTCTTTTCTAGAGCCTTTGGTACTACAAGTAACCTGTAAGCACCCTATATTTCCGTTAATAGATGATGGACCTGAGTGGGGACTTGCTTTTTTTGTACATTGAGTAAAGGCTTTTATTGGAAACATTTTACATAATATTTTGGATCAAATTTATCCTTCACTCTACACTAAGTACTTACATCGGGTTTCCATCTAACTCTCTGAATGACATGATTCAGATTAAACTCCTGAGGGATCCATTCATTATAATGAGGCAGCAGAGTGAGTTACTCTTTTCTCCATCTGGCCTCTGTTCAGTGGTGTCTTTTTCTTTTCAGAGGTGAGAAAGCTAACAAATTAACCCTATACCACTTCAAGATTTGTCAGATAAAATGTAACTTTTATTAAATTCCTCTAAAAGAATATATTCCACCATCAATCACCATACAAGCAACCGTGCTAGCTGTGTTCACCCTGCACCAATTTGCCTGCATCCAACGCTTACCTGACAGCGGAGGTTGGCACCCTAAAACAATTAAACAAGTGATGGCACCCCCTCTCCTCGGCGGGTATCCCTAAATCTCCTAGATGGCCCTATGCTGGTGAATCATGCAACCACTTATTGTGCACATATAGGGAAAGGAGGAGACAGGGAATGCCGTATAAAGATTGATAATAAAGGTAGATGGCAATAACAAAGATGTGCAAAAACGGTGAGCAATATTGATATTGTTCAGGCAAATTGGCGCAGGGTGAACACAGCTAGCACGGTTGCTTGTATGGTGATTAATGATGATTATTATTATACATTTTTATAGCGCCATTTATTCCATGGCGCTTTACATGTGAACGGGGCAAATATAGACAAGTACAATAAACATGAGTAAAACAAGGCACACACAAGTACAGGAGGAGAGAGGATCCTGCCCGCAAGGGCTCACAGTCTACGGGGATGGGTGAGGATACCCTAGGAGAGGGTAGAGCTGATCATGCCACGGTTCAGTAGACTGAGGATCACTGCAGGTTGTAGGCTTGTCAGAAGAGGTGGGTCTTCAGGTTCCTTTTGAAGGTTTCCGTGGTAGGCGAGAGCCTGATGTGTTGGGGTAGAGAGTTCCAGAATATAGGGGAAGCACGGGAGAAGTCCTGGATGCGGTTGTGGGAGGAAGAGATGAGAGAGGAGTAGAGAAGGAGATCATGAGACGATGGAAGGTTGCGTGTAGGTAGGTACCGGGAGACCATGTCACAGATGTATGGAGGTTGTGAATGTGAATGCACGGATCCGGGAAATGTTTTTATGGTTGAATATATTATTTTAGAGGAATTTAATAAAAGTTAAATTTTATCTGACAAATCTTTAAGTGGTATAGGGTTAATTTGTTAGCTTTCTTGATTCATTGACCTTATTAGTTTATTGTTACAGTATTTTTCATTTTTTTCAGAGGTGCACAAAATTGTGGCCCGAATGTGATTTTAGGAACTCTTGAAAAGACTGACACCAATGGATCATAGGCCAGACGGCTTCCACAGTGTCTCCATCTGCCTCATTATAGGGAATCTTCAACTGGGGATTCCATCTGAATCATATATTTCAGACACTTACATGAAAACTCTGATGCAGGTGCTCAGCACAGAGTGCAGGATAAAAGTGAGCCGACCCATACTGCGATTTTTGGGAGGCAAAATGAACACATTTATAGAATAAATAAAGAATTGGTTTAAATTAATTTTTTACGCTGTTCCTTGTGCGGTATAAGTGATTAGATGACTTGATTTATCTGGCCAGTGCAATTACAGCGATACCAGATTTAGAGCGATTTTTTGTGTTTGGCTGCTGTTGCACACTAAAACAAACAAGTTTTTGCATCACCTTATTGGAGAGCCTTAATTTTTCAATATTTCTGCTGACTAAGTCATGTGATGGTTTTTGCGGGACGAGTTGACATTTTTATTGGTACCACTTTTGGGCATATAACATTTTTTGATATGATCACTTTCTATTCCGATTTTTGGGAGGCAGAAATAACAAAAACCAGCAATTCGGGAATAGCTTTTTTTATGTTTTGCTGCTTTTACACAACAAAAAATATTTTATAGAAAAAAATAATTGTTTTTCCATTGTTTTATTGTGAGAGCTACAGCATTTTTTATTTTTCCATTGATGTAGCTATATGGCAGCTAGCTTTTCTGAGGGACAAGATGATGTTTTCAGTTATACCATTTTTATATACATTTATATTTTTTATCACATTTTATTCCACTTTTTGCTCGGCAGTATTATGAAAAGCATAGTTTGTTGCATTCTTTTTTAGTTACTATTTATAGTGTTCACTGAATAGGTTAATTAGTGTGACAATTTTATAGTTCACTTCATTCCGGATACAGCGATACCAAATATGTGTACTTTTTTGTTTATTTTTGTTTTTACATAAAAAATACCTATTTATGGGTATAATATTTTTTATTATTATTTTGTGATTATTTCTTTTAATAATATTTTTACAGTTTTTTTTTACTTTTTTAATCAGTCCCTCTATGGGACTTTAACTTTTATGATTCTGATCGCTGGTATAATGCATTGCAATGCTTGATACATGTCAGTGCTGCACTGAAAGAAGCCTCTTAGACCATGCTCTGAGCATGGTCTAACAGGCTTTCTGTAGCTTGGTGACCCAGAAGTCGTTATGATGACCTCGGGTCACCATGGCAATGATGGGCCCTTGCGATGACGTTGCGGGGGCACCGATCAAACAGGAGAGGGAGCCCCCTTCCTCTACCAGCATCCTAATTGTTGTGATCGATATAGACTGTAGCACTAGGGGATTAAACAGCCACGGGCACCACTCCTGGCTGTGAGAGCCAGGTCTCAGCTGTCATGTAAGCTGATCACCCGGTGGCGATCACATGACTACAGCTCCTGTGCCCGCACGATTGCTGTGACGTACTTATACTTCATTGGTCGGGAACTCCTTCCCCTTCCCTTCCATGATATATGAGGTAATGAGGTATGTCAAATGTCATGAAGGGGTTAATCAGGAGCAACTCCAGCCCATCTCCTCATTAAGACGGCATGTACATGGGTCCTGATGTAACGGGCCCTGAATATTTTTGTTGTGCAAAATAAACACAGCGACATACTGTTTCAAAAGTGGATGGGATTTATACATAATGCCTATTTGAGGATAGCAGCAAAAAACATAGTTCTTACCGATAACGTTATTTCTCTGAGCCCATGACGGCACCACGGAGAGAGGGGATCCGCCCACCAAGGACAGGAAACCTACAGATAAAAAGGCGGTACCTCTCTCCCACATCAGTTGTTTACTAGAGAATGAGGGGAGACTAAGGAATAGAGTCTTAATTTTAACATGACTTGGAACTTAATTGAGAAACCGCGTGGCTATCTAGATAATTGGCATAGGGCACTATATTAATGTGCACACCCATAAGTGAAGGGAGGGAATGTACGGGTGCCGTCATGGGCTCACAGAAATACCGTTATCGGTAAGAACTATATTTTTCTCTGACGCCCATGAAGGCACCACGGAGAGAATTGCAGAGATTGTACATTTAGGGAGGGACCACCGCTTCCAGAACCCTTTTACCGAAGGTAAGGTCCAAAGAGGAGATAAGGTCCAATCTATGCTTATAGAATGAAGATGGTGAAGACCAGGTAGCAGCTCTACATATCTGATCGATTGAAGCTCCGGCCTTCTCCGCCCAAGAGGTTGCTACTGCTCTCGTTGAGTGCACTTTGACATTTCCTGGAACGGGTACCCCACTTGATGAGTATGACAGGCTGATGGCGTCTGTGATCCATCTTGCCAGAGTGCCCTTGGAGGCTTTCTTCCCCTTTCGGGGACCCTGAAAGCACACAAAAAGAGAGCCATACTCCCTATTCTCTCTCTGGTGGCTTCTATATAATGCATCAGGCATCTCCTAACATCCAATGTATGTAACAACTCTTCCTCCTTGTTTTAAGGGTTAGGACAAAAGGAGGAAAGAGATATCTCTTGTGTCCTATGGAATTGGGATGCTACCTTTGGGAGATACGCTGGGTCAGTTTTGAGATTAACCCTATCATCCAGGAATTGAGTGAAAGGGGGGTTAGCGGATAGAGCCTTTATGTCACTAACTCTACGTGCAGAGGTGAGAGCGACCAGCAGGGATGTTTTAAGGGATAAGATTTTTAATGGGACATCCGCTAAAGGTTCAAAGGGAGGTTTAGTCAAAGCTTTAAGGACTAAATTTAAATCCCACTGAGGGGTAATTTTTACAGGAAGAGGTCTTGATCTACCGGCTGCCTTGATGAACTTGGAAACCCACCGATTCCCCGCCAAATCATAGTTGAATAAAGCTCAAAGCCGCTACATGGACTTTCAGGGTACTTGTGGCCAGACCAATTTCTAAACAGTTTTGCAGAAATTCTAGTATGGCCTTAAGAGGGACTCCATCATCTATTTTGGCGCCCGAGGATGAAAGGAATTTTTTCCATATTTTCCCGTATTGTTTGGTTGTAACGGGTTTCCTACTTTGTAGTAGTGTAGATACCAGCCCTGGAGAAAAACCTGTTTTCTAGTAGCTCCCTTTCAAATGCCAGGCTGTCAAGTGTAAACTTGCGACCTGCGGATGATGAACTGGGCCCTGGGAGAGGAGGTTTGGGAGGTCCGGGAGTACCCAAGGGTCAGAGATGGACATTCTCAACATCCAGGAAAACCAAGGCCTCTTTGGCCAAAACGGGGCTATTAAGATTACATGAGCCCCGTCCTCCCGAATCTTCCTCAACACAGCTGGAATCAGAGCAATTGCGGGAAAAGCATATGCTAGTTGATGGTGCCAAGGAATCAGGAACGCATCTAGTGATACAGGGCTCCCCAATGGTGTTTTGGAGCAAAAGGTGTCCACTTTTTTGTTCAGATTGTTTGCGAAAAGGTCTATGCTCGGTACCCCCAATTTTCTGAGATCTGGGTGAACACCGATTGATTTAACTCCCATTCCCCTTGCTTTAGACGGGAACGACTCAGGAAATCCGCTCTGTAATTATCCACCCCTTTTATATGAAGGCCCGACAAAGATAAAAGGTTGCCCTCGACTATATGGAAGATCGATTTGGTTACCTCCATCAGACTCTGAGAACGAGTACCCCCTTGGTGATTCAGATACGCTATCACTACTCTGTTGTCCGACATAATTCTGACATGGTGGGACTGAAGGGGACCTAGGAATTCCAATAGTGCAAACTTTACTGCCAGCAGTTCCTTCATGTTGGAGGATACTTTTTCTAGATTCGGCGGCCAAGTACCCTGAGCTAATAGGTCGTTCAGGTGTGCCCCCCACCCACTGGAGCTCGCATCTGTTGTTACTATTTTTGAGATTGGAGTTACCCACGAGACTCCTTGAGAAAGATTGTTTTGCGATATCCACCAATCTAGTGACTGAATTGTGTTTGGAGATATCCTGAACCAACTTTCTAAATTCCCTTTTAGAGAGACTTCTGACAAAATTTGCCATTGAAGGTCCCTCGAATGGAGCTGAGCCCACTGGACTGCAGGGATGCAGGCTGTCATGGATCCCAAGAGGGACATAGCTTGGCGGAGGGTTATGGTGGGGAGATCTCGCATTCTGGATACTAGCCCCATAATGTTTTGGATTTTTTCTGCTGGAAGACGGCATTCTTCGTTTATAAAGTCCAAAGTAAAGGCCCCGTCTCACATAGCGATTTACCAACGATCACGACCAGCGATACGACCTGGCCGTGATCGTTGGTAAGTCGCTGTGTGGTCGCTGGGGAGCTGTCACACAGACCGCTCTCTCCAGCGACCAACGATCAGGGGAACGACTTCGGCATCGTTGAAACTGTCTTCAACGATGCCGAAGTCCCCCTGCAGCACCCGGGTAACCAGGGTAAACATCGGGTTACTAAGCGCAGGGCCGCGCTTAGTAACCCGATGTTTACCCTGGTTACCAAAAAAAACAAACAGTACATACTCGCCTTTCGGTGTCCGTCAGGTCCCTTGCCGTCCGCTTCCTGCTCTGACTGATCCGCCGTACAGTGAGAGCAGAGCGCAGCGGTGACGTCACTGCTGTGCTGTGCTCTCACTGTACGGCCGGATCTCAGTCAGAACAGGAAGCAGACGGCAAGGGACCTGACGGACACCGAAAGGCGAGTATGTACTGTTTGTTTTTTTTGGTAACCAGGGTAAACATCGGGTTACTAAGCGCGGCCCTGCGCTTAGTAACCCGATGTTTACCCTGGTTACCAGTGAAGACATCGCTGAATCCGTGTCACACACACCGATTCAGCGATGTCAGCGGGACCTCAACGACCAAAAAAAGGTCCAGGCCATTCCGACACGACCAGCGATCTCGCAGCAGGGGCCGGGTCGCTGGTACGTGTCACACATAGCGAGATCGCTACTGAGGTCGCTGTTGCGTCACAAAACTAGTGACTCAGCAGCGATCTCGCTAGCGATCTCGCTATGTGAGACGGGGCCTTAAGACCCAGGTATTCCTGGATTTGGCACGGTAACAACCTGGATTTTTTTAAGTTCACCAACAAGCCCAGGTTTCTAATGAGTGCATGATTGTCTCTAGCTGCCTTCCGCAGTGTTGGGGAGAGGTGCAGATTACCAAGAAGTCGTCGAGGTATGGGACAATCAAGGTGTCTTGTTCCCTCAGGTGAGCCATTATCTCTGCAACTAGTTTTTTTTAAGACTCAAGGAGCTATGGCCAGCCCGAAGGGGAGAGCTGAGAATTGAAAATGATATATCACCCCCCTGATGTAGACTGCTATCTTGAGGAATTTTTGGTGATCTTTGTGGATAGGGACGTGATAGTAGGCATCCTTCAGATCCAGGACTGCCATGAAACACAGCGGAAACAGCATTTTTATTGACGTTTTTATTGTTTCCATTTTGAACGACTGGACTTCTAGATATTTGTTTAGACTTTTCAAGTTTATGATAGTCCTGTATGACTTATCCGGCTTTTTCCTCAGGAACAGAGGGGAGTAATATCCTTGCCCTTTTTCTTGTGGGGGAACTTCCAGGAGAACCCCCTTGCCCACTAGTCCCATTACTTCTTTTTCTAGGGCTAGCTGTTCCTCCTCTGAAGACCTCAGTGATGTCATCATAAAGGAGGGACGAGGAAGTTTGAGAAATTTCAGCTTTAGTCCTGATTTTATTATGCTCAAAATCCAAGGACTGCTGGTAATTTTCTCTGAGAGAAAGAGGGACAGTCTTCCCCCTACCTAGGGCAAACATTCATTGGGTGGGCTTTTTGTTGTCATTGGGGCTCTTATTGAACATAAGGCCATGTGCACACGTTCAGTATTTTTCGCGTTTTTTTCGCGTTTTTTCGCTATAAAAACGTGATAAAAACGCGAAAAAAACGCTTACATATGCCTCCTATTATTTTAAGTGTATTCCGCATTTTTTGTGCAAATGTAGCCTTTTTTTCCGCGAAAAAATCGCATCGCGGAAAAAAAAGCAACATGTTCATTAAAATGCGGAATTGCAGGGGATTCCGCACACCTAGGGGTCCATTGATCTGCTTACTTCCCGCACGGGGCTGTGCACACCATGCGGGAAGTAAGCAGATTATGTGCGGTTGGTACCCAGGGTGGAGGACAGGAGACTCTCCTCCACGCACTGGGCACCATATAAGTGGTCAAAAAATAAGAATTAAAATAAAAAACAGTCCTATACTCACCCTCGATGTCTTCCCGCCTCCACTGCACGCTGCCGTTCGGTTCCTGTAGCTGGTGTGCGGCGAAAGACCTGCCGATGACGTCACTGTCCTGTGATTGGTCGTGAGCGGTCATGTGACCGCTCACGTGACCGTGACGTCACGGAAGGTCCTGTGCGCACAGACCAGCTATAGGAAGAGGAGCCGGACGCCGGTGAGGAGATGTCTGGGTGAGTATAAGCATTTTTTTATTTTTTTTATTATTTTTAAACATTCTATCTTTTACTATAGATGCTGCATAAGCTGCATCTATAGTAAAAAGTTGGTCACACTTGTCAAACGCTATGTTTGACAAGTGTGACCAACCTGTCAGTCAGTTTTCCAAGCGATGCTACAGATCGCTTGGAAAACTTTAGCATTCTGCAAGCTAATTACGCTTGCAGAATGCTAAAAAAACGGAAAAAAAACGCAAAAAAAATATGCGGATTTCTTGCAGAAAATTTCCGGTTTTCTTCAGGAAATTTCTGCAAGAAATCCTGAACGTGTGCACATACCCTAAAGCCTTTGTTCTTGTTTTTCTTATCTTCCCACTTGTCTTGGTTTTTCCCCGGCTTCCTTCGGAAGAACCTCTTGCTCCAAAAGGACCTCCTGTATGAAGGGAAACCAAGGGAGGGAAATGATTTCTTTTTATCCCCTGCCTTTTCTAAGATGTCGTCTAAAGTGGGGCCAAATAAGAATTCGCCTTCACAGGGGATGGTACATAATTTAGATTTTGTCTGGAGATCCCCTGGCCAACATTTAAGCCAAAGGGCTCGCCTAGCCGCATTAGAGAAAACCGCTGACCTAGCAGCTAGCCTGATTGAATCAGCGGAGGCGTCTGCTAAGAAACCGGCAGCTCCCCGCATCACTGGTAAGGTGAACGGGATGTACATGTGGCGGCAACCGCTGGTTTTAGCCCTCCCCGGCTGCTTCCCAAGAACTTTTTAGGAAAGCGTCTGCCTTTTTGTCCATGGGATCTTTCAGGACCCCCATGTCCTCAAATGGAAGGGCATATTTTTTTGATGCCTTAGCTATGGCAACATCTAGTTTAGGGGCTTTTTCCCAGAAGGAGCAAGATTCGTCATCAAGAGGGTATTTTCTTTTTGGCGTTAGTAACGCTTTTCTTATAGGCTTTTTCCACTCTTTTTTAATTAATGCTGATATTTTCTCATTAAGAGGAAAGGCTCTCCTCTTTTTTTGCTCAAACATAATGTCTTGTACTGATCTTTTAGGGTGAGGGTCCGCCAGCCCCATAGTACTCCTAACCGCTTTAATGAGGCTGTCCGTGTCTTTCAGAGGAAAACAGCTGTGACCCCTAGAGGAAGAAGAAGATGATGATGATGATGAAGAGGAGGATTTAGATGTATCTGAGCCCACATCTTCACAATCCGTAACACTGGACTCAGGAGATGGGGACCTGTGTCTGGTCTTCCTTCGCTTTTTACCCCCTTTAGGGATCTAAAAGTGTCTTCCACCTGATTTTTTATCAGGGTTTTGAGGTCTGCTGCGAACCTGGGAAGCCCTTTGGATACTGTCTGTTGTACACACGCACTATAAAGCCTCTTCTCCCAAGTAGTAGGAAGATCCTCTCTACAAAGGGTGCAAATTCTATGCTTAGATTTGCCTAAGCTTTTTTTCCCCTAAAGTAAGAAGAGACAAATATATATCCTTACTATCACTGACTTTCACGAAGATCACTTACCACCTTATGGACACATAAATACCGGTTGGGGATGATCCGCATCTGTCGTTAGCTTATCCCTTGTACCGGACGCCGTACTGGAATCCTTACTATGACCAAAACTTCATGAGGAACATGCCCATATAACAATTGAAGACAAAATAAATCAAAATAAATATTGGGCCATAATGGATATACTATGGGATAATCGCTACCTGAAAACAACTAACCATAGAAAACAAACGATCAAACACCCAACATCATTAAGATGCAAACAAATACTTTATTTCATAAAAAATACAGTATACATAATCAGGATATTAGGGAAAAAACAGGGGGGGAAGAGTTGAAAAACCTCAAGTCACAGGTGCAGCAAGAAACGGTTGAGGGTGCAAACATGTGAACCATGTAATAATATGACTAGTCATCAACTAGGTTCTACACAAGAGAAATTCCTATAAAGTGCCTAGGCAGGAAGGTAAAATAGAAAGATTTTTATTCCTTTACAGGTATATATAGAAGCTAAGATGTTCTTAGTATATTTATACAAAATGTTCCATATACAATAACCACTATATAACAAAATGAGACATGTATATTTTACCTGCAAAGGCACAATAGATAATCACGGTCCACCCACACTTCAGGTGGGCGGGCACTGACTGTGATCGGAACTTCGCCAGGCTTCCTCCTTCGCATGCTGTACGCTGACTATGTGCGACGGTGTATTTGATTTCCATGACTACGGTTGCGTCATGAGAAGGGGGCTGGCAGAATCCAAGCCAAGCTGATGATGTGATCAGACTGCAGCGGTCACACTCGAACATGTGCTAATGGCGGCGTAGATAAACATGAGTGGTCACTGTGATCTTCATGTGTTCTTCCACTAAGTGTTTGGCATCCCCGTGATTGTGATGATAAAATGCAGCTGATGCTTTGAATTGGGATTGGAGGGTGTTTGCTATTTTAATGTCCCTACTTCCCTTTACCCATCACCCCTTGAAAAAGGCTCATACGCCGAAACGTGCGTTGGGGTGGGTGCACGCGGTGGACCGTGATTATCTATTGTGCCTTTGCAGGTAAAATATACATGTCTCATTTTGTTATATAGTGGTTATTGTATATGGAACATTTTGTATAAATATACTAAGAACATCTTAGCTTCTATATATACCTGTAAAGGAATAAAAATCTTTCTATTTTACCTTCCTGCCTAGGCACTTTATAGGAATTTCTCTTGTGTAGAACCTAGTTGATGACTAGTCATATTATTACATGGTTCACATGTTTGCACCCTCAACCGTTTCTTGCTGCACCTGTGACTTGAGGTTTTTCAACTCTTCCCCCCCTGTTTTTTCCCTAATATCCTGATTATGTATACTGTATTTTTTATGAAATAAAGTATTTGTTTGCATCTTAATGATGTTGGGTGTTTGATCGTTTGTTTTCTATGGTTAGTTGGAATCCTTACTATGCAGAGACCCTGAGCGTCCTTTACCGGTAACATCCGGTTGTCCTTTTTGCATCCGTCGCTTTTGCGAGAGGGGTGATGCTCCTAGTTCGCTCATGTTGGGGGACCGCCGGCTAAACTCCATGGAAGCGCCGACCTGAATTACATTTCCCCCTTTATAGCGGTGATTCCCGCCGCCTATTCAAACTTGCACATGCGCAGTAGCCCTGCTCGCACTCGCGAGGCCGCGCGCCTGATCCCGCGCATGCGCAGTGGCCAATCCCCATCATTACAGCGAGAGAAATTCCTAATCCCGCGCACAAGCAGACGGAGACTGCGCCCCCAAAATGGCATCGCGCGCGGGTATGCTGAATCCCGGAAAGCCCTGGGTCTCTGTTGTGAATTCTGTTCTTGGGCTCCCTCCGGTGGTTATAAGTGGTAGCGCTGCTGTCTGTCCTTCACAGCAGTTATCAGGTGTGTCCACTCTGGACTGGGCTATTTAGTCTGGCCTCACCCTTTAGTCAGTGCCAGTTGTCCATTGTATTCTGGAGGATTCACATCCCTTCATGGTTTCTCCTGCTTCCTGGTCTTTTCACCAAGATAAGTTCTGCTTGTTTTGCAGCCCACATGTTGTGTGCCTCATTGTTCAGTGCATTTCATGTTTTTTCTTGTCCAGCTTAATCTGTGTAAGGATTTATGCAGTCAAGCTGGAATCTCTGGAGAGGCAGATATACCCTCCATATCTTTAGTTAGATGTGGAGTTTTTTGTATTTTCTGTGGTGGATATTTCCTAGTATTTTAATACTGACCGCATAGTTCTCTGTCCTATCTTTCCTATTTAGCTAGATTGGCCTCCTTTGCTAAATCCTGTTTTCAGCCTGTGTATGTTTTTTCCTCTCCTCTCACAGTCAATATTTGTGGGGGGCTGCCTATCCTTTGGGAATTTTCTCTGAGGCGAGATAGTTTTCCCTTTTCTATCTATAGGGTTAATTAGTCCTTCAGCTGTGTCGAGGTGTCTAGGATCAGTAGGTACATCCCACGGCTACTTCTAGTTGCGGTGTTAAGTTCAGGGTCCGCCGTCAGTATAGATACCACCTTCTCCAGAGTACGTCCAATGCTACTCCTGGGCCACCAGATCATAACAGTACAACTGGCCTACAATGAGTTAACCGCATCTCAGAAGAAGGGAAAGAAAGTGCTGAGCCATTTTTTTTTCTGTACTCTGTTGTGTTTTTTTTTCCCTCTTTACCTCTGGGTGGTTCAGGAGTTTGGCGCTGACATGGATGTTCAGGGACTTGCTTCTCGTGTGGATCAACTTGCTGCTAGAGTACAGGGTATTTCTGATTATATCATTCAGACTCCAGCTTTGGAGCCTAGAATTCCAACTCCTGATCTGTTTTTTGGGACAGGTCTAAATTTCTGAGCTTTAAAAATAACTGTAAACTGTTTTTTGCTCTGAAGCCCCGTTCCTCTGGTGATCCTATCCAGCAGGTTAAAATTGTCATATCTCTGTTGCGTGGCGACCCCCAGGATTGGGCATTTGCCCTGGAACCTGGGAATCCGGCGTTGCTTAATGTAGACACCTTTTTTCAGGCGCTTGGGTTATTGTATGATGAACCTAACTATGTAGAGCATGCTGAGAAAACCTTGTTGGCCCTGTGTCAGGGTCAAGAAGCGGCAGAATCATATTGCCAGAAATTTAGAAAATGGTCTGTACTGGCTAAATGGAATGAGGATGCTTTGGCGGCAATTTTCAGAAAGGGTCTTTCTGAATCCGTTAAAGATGTTATGGTGGGGTTCCCCACGCCTGCTGGTTTGAGTGATTCTATGTCTCTGGCCATTCAAATTGATCAGCGCTTGCGTGAGCGCAGAGTTGTGCATGCTATGGCGTTGTCTTGTCGTCCTGAGCCTATGCAATGTGATAGGATTGTGTCTAGAGCTGAACGACAAGGATACAGACGTCAGAATGGGTTGTGTTTTTACTGCGGCGATTCTGCTCATGTTATTTCTGATTGCCCTAAGCGTGTCAAGAGAATCGCTAGTTCTGTTACCATCAGTACTGTACAGCCTAAATTTCTGTTATCTGTGACCCTGATCTGCTCATTATCGTCATTTTCTGTCATGGCATTTGTGGATTCAGGCGCCGCTTTAAATTTAATGGACTTAGAATTTGCCAGACGTTGTGGGTTTCCCTTACAGCCTTTGCAGAGTCCTATCCCTTTGAGGGGTATTGATGCTACACCATTGGCTAAAAATAAACCTCAGTTTTGGACACAGTTAACCATGTGCATGGCGCCAGCCCATCAGGAAGATTGTTGTTTTCTGGTGTTGCATAATCTGCATGATGTTATTGTGCTGGGTTTCCCATGGTTACAGGTGCATAATCCGGTGTTGGATTGGAAATCTATGTCTGTGACTAGTTGGGGTTGTCAGGGGGTTCATGGTGACCTTCCTTTGATGTCAATTACCTCCTCCCCCTCTTCTGAAATTCCTGAGTTTTTGTCAGATTTCCAGGATGTATTCAATGAGCCCAAGTTCAGTTCCCTTCCACCGCACAGGGACTGTGATTGTGCTATTGACTTGATTCCAGGCTGTAAGTTCCCTAAGGGCCGACTTTTCAACCTGTCTGTGCCAGAACATGCTGCCATGCGGAGTTATGTTAAGGAGTCTTTGGAGAAGGGGCATATTCGGCCATCTTCTTCTCCATTGGGAGCAGGTTTCTTTTTTGTTGCCAAGAAGGATGGCTCCTTGAGACCCTGTATTGATTATCGCCTCTTGAATAAGATCACGGTCAAATTCCAATACCCTTTGCCTTTGCTCTCTGATTTGTTTGCCAGGATTAAGGGTGCTAGTTGGTTTACTAAGATTGACCTTCGAGGGGCATATAATCTTGTTCGTATTAAGCAGGGCGACGAATGGAAAACTGCGTTCAATACGCCCGAGGGCCATTTTGAATATCTTGTGATGCCATTCGGACTCTCTAATGCTCCATCTGTGTTTCAGTCCTTCATGCATGATGTATTTCGGAATTATCTTGATAAATTCATGATTGTATATTTGGATGATATTTTGATTTTTTCGGATGATTGGGAGTCTCATGTGAAACAAATCAGGATGGTATTTCAGATCCTTCGTGATAATGCCTTGTTTGTGAAGGGGTCTAAGTGCCTCTTTGGAGTACAGAAGGTTTCTTTTTTGGGCTTCATTTTTTCTCCCTCATCTATAGAAATGGATCCGGTTAAGGTTCAGGCCATTCATGATTGGATCCAGCCCACATCCGTGAAGAGCCTTCAGAAATTTTTGGGCTTTGCTAATTTTTATCGCCGTTTCATTGCCAACTTCTCCAGTGTGGTTAAACCCCTGACCGATTTGACAAAGAAAGGCGCTGATGTGACGAATTGGTCCTCTGCGGCCGTTTCTGCCTTTCAGGAGCTTAAACGCCGATTTACTTCTGCCCCTGTGTTGCGTCAGCCGGATGTTTCTCTTCCTTTTCAGGTTGAGGTTGACGCTTCTGAGATTGGGGCAGGGGCCGTTTTGTCTCAGAGGAATTCTGATGGTTCCTTGATGAAACCGTGTGCCTTCTTCTCTCGAAAATTTTCGCCTGCGGAACGCAATTATGATGTCGGTAATTGTGAGTTGTTGGCTATGATGTGGGCATTTGAGGAGTGGCGACATTGGCTTGAGGGGGCTAAACATCGTATTGTGGTCTTGACCGATCATAAGAATCTGATTTACCTCGAGTCTGCCAAACGGCTGAATCCTAGACAGACCCGATGGTCCCTGTTTTTCTCCCGTTTTGATTTTGTTGTCTCGTATCTTCCGGGTTCTAAGAATGTTAAGGCTGATGCCCTCTCTAGGAGTTTTTTGCCTGATTCCCCTGGGGTCCTTGAGCCGGTCGGCATTCTGAAGGAGGG
The DNA here is from genome assembly GCF_051348905.1 of Ranitomeya variabilis. Lineage (NCBI taxonomy): Eukaryota > Metazoa > Chordata > Amphibia > Anura > Dendrobatidae > Ranitomeya > Ranitomeya variabilis. Next base: position 412,159,409 of record NC_135236.1, on the reverse strand, counting down.
GGTGATTCTTTCTGCCATCTCCCCTGATTTACGACGGGTTCTTCAGGAATTTCAAGCTGATAAACCTGACCGCTGTCCAGTGGGGAAACTGTTTGTTCCTGATAGATGGACTAGCAAAGTGATTTCTGAGGTTCACTGTTCTGTGTTGGCTGGCCATCCTGGGATTTTTGGTACCAGAGATTTGGTTAGTAGGTCATTTTGGTGGCCTTCTTTGTCACGGGATGTGCGCTACTTTGTGCAGTCCTGTGGGACTTGTGCGCGGGCCAAACCTTGCTGCTCACGCGCCAGTGGGTTGCTTTTGCCTTTGCCGGTCCCTGAGAGGCCTTGGACGCATATTTCTATGGATTTTATTTCAGATCTTCCGGTTTCCCAGAGGATGTCGGTTATCTGGGTGGTTTGTGACCGGTTTTCTAAGATGGTTCATTTGGTACCTTTGCCTAAGTTACCTTCCTCTTCTGAGTTGGTTCCATTGTTTTTTCAGCATGTGGTTCGTTTGCATGGCATTCCGGAGAATATTGTGTCCGATAGAGGTTCCCAGTTTGTTTCCAGGTTTTGGCGGGCCTTTTGTGCTAGGCTGGGCATTGATTTGTCTTTTTCTTCCGCATTTCATGCTCAGACAAGTCAAGTCAAGCTGGAATCTCTGGAGAGGCAGATATACCCTCCATATCTTTAGTTAGATGTGGAGTTTTTTGTATTTTCTGTGGTGGATATTTCCTAGTATTTTAATACTGACCGCATAGTTCTCTGTCCTATCTTTCCTATTTAGCTAGATTGGCCTCCTTTGCTAAATCCTGTTTTCAGCCTGTGTATGTTTTTTCCTCTCCTCTCACAGTCAATATTTGTGGGGGGCTGCCTATCCTTTGGGAATTTTCTCTGAGGCGAGATAGTTTTCCCTTTTCTATCTATAGGGTTAATTAGTCCTCCGGCTGTGTCGAGGTGTCTAGGATCAGTAGGTACATCCCACGGCTACTTCTAGTTGCGGTGTTAAGTTTAGGGTCCGTGGTCAGTATAGATACCACCTTCTCCAGAGTATGTCCAATGCTACTCCTGGGCCACCAGATCATAACAGGTCTCAGCAGGCAGACTGATGCTTCGGAGGGAGAGACACGCTGCTCCCCCCATCCACAGAGGGACCCCCCTTGGCTGCTGCTGCGGTTTCTTACCTGGAGAGGTGGCCGCGATCTCCATGCCACCTCTCCTCGCGCACCCTAGAGGCCTACTAGCCCCAGCGGTGGCGCCTCGGGTCACCACACCAGCCGAGGCAGGGGGACCCCTGCTGCCTGAATCGGACTCCCACACTACGTTCGTCCTCTGTAGGTAAGGACTTCTGTAGGTCTCCCATCAAGGACAGGAAACTGTTATGACCTGGTGGGTATGGAGCGGTACTGAGATGACCTGGTGGGCAAAACCAATCATGGACTCACTACGGAGCAGCACTGAAATGACCTGGTGGGTAAAACAGAAATAGGACTAGCTCTGAGGAGGTGGTAACTTTACTGATCGCAATCCCTACTCCTAACACCAACACTAGAAATAGCCGTGGAGCGTACCTAACTCTGCCTAGACGCCTCTGCACAGCCTAAGAACTAGCTACCCCTAAAGATGGAAACGGAAAGCTATCCCGCCTCAGAGAAACCCCCAAAGGAAGATAGCCCCCCACAAATATTGACGGTGAGTGGAGAGGGAAATGACAAACTCAGAAATGAAACTAGATTTTTTAGCAAAGGAGGCCAATACTATCTAAATAGACAGAGATAGGATAGGTTGCTGTGCGGTCAGTATAAAAACTAAAAGTCCACGCAGAGTTTACAAAAATAACCACCACACCGACTCACGGTGTGGAGGGGCAAATCTGCGACCCCAGAGCTTCCAACTAGCCGGAATATTTCATAATGACAAGCTGGACAAAAGAGACATAAATTGAACTGAACAGAAGGTCATAAGCAGGGAAACACCCAAAAAGTAGCAGACTTATCTTAAGCTGAAAATGGACTGGCCAACAGAGAACTTCCAGGAAAGGACTGAATCCACAGGAAATACATTGACAGCTGGCATCCACTAAAGCCAAAAGCCCAGTTAAATAACAAGGCCAGGAAACCGATTAGTGAACGCAGCTGCTAAGTTCCACTTGAAACCACCAACCACCAGAGGGAGCCCAAGAGCAGAACTCCCAAAAATACCATTCGCAACCACAGGATGGAGCCCAAGAACAGAATTCACAACAGTACCCCCCCCTTGAGGAGGGGTCACCGAACCCTCACCAGAGCCCCCAGGCCGATCGGGACGAGCCAAATGAAAAGCACGTACCAAATCAGCAGCATGGACATCGGAGGCAAAAACCCAAGAGTTATCCTCCTGGCCATAACCCTTCCACTTGACCAAATACTGAAGTTTCCGCCTCGAAAGACAAGAATCCAAAATCTTCTCCACCACATATTCCAGCTCCCCCTCAACCAACACCGGAGCAGGAGGGTCAACGGAGGGAACCATGGGCACCACATATCTCCGCAACAAAGATCTATGGAACACATTATGAATGGAAAACGAAGCTGGAAGGGCCAAACGAAAAGACACCGGATTGATAATTTCCGAAATCCTATAAGGACCAATAAAATGAGGTTTGAACTTAGGGGAAGAGACCTTCATAGGAACATGACGAGAAGACAACCAGACCAAATCCCCAACCCGAAGCCGGGGACCAATGCACCGACGGCGGTTAGCAAAACGTTGAGCCTTTTCCTGAGACAATGTTAAATTGTCCACCACATGAGTCCATATCCGCTGCAACCTGTCCACCACAGAATCCACCCCAGGACAGTCCGAAGACTCAACCTGCCCTGAAGAAAAACGAGGATGAAAACCGAAATTGCAAAAAAAAGGCGAAACCAAAGTAGCCGAACTAGCCCGATTATTAAGGGCAAACTCGGCCAACGGCAAGAAGGTAACCTAGTCATCCTGATCAGCAGACACAAAGCATCTCAAGTAGGTTTCCAAGGTCTGATTGGTTCGCTCCGTCTGTCCATTTGTCTGAGGGTGAAATGCCGAAAAAAAAGACAAATTAATGCCCATTTTACCACAAAAGGACCGCCAAAACCTAGAAACAAACTGGGTACCTCTGTCAGACACAATATTCTCCGGAATACCATGCAAATGAACCACATGCTGGAAAAACAAAGGAACCAAATCAGAGGAGGAAGGCAACTTAGGCAAAGGTACCAAATGGACCATTTTAGAAAACCGGTCACAAACCACCCAGATGACAGACATCTTCTGAGACACAGGAAGATCGGAAATAAAATCCATGGAAATATGCATCCAGGGCCTCTCAGGGATAGGCAAGGGCAAAAGCAACCCACTAGCTCGAGAACAGCAGGGCTTAACCCGGGCACAAATTCCACAGGACTGCACGAAGGAACGCACATCCCGTGACAAAGAAGGCCACCAAAAGGACCTGGCAACCAAATCTCTGGTTCCAAAGATCCCAGGATGACCAGCCAACACCGAACAATGGATCTCAGAAATCACCTTATTAGTCCATCTATCAGGAACAAACAATTTCCCCACAGGACAGCGGTCGGGTCTATCAGCCTGAAACTCCTGAAGCACCCGCCGCAAATCAGGGGAGATAGCAGAAAGAATCACCCCCTCTTTGAGAATACCAGCCGGCTCACGGACTCCAGGAGAATCAGGCAAAAAACTCCTAGACAAGGCATCAGCTTTCACATTCTTAGATCCCGGAAGATACGAGACCGCAAAATCAAAACGGGAGAAAAACAAAGACCACCGAGCCTGTCTAGGATTCAAGTGCTTGGCCGACTCAAGGTAAATCAGATTCTTATGGTCGGTCAAGACCACAACACGATGCTTGGCTCCCTCAAGCCAATGTCGCCACTCCTCGAATGCCCACTTCATAGCCAACAACTCCCGATTGCCGACATCATAATTACGCTCAGCAGGCGAAAACTTTCTGGAGAAGAAAGCACATGGCTTCAACACAGAGCCATCAGAGCTTGTCTGAGACAGAACAGCTCCTGCCCCAATCTCAGAAGCGTCAACCTCAACCTGAAAAGGGAGAGAAACATCTGGCTGACGCAACACAGGGGCAGAAGTAAAACGACACTTAAGCTCCTGAAAGGCCTCCACAGCCGCAGAGGACCAATTCACCACATCTGCACCTTTCTTGGTCAAATCGGTCAGAGGTTTAACCACAGTAGAAAAATTAGCAATGAAGCGGCGATAAAAATTAGCAAAGCCCAAAAATTTCTGAAGGCTCTTCACAGATGTGGGCTGAGTCCAATCATAAATAGCCTGGACCTTAAAAGGGTCCATTTCAATAGCCGAGGGAGAAAAAATGAACCCAGAAAAGAAACCTTCAGAACTCCAAAAAGGCACTTAGACCCCTTCACAAACAGTGTATTAGCACGAAGAATCTGAAATACCATCCTGACCTGCTTCACATGAGTCTCCCAATCATCGGAAAAAAACAAAATATCATCCAAATATACAATCATAAATTTATCCAAATACTCCCGGAAAATATCATGCATAAAGGACTGAAACACAGATGGAGCATTAGAGAGCCCGAAAGGCATCACAAGATATTCAAAATGGCCTTCAGGCGTATTAAATGCTGTTTTCCATTCATCACCCTGTTTGATGCGGACCAGATTATACGGCCCTCGAAGGTCAATCTTGGTAAACCAGCTAGCCCCCTTGATCCGAGCAAACAAATCAGAGAGCAAAGGCAAAGGGTACTGGAATTTGACCGTGATCTTATTGAGAAGGCGATAATCTATACAGGGCCTCAAGGAGCCATCCTTCTTGGCAACAAAAAAGAACCCCGCTCCCAACGGTGACGAAGATGGGCGAATATGCCCCTTCTCCAAGGACTCTTTTACATAAGTCCGCATAGCGGTATGCTCTGGCACAGACAGATTGAAAAGTCGACCCTTAGGGAACTTACAGCCAGGAATCAAATTAATAGCGCAACCACAGTCCCTATGAGGAGGCAAAGGACTGGATTTAGGCTCCTCAAATATATCCTGGAAATCTGACAAAAGCTCAGGAACTTCAGAAGAAGGGGACGAGGAAATTGACATCAGAGGAATGTCACTATGTATCCCCTGACAACCCCAACTAGTCACGGACATAGATTTCCAATCCAGCACTGGATTATGTACCTGTAACCATGGAAACCCCAGCACAACCACATCATGCAAATTATGCAACACCAAAAAGCGAATATTTTCCTGATGTGCTGGAGCCATGTTCATGGCTAACTGTGTCCAGTACTGATGTTTATTCTTGGCCAATGGCGTAGCATCAATCCCCCTCAAGGGAATAGGACTCTGCAACGGCTCCAAGGAAAAACCACAGCGCTTGGCGAATTCCAGGTCCATTAAGTTCAGGGCAGCGCCAGAATCCACAAATGCCATTACAGAAAAGGACGACAATGAGCAAATCAGGGTAATAGACAAGAGACATTTAGGCTGTAAAGTACTGATGGTAACCGACTTAGCAACCCTCTTAGTTCGCTTCGGGCAGTCAGAGATAGCATAAATGGCGTCACCACAGTAAAAACACAGCCCATTCTGACGTCTGAACTCCTGCCGTTCGCATTGCATAGGCTCAGAACTCTGCCCAGAGGACACCGCCATATGGTGCACCTCCTTACGTTCACGTAAGCGCCGATCAATCTGAATGGCCAGAGACATTGATTCGTTCAAACCAGCAGGCGTGGGAAACCCCACCATAACATCTTTAAGAGCTTCAGAAAGACCCTTTCTGAAAATAGCCGCCAGGGTATCCTCATTCCATTTTGTAAGCACAGACCACTTTCTAAATTTCTGACAATATATCTCTACTGCTTCCTGACCCTGACACAGAGCCAGCAGAATTTTTTCTGCCTGATCCACAGAATTGTGTTCGTCATAAAGCAGTCCAAGTGCTTGAAAAAATGAATCTATATTGAGCAATGCAGGATTCCCTGGCTCAAGAGAGAATGCCCAGTCCTGCGGGTCGCCACGCAACAGAGAAATAACAATCTTCACCTGCTGAATGGGGTCACCAGAGGAACGGGGTCTCAGAGCAAAAAATAATCTGCAATTATTTTTAAAATTCAAAAACCTAGATCTATCCCCAGAAAACATATCAGGAATAGGAATTCTAGGCTCAGAAACAGGAGTTTGAACAACATAGTCTTGGATACTCTGTACCCTTGCAGCGAGATGATCAACACGCGCAGACAGACCCTGAACCTCCATATCAGCACCAAGCTCCTGCACCATCCAAAAATCAAGGGGAAAAAAAAGGACAAAACAAGCAACACAAAAAAAAAAAAAAAAATGACTCAGAACTTTCTCTTCCTTCTTTTGAGATGCATTTAACACATTGTGGGCCAGCTGTACTGTTATGACCTGGTGGGTACGGAGCGGTACTGAGATGACCTGGTGGGCAAAACCAATCATGGACTCACTACGGAGCAGCACTGAAATGACCTGGTGGGTAAAACAAAAATAGGACTAGCTCTGAGGAGGTGGTAACTTTACTGACCGCAATCCCTACTCCTAACACCAACACTAGAAATAGCCGTGGAGCGTACCTAACTCTGCCTAGACGCCTCTGCACAGCCTAAGAACTAGCTACTCCTAAAGATGGAAACGGAAAGCTATCTCGCCTCAGAGAAACCCCCAAAGGAAGATAGCCCCCCACAAATATTGACGGTGAGTGGAGAGGGAAATGACAAACTCAGAAATGAAACTAGATTTTTTAGCAAAGGAGGCCAATACTATCTAAATAGACAGAGATAGGATAGGTTGCTGTGCGGTCAGTATAAAAACTAAAAGTCCACGCAGAGTTTACAAAAATAACCACCACACCGACTCACGGTGTGGAGGGGCAAATCTGCGACCCCAGAGCTTCCAACTAGCTGGAATATTTCATAATGACAAGCTGGACAAAAGAGACATAAATTGAACTGAACAGAAGGTCATAAGCAGGGAAACACCCAAAAAGTAGCAGACTTATCTTAAGCTGAAAATGGACTGGCCAACAGAGAACTTCCAGGAAAGGACTGAATCCACAGGAAATACATTGACAGCTGGCATCCACTAAAGCCAAAAGCCCAGTTAAATAACAAGGCCAGGAAACCGATTAGTGAACGCAGCTGCTAAGTTCCACCAAAAAGGGCACCAGAGGGAGCCCAAGAGCAGAACTCCCAAAAATACCATTCGCAACCACAGGATGGAGCCCAAGAATGGAATTCACAACAGGAAACCAACTGATGTGGGAGAGAGGTACCGCCGTTTTATCTGTAGGTTTCCTGTCCTTGGTGGGCAGATCCCCTCTCTCTGTGGTGCCGTCATGGGCGTCAGAGAAATGTAGTTATAAATTATGTATAACAGTGCATACTGTGACTGTCTGCATCATTATAGTCAATGGACCTGTTTTCCAGGGGTTCGGATGTACATGCTGATGTGTTGTAAGCATAGCCTACATACCGGACATAGCGCCAATGCATCTGCGCAGGGACCCAAAGGTGGACGGGGGCCCTTGCAGACATGCACTGCCAGTGTCACCATCTGGTGCACCCGACAAGTGCCATCGGGGACAACGACACCCCCCCATGCTTTAAACTGCCCTGTATTCGCGTTTTCTTACTCTGTGAAGTCTCAGGGCAGAGGGTGTGATGATGTCACTTCAGCGTGTCCTCTGTCCTGAGCACTGGAGAAAGACAGAAGTCGCTGAGGAGACCAGCCATGTAGCGGAAAGAGGGAGGGGTAAGTATTTGATTTTTTTTTTTAATGTATCAACCTTTTTATGGGACTCATTCTGTATGGAGCATTACAGTGAAGGAAATAATTATTTGATCCCTTGCTGATTTTGTAAGTTTGCCCACTGACAAAGACATGAACAGTCTTTAATTTTAATAGTAAGTTAATTTTAACATTGAGAGATAGGGTATCAAAAATAAAATCCAGAAAATCACATTGTCTAAATTATATAAATGTATTTGAATTTTGCAGTGAGAAATAAGTATTTGATCCCTCTGGCAAACAAGACTTAATATTTGGAGGCGAAACCCTTATTGGCAAGCACAGCAGTCATACTTTTTTTGTAGTTGATGATGCGATTTGCACACGTCAGGAGGAATTTTGGTCCACTCCTCTTTGCAGATCATCTCTAAATCACTAAGATTTTGAAGCTGTCTCTTGGCAACTCAGAGCTTCAACCTCCTCCATAAGTTTTCTATGGGATTAAGGTCTGGAGACTGGCTAGACCACTCAGTGACCTTAAAGTGCTTCTTTTTGAGTCACTCCTTTGTTGCCTTAGCTGTATGCTTTGGCTCATTATCTTGCTGGAAGACCCAGCCACGACCCATTTTTAATGTCCTGGCGGAGGGAAGGAGGTTGTCACTCAGGATTTTACGGTACATGGCTCCATCCATTCTCCCATTGATGTGATGAAGTAGCCCTGTGCCTTTAGCAGAGAAACGCCCCCAAAACATAATGTTTCCACCTCCATGCTAGACAATGGGGATGGTGTTCTTTGGGTCATAGGCAACATGTCTCTTCCTCCAAACATGGTGAGTTGAGTTAATGCCAAAGAGCTTAATTTTTGTCTCATCTGACCACAGCACCTTCTCCCAATCACTCACAAAATCATCCAGATGTTCACTGGCAAACTTCAGACAGGCCTGCACTTGTGCCTTCTTGAGCAGGGGGACCTTGCAGGCACTGCAGGATTTTAAACCTTTACGGCATAATGTGCTACCAATGGTTTTCTTGGTGACTGTGGTCCCAGCTGCCTTGAGATCATTAACAAGTTCCTCCCATGTAGTTTTAGGCTGATCTCTCATCTTCCTCATGATCAAGGATACCCCACGAGGTAAAATTTTGCATGGTTCCCCAGATCGATGTCGATTGACAGTTGTTTTGTATTTCTTCCATTTTCTTACTATTGCACCAACAGTTGTCTCCTTCTCACCCAGCATTTTACTTTTGGTTTTGTAGCCCATTCCAGCTTTGTACAGGTCTATGATCCTGTCCCGGACATCCTCATAAAGCTCTTTGGTCTTGCCCATGTTGTAGAGGTTTAAGTCTGACTGAGTCTGTGGAGTCTTTTATAAAGGTGACTGTGTAAGACAGCTGTTTTTAATGCAGGTAACGAGTTGAATAGGAGCATCTAAATGGTGTGTAGGAGCCAGAACACTTAATGGTTGGTAGGTGATCAAATACTTTTTTCTCACTGCAAAATGCAAATAAATTTATACAATTTATACAATGTAATTTTCTGGATTTTATTTTTGATATCCTATCTCTCAATGTTAAAATTAACCTACCCTTAAAGTTATAGACTGTTCATGTCTTTCTCAGTGTACAAACTTACAAAATCAGCAAGGGATGAAATACTTATTTCCCCCACTGTAGATATATATATATATATATATATATATATATATATATATATATATATATATATATATATATATATATATATATATATAAAATATATATATATACGCGTTTCCAAAAAAGCAGGCAGCACTCCATTTTCTTAAAGATAGTATGTAGGATTTTAATGAACCCACATGTCTCTGCGACGTTTCGGTTCTGAATGAGCCTTTCTCAAGCAGTGAGTGTTACATCTTAGTGCATATATATAGACAATCCCATCATCCAATTAAAGTGCCATGTTTAACTTGTCATCGTACATATTTACATTGATTGCATAAAGTGCTTAAGTGCTTAATAGTGTCCGGTGTTTACACATTTCATCTGGTGGATTATTAATAATCACAGCAGTTATTCCTGCTTACCTCTGGAGAGACATGCTGTCAATGGAGGAATCACGGTTCTAAATTGGTCACTGCGCATGTCCCAGCGCTTACCAATACGTCATGATCACATGTGTGACTGAAGGCCAATCAGATACCAGGAGGTGGTATCCAAAACCAGGCGCATGCGCTGTAGCGTCTATTAGCGCCATATTGGATGTGGCGAACCACACAGAGTTCTATCCACCGCCATCTTGGTTGTGGAATATCCAGGTACTAGCGATAAATATATTCTAGATGGGAGATCAAATGCCTCTATGCCACTTCTACAAATAGGCGCACGCGCAAAGCGCCCATTATCGCCATATTAAGTATGGCATATCTCCCATACCCATAGAAGTTGTTGCATGCCTCACAGGGTGCTTTATCTCCACTGATCCATTTACTTATCAAACAGCGCTTATAATACACGCCTGTTCTAACGGCCTATAAAATAAGAAATTCTCACTAAGATGCAATTCACTCTTTCCCTGCCGCTCGGACGTTTTTATGCTTAATCCTGCCCTGGCAACCAGAACTGGCCTTGTTACAGACCATCCTCCAGTAACCAAACAGTGTCTAGAGGGTGCACTAAGCCTTTCATGGCAAACTGCCTCACCTCCTGACTCCTGCATAGCGGTAGCAATACAGTCCCGGCTACCACCTAACCAAACGCTGTGTGAACAAAACACAATGATATAGTACTCTTAAGTATGGATCACAAGGAACTATTAACCCTTTCAGGCAAAAGCCACTACTTCTGGACTTTATATTCATATAAAAAGAACAAGAATATTAGGGATTTTTTAATTAAATCTGATGTAGGCCCAAGTAAGATGAGCAGACAGTTGTTCCTGACTGGCTCCAGAAAAAATGGATGTTTTCCTTGCTTGAGTTGCGTGAATTGTACGTATATGGTTAAGGGTGGAATATTTCAACACCCAACAACAGGAAAGACATATAAAATTAAACATTATTTGACATGCAACTCAGATTATGTCATCTACCTCCTGATTTGTCCGTGTAATCTGTGGTATGTCGGTGAAACAACCTGTGAGTTCAAAGTTAGGATGAATCAGCACCGATACACTATAAGAAAGAAGAGAACTGATCTCCCTGTGCCTAAACACTTTACTGAATGTAATCATTCCGAGAGAGATCTAAAATTTAAAATTATAGATAGGGTACCAGTGGATAGAAGGGGAGGTGATAGGGAGCAAGTCCTCAAGAAGAGGGAATTAATGTGGATATATAAGTTGAATACTCTCAGGCCCAATGGTCTAAATGTGGATTTCAAAATGCATGCAATTTTGTAATGTACTGTTTTTCGTCTTGTACTGTGTTGTTGAGGACACAGAAGTGATGGTTTATTACTGTTACTGTAATTTTATATTTAGGAATATTTGATCGGTTGTGGTTATGTTCCTAATTTTATATATTTGTTTTATCTAGGTGATTCTGCTGCCTACATACGGTTATAAGATCTTGCCTGGAGGGACGTGTGGTGATGGAGAGAAATTGAATCTTCTTTTAAGAGATTATTTTCAAGAAATGCAACATAAAATTATGTGAAATAATTAGGCATACATTTGATGTGATTGAAGGCCAATGAATAAATTTTTGCTAAATGATATTTTTTTGCTATTTTTTTGCTATAATAATAGATTATGATGTGATATATAAAGTCCAGAAGTAGTGGCTTTTGCCTGAAAGGGTTAATAGTTCCTTGTGATCCATACTTAAGAGTACTATATCATTGTGTTTTGTTCACACAGCGTTTGGTTAGGTGGTAGCCGGGACTGTATTGCTACCGCTATGCAGGGGTCAGGAGGTGAGGCAGTTCGCCATGAAAGGCTTAGTGCACCCTCTTGACACTGCCTGGTTACTGGAGGATGGTCTGTAATAAGGCTGGTTCTGGTTACCAGGGCGGGATTAAGCATAATAATGTCCGAGCGGCAGTTTAATAGTGCTGTATGTAAGTGAATTACATCTTTGATTAGGTGGTAGCCGGGACTGTATTGCTACCGCTATGCAGGAGTCAGGAGGTGAGGCAGTTTGCCATGAAAGGCTTAGTGCACCCTCTAGACACTGTTTGGTTACTGGAGGATGGTCTGTAACAAGGCCAGTTCTGGTTGCCAGGGCGGGATTAAGCATAAAAACGTCCGAGCGGCAGGGAAAGAGTGAATTGCATCTTAGTGAGAATTTCTTATTTTATAGGGCGTTAGAACAGGCGTGTATTATAAGTAAATGGATCAGTGGAGATAAAGCACCCTGTGAGGCATGCAACAACTTCTATGGGTATGGGAGATATGCCATACTTAATACGGCGATAATGGGCGCTTTGCGCGTGCGCCTATTTGTAGAAGTGGCATAGAGGCATTTGATCTCCCATCTAGAATATATTTATCGCTAGTACCTGGATATTCCACAACCAAGATGGCGGTGGATAGAACTCTGTGGTTCGCCACATCCAATATGGCGCTAATAGACGCTACAGCGCATGCGCCTGGTTTTGGATACCGCCTCCTGGTATCTGATTGGCCTTCAGTCACACATGTGATCATGACGTATTGGTAAGCGCTGGGACATGCGCAGTGACCAATTTAGAACCGTGATTCCTCCATTGACAGCATGTCTCTCCAGAGGTAAGCAGGAATAACTGCTGTGATTATTAATAATCCACCAGATGAAATGTGTAAACACCGGACACTATTAAGCACTTAAGCACTTTATGTAATCAATGTAAATATGTACGATGACAAGTTAAACATGGCACTTTAATTGGATGATGGGATTGTCTATATACAGGTCCTTCTCAAAAAATTAGCATATAGTGTTAAATTTCATTATTTACCATAATGTAATGATTACAATTAAACTTTCATATATTATAGATTCATTATCCACCAACTGAAATTTGTCAGGTCTTTTATTGTTTTAATACTGATGATTTTGGCATACAACTCCTGATAACCCAAAAAACCTGTCTCAATAAATTAGCATATTTCACCCGTCCAATCAAATAAAAGTGTTTTTTAATAACAAACAAAAAAACCATCAAATAATAATGTTCAGTTATGCACTCAATACTTGGTCGGGAATCCTTTGGCAGAAATGACTGCTTCAATGCGGCGTGGCATGGAGGCAATCAGCCTGTGACACTGCTGAGATGTTATGGAGGCCCAGGATGCTTCAATAGCGGCCTTAAGCTCATCCAGAGTGTTGGGTCTTGCGTCTCTCAACTTTCTCTTCACAATATCCCACAGATTCTCTATGGGGTTCAGGTCAGGAGAGTTGGCAGGCCAATTGAGCACAGTAATACCATGGTCAGTAAACCATTTACCAGTGGTTTTGGCACTGTGAGCAGGTGCCAGGTCATGCTGAAAAATGAAATCTTCATCTGCATAAAGCATTTCAGCCGATGGAAGCATGAAGCGCTCCAAAATCTCCTGATAGCTAGCTGCATTGACCCTGCCCTTGATGAAACACAGTGGACCAACACCAGCAGCTGACATGGCACCCCACACCATCACTGACTGTGGGTACTTGACACTGGACTTCAGGCATTTTGGCATTTCCTTCTCCCCAGTCTTCCTCCAGACTCTGGCACCTTGATTTCCGAATGACATGCAAAATTTGCTTTCATCAGAAAAAAGTACTTGGGACCACTTAGCAACAGTCCAGTGCTGCTTCTCTGTAGCCCAGGTCAGGCACTTCTGCCGCTGTTTATGGTTCAAAAGTGGCTTTACCTGGGGAATGCGGCACCTGTAGCCCATTTCCTGCACACGCCTGTGCACGGTGGCTCTGGATGTTTCCACACCAGACTCAGTCCACTGCTTCCTCAGGTTCCCCAAGGTCTGGAATCGGTCCTTCTCCACAATCTTCCTCAGGGTCCGGTCACCTCTTCTCGTTGTACAGCGTTTTCTGCCACATTGTTTCCTTCCAACAGACTTACCATTGAGGTGCCTTGATACAGCACTCTGGGAACAGCCTATTTGTTGAGAAATTTCTTTCTGGGTCTTACCCTCTTGCTTGAGGGTGTCAATGATGGCCTTCTTGACATCTGTCAGGTCGCTAGTCTTACCCATGATGGGGGTTTTGAGTAATGAACCAGGCAGGGAGTTTTTAAAAGCCTCAGGTATCTTTTGCATGTGTTTAGAGTTAATTAGTTGAATCAGAAGATTAGGGTAATAGGTCATTTAGAGAACCTTTTCTTGATATGCTAATTTATTGAGACAGGTTTTTTGGGTTATCAGGAGTTGTATGCCAAAATCATCAGTATTAAAACAATAAAAGACCTGACAAATTTCAGTTGGTGGATAATGAATCTATAATATATGAAAGTTTAATTGTAATCATTACATTATGGTAAATAATGAAATTTAACACTATATGCTAATTTTTTGAGAAGGACCTGTATATGCACTAAGATGTAACACTCACTGCTTGAGAAAGGCTCATTCAGAACCGAAACGTCGCAGAGACATGTGGGTTCATTTAAAATCCTACATACTATCTTTAAGAAAATGGAGTGCTGCCTGCTTTTTTGGAAACGTATCGACTAGAGACGACCGGTGGACGGGTGGTCTGGGGGCTTTGCACCCGAAGATAAGTAAAGAAGTTGTGCTGTTCCAATTTTTTGCTATTATATATATATATATATACATATATATATATAATTAAAAAGATTACAACACAAAAAAGAGAAACAACACTAATTTGACTAAAATAACTAACAAACAATTGGTATTATATCAACATACGGAAAAAGGAGTCCAACCGCTGTCACTTATAGTTTTGATAAAAGGTAAATGTTTATTTTGATAACAACAAGTTTTTAGGCTATCAAGCCTGACTTAAACAAAAAATAATAAAATCACAGTATAACAAAGGTACGGGTAACAAACTACCCCACACATCACCAAAATTGTACAGCTGAAGGTTGCAGGTACCATTAATCGTGGTATAGTTAAATAATAGCACTCTCAACCATGTTGAGCCCCCGGAAGAAGCCTACGCGAAACACGTGTAGGGGCTGCCATACTCCACACACACACCACGGCTCACATGGGTAAGGTGCAGTCATTGACTGTTTTGTTTATGGTTACTCTGAATGAGTCCTTTACATGGTTGAGAGTGCTATTATTTAACTATACCACGATTAATGCTCCTACTAAAATAGTGAACCTGCAACCTTCAGCTGTACAATTTTGGTGATGTGTGGGGTAGTTTGTTACCCGTACCTTTGTTATACTGTGATTTTATTATTTTTTGTTTAAGTCAGGCTTGATAGCCTAAAAACTTGTTGTTATCAAAATAAACATTTACCTTTTATCAAAACTATAAGTGACAGCGGTTGGACTCCTTTTTCCGTATGTTGATATATTATATGGGAGTTGTTTCTGTCCAGATTTGGACATATATGTGGCTCTGTTTTAATTTAGTACAAACAATTGGTATTGTAGTATGTAAGGAAACTAGGACATCATGGAAAAATACTCTATTCTTGATATTATTCTATAAGCAATAAAAGTAATAATTTAATTTTATTTATATATATATTATAGTGCTTAAAATATCTTGTAGTGCGTAGTGCTGTATAGAACTTGCCATCTCTCATATCACATATAAGATATTTTGCTAATGGCTGTACCTCCTAACTTTGATGTTGGAAACAATGTTAGTTCTGAACAGTTACACATTTCCACAGTAATTATTAGGTTGCAATATGCATTTATGGTATTCAGACCGGCTGCAAAACGGAGCATGGCGCTAATTACCGGAACTAATGTGTTGCCTGTTAATGTGGTCTGCTTTTTAATTAGATTTGTCTGCATATTTTCTTAATGTTTTATTTTATTATTGGGTGTATAATCACTCAGTATTCAGCTATACCACTCCGAGCCTAATAAATGCATTACTAGTTATTACAATTACCAACAATCTTCATAAGGGTAAATGACATTAAACCACCCGCTCTACCATTAAATACTAACCCAAGGAAGATGTCTTAAAAATTCAGCCCAATCAATTATTGGAAACCAGTTACTCTAACTGCATATAAAGTATATTTTCCCAGTAGCAACTTCAGCAGTTTAATGTTTAGAGGGGTTGCCAAAAGATTATCATGGCAGTCAAGTGTCTAAAGGATGCTTTCTTAAGGACGCATTCAGAATTCTTTCTTGCACAGATGTGTTTTATTTGCATTTTTCACAGATAGCACATGTAATCATTATAAACCATGGTACTATTTACATGTCTGTGTTTTTTCCATGAACAGTGTGTCTATGCAAAACTCATGGACACTAGTCCGTTTTTTCCAGTATCACAGATTAAAAGTGCCAATATAAGTCAATGGGTCCAGAAAAAGATATACGGCATACGGATGGCATCCATAGACTGTACGTATTTAACATTGCTTAGGTTACGAGAAGCTTAGTAATTTATACAGTATATTTCTTTATACATCTGTGAAAAACACTGATGATAATCTGATGACAAAAAAATGGACACACTGATCAAACACTGATGACATACTGTCATGGGGAGACTAGGTGAGCGAGAGCTAATAACCCGGGCCCCTGCAATTTCCCTCAGACTAGGGAAATCCTGACTGACACTCTACCTGGAGTTTACACTGATGGTGTGCATGTCCAGGCCTCGACCCTCGCCCTGTCTCCTGTTTCAACCCTAGGCTGAAACCAACCGCCCACCACCCAGTGAAGAGGTAATACACCAATACCCACAGTAAGCACAGACAAGGATAAAGTAAAATATACACCACGCCACTCAGGAATACACTATAAATGTGCAGGGCAAAATAAATACAAATATAGGAAGGAGTAAATAAGACTAAGGAAAATACACCACCAGCAACAAATCTCCAACAACCAGCTCTCCACTCCGGACCGAGATAACAACGCACAAGACAGAAGCTATAATCAGCGACGCCCAATGATCAGGAGAACTATTTAAAGGCAATGGGCATGGCCCAGCTTCCAATCCGAGGATCAGGTAAATTAACCCCGGAACAGCTAGATGAAATCTAGCCGACGCTGTCTGTCGAACGACCTGGTCTGAACAGCGTCCGACATGACACATACTGATCCAAACCACTGATGACACTGGTACCGTTTTTTACCTCTTCATGACTTTGGATGTACTCATTATGTCCTGGTAGGGAAGTTATAGCTTTCAGAATAAAGCGCTGCAAAAATAAATTTTGTCTATAAAATAGTTTTTGTGTAAAAGCGCCAAAACTAAAAAAAAACTGTATAAATTTGGTATCGCTGTAATTGTACTGCCCGTAGGATAACGCTGCCTTTTGAATTTTAACACATATAGAACTACATTAAAAAAAAACAAAAAACAATTCCCGAATTGCTGGTTTTTGTTCATTCTGCCTCCCAAAAATTGGAATAGAAAGCAATTGAAATTCATCATGGGCCGAAAGTGGTGCCAATAAAAAAGTAAACTCGCTCCACAAAAAACAAGCCATAACATGACCCTGTCAGCTAAAATATGGAAATATTATAGCTCTCAAAATATGGCAATGCTAATTTTTGCAAAAAAAAAAAAATTAGTGTGTGACAGCAGCCAAACATAAAAAAACTATATAAATCTGGTCTTGCTGTAATTGCACCGACCCCAAAAGTCACCTAATCACTTATACTGCATGAGGAATGGCATGAAAAATAAATAAAACCAATTATTCAGTGAAGCTGCGTTGCCAGCAGGGATGAACTGTGGTGACCTCAGCACCGTGGGAAAAAGCCAGTGATGAGGTCACCGCAGTTCAAGCTCAGTGTCTTCACAGCAGATCACCGTGAAAAATTCTCACGTTGCTGAGGTCACCGCAGTTCAGTACTGCTGGGAATGCAGTCTCACTGACTGGCGGCAACCTCGATGACATCACCACTAGTCACTGATGCTGCGCTTGCAGCAGCTCATTCACCAGTTGTTCTCAGCCTGGACGGTCGCATCTTGGCCCCGTCCACGTTGAAATTATTTATCCCCCAGACATGGATTACGGCGTGGGACAGAACGAGGTGAAGGATATTGTTGTTTTATTTTTTTAGTTTTATTGCAGGAGACGAGAGCTTTGATGGATTTAGGTGTTGGGTGAGTATAACTGTGTTTGTTTTTTTAAAATAAAAATGGAAAAGTGTGTTTTGTTTTATTTCTAATAAAATACTTTATTCTGGCTGTGTATTTATTTACAATACAACTATAGGATTAGTAATGGAGAGGTGTCTTATAGACACCTCTCCATTACTAAGCAGTGGGCTTGATATCACCTGACAATACAAAGTTTACATCAACCCCACAAAGTTAGCAAGGCTGGTTGTCAAAAATGAGGGGGACCTCATGCCATTTTTCAAATTATTTATTTAAATAATTAACAAAACAGTGTGGGGACCCCTCTATTTTTGATAACCGGCCTTGCTGAAGTGGACAGCTGAGGGTTGCAGCCCCCAACTCTGAGTTTTGCCTGGCAGGTTATAGAAAATACAGGGGAACCCAAACCTTTTTTTTTATTACTATTTGTTTACAACGCATGAGCCGGCTGATGAATACTCCCATCAGCTGCTGCCTGCTCTCACTGCTATTAGTGGCAGCAGATATAGGATAATAGTCCCATCATCCGCCACCTGCTGTCATTGTTATCACTTGAATATAACTCGCATCATTCTCCCCTGCTCGCGCTGATAGCCGTCAGAGCAGGTCAGAATAATGAGAGCCGTCTTCAGCACCCGGTCCTGGGAAACAGTGCTTACTGTAGTGCTTCTTCCCTGGTGCCCATCTGTGTGGTACTGATGCTGCACACGGTTGCCACACGTGTGCGCCAAGTATTGCACACATAGACACTGTCATCTCTGGCACTGTTTTTTACCGGTACCGGAAATATCAGGAAGTGTGAAACTGGCCTTAGGCTCGGCTCACATTTTTCCTCCACTCTGCTGAGTGCTTATACCGGGGTTTCCATGTAAATCTCTGAATTATGTGATTCAGACGGAAACCCTGGAGGAAGATTTCCTATAATGAGACAGATAGAGGCACTGTAGACGCCATCTGGTCTATGATCTGGCGGTGTCAGTCTTTTTAGGTGTTCATAAAAGGGCCGTTGCCAACAGTTTTGTGCACTTCTGAAAAGAACAATGCTGAACAGAGGCCAGATGGAGTCCAGAGTATCTCTGCTGCCTCATTATAGCGAATAGATCGCGCAGAGGTTTCATCTGAATCACGTCACTTGGAGATTTAGAAGGAAATCCTGATGTAAACACTCAGCATAGCGAGCAGGATAAATGTGATCCCAAATATTATGCAAAATGCCACGGCGATTAGGGATCAGCTGACTCCACACAGTCTGAAGAAGGCGGAGGGAGATGAGTGAGAGGCTTAGATATGCACTGCGCATGCCCAGGAATCCCAGCCCCGCAGTGCCTTCTGATTTATTCTCACTGCGGGGCGGGATATCGGGCAGGGCGGCCGCACAGGCGCTGTCAGCTAGACTGCATATGAGGACAGAGGACGGGCAGCGCTCACTGCGCCTGCCCAAGGCATGAGAAAAGAGCGCAGGCACCGGCTCATTTGAAAACAGCGCTGAGGAGGCGGCGCCAAGAGGACATGAGTGACGGTGGTGCTGGGGGGGGGGGGGGGGGGCGGAGACCTGCCTCCAGGACTGATTCAAGGTGTTTGGGACAAATTATAAAATGGATTATTTCTGAAGTTACAGCACCAATAACTAACAGAGCCACCCTGTCAGAATGCAGCATTAGTGCTACACAAGGTGGCTCTTTTAGTTACAAACGCCCTTGGGGGGGGGGGGGGGGTGACAGGTTCCCTTTAACTATTTTTTGTGACATAACTCTGATTTTAGGTCATAAATATTGAAAATGTGAAAATTGTTAAATTTACCACTATCATGAAGGACAACATGTCACGAAAAAAACAAACTTAGAATTAGTGGGATCCATTGAAGAGTTCCAGAGTTATTGCCTGATAAAGTGACACTGGTCAGAATTGTAAAATTTGTTCTGATCATGAAGGTGAAAGCTTGGAGCGTGAAGAGGTCAAACACTGACACATGAATCAGGCCTAAGGGTATGTGTCCACGTTCAGGATTGCATCAGGATTTGGTCAGGATTTTATGCAGGTAAAATCCTGACCAAATCTGCACCTGAGGTCACTGGCAGGTCACCTCCGTTGTCCTTGCGTTGTTTCAGCATTGTAAGGACATGCTGCGTTCTGAAAAGACGCGCCACATGTCCGTTTCCGCGGGTCTGCCGCATGCGTCTTTTACTGCATAGTGGAGAAGGGATTTCATGATATCCCCTCCACTATGCTGTAACATCTGGACGCTGCGTGTTTGACGCTGCTGCTCTACGCAGCGTCAAACACGCAGCGTTTCCTGAACGTGGAAACATACCCTAAGGGTATGTGTCCACGTTCAGGATTGCTTCAGGCCAAAACTGCACCTGAGGTCACTGGCAGGTCACCTGCGGTGTGCCTGCGTGTTTTGCTCATTGTAGCAACATGCTGCGTTTTGAAAAAACGCACCGCGCATGCGTTTTCGCGGCAAAAACGCATGCGTTTTTTAATGCATAGTGGAGTCAGGATTTCATGAAATCCCCTCCACTATGCTGTAACATCTGGACGCTGCGTTTTTGACGCTGCGGAAAAACGCAGCATCAAAAACGCAGCGTTTCCTGAACGTGGAAACAAGAGTGTGCTGTATCTGCATTCTGTAAAAAACTGCAACAGGGTGACCCTGGCTTCACTATACTCTTGCCTTGCACATGGATGAACAATAACAAGACAGCTTTAAATGTCATGAAATAATTTGATGAGGAATAAATCTACTTCAAGAAGATTTTCTGACAGAAGAGCAAGGTGCTCTCTATGGAGACCAATTTAAAATGGTTGTCCACTTTTAACAATCCTTTCACTCTGTGGAGGAACCTAGAAGAAAGTGTTGGAAACGTAGCATTACACTGTTCTCTTTCACTTTGTTTGACTGACCATGTAATGTAATGTTCTGGGTTCTTCAGAGCATGAAGCGCATTTTATAGCTGCTTTCTGTTCTAGCTAATTGATTTAGATCTGAGGAGAAGGGATGCACCTTCTCTGTTCTAATAGGAATTGTAAAACTATGTTTTCTAAAACAGACAGCCTCTTTAAAGCTTAGTTTAATTCAGGTTTATCCTAAAAGCAACATTACTTTAGCACAAAAACAAAGGGAACTATTGAGCATATTTTTTTTTATGTAAGGGCTCCCTCACCAGGACAGATGTAGTATTTATTAAAGTGCTTTATAGTGAATCTGTCAGTAGGATTATTATTATTTACTATTACAGCGCCATTTATACCATAGCGCTTTACATGTGAGGAGGGGTGTACATAATAAAAACAAGTACAATAATCTTAAACAATACACGTCACGACTGGTATAGGAGGAGAGAGGACCCTGCTCGCGAGGGCTCACAATCTACATGGGATGGGTGAGGATACAGTAGGTGAGGATAGAGCTGGTCATGCAGCGGTTTGGTTGATCGGTGGTTACTGCAGGTTGTAGGCTTGTCGGAAGAGGTGGGTCTTCAGACTCTTTTTGAAGGTTTCGATGGTAGGCGAGAGTCTGATGTGTTGTGGTAGAGGGTTCCAGAGTAGGGGTGATACGCGAGAGAAATCTTGTGTGCGATTGTGGGAAGAGGAGATAAGAGGGGAGTAGAGAAGGAGATCTTGCGAGGATCGGAGGTTGCGTGCAGGTAAGTACTGGGGACGAGGTCACAGATATACGGTGGACACAGGTTGTGGATGGCTTTGTACGTCATGGTTAGGGTTTTGTACTGGAGTCTATGGGCAATGAGGAGCCAGTGAAGGGATTGACAGAGGGGAGAGGCCGGGGAATAGCAGAGGGACAGGTGGATTAGTCGGGCAGCAGAGTTTAGAATAGATTGGAGGGGTGCAAGTAGGGGCGGGCTGGGCCGGGTGGCAGAGAGGCAAATGCCCCCCAGGCTGCTCCCCCAGCAGCTGTACAGGGCTGGCCACACAGCAAATTGTGCGCGGCCGTGTCCGCTGTACAGTCTGTGACGCGGCCGGCAGCAGACACAGCTGCCCACATCACAGTCCTATCACGCCGGGCCAGGAGCTGTGCCTAACATTGACGGCTGCGCAGCTCCCGCTCCCTCCATGTACAGAGAGTCCTTCTGGGTCAGGTGTCAGACGTGCGCGATGATGTCATGTGCAATCACCCTACTAACCAGAATCCCTCAAAAATGAAGCAAATGAGGCAAAGTCTTCAGCTGAGATGAGTGGGGAGGGAGGAGGTGCTGGGGGATGGAGGATAGAATTGAAGGTGTTGAATAACTGTTTAGGGTTGTGAGACAGGGAGGATATGAGAGATGAGAAGTAGGTTTGTTTAGCTGTGGTGAGTGTGGCCTTGAAAGTAGTGAGGGACTGTTTGAATGCAATGAAGTGCTTGTTGGAGTTGGATCTTTTCCATCTCTGCTCAGCAGCCCTGGAAGCTCGCCTCAGTTCTTTGGTCAGGCTGGTGTGCCAGGGCTGACTGCTGATTTTGCGAGCTTTGGCGTGTGTGAGAGGGGCAACAGATTCCAAAGCTACAGCTATTGTGGTGTTATATAGAGCGGCAGCAGCATCAGCAATGTGTAGGGAACTTATGTCTGTAAGAGGGAGGAGGGATTCAGAGAATGAGTGTAGATCGAGGTGTTCAAGATTTCTGCGAGGGTGTGCAAGTTTGTGGGTTGGGGATTGTAGGCAAGGAATGGAGGGAAAAGTATGTGAGCAGGTTGTGGTCAGAAAGAGGAAGAGGTGAGTTAGAGAGGTTAGATAGGGAGCAGAGACGGGTGAAGATGAGGTCCAATGTGTGGCCATCTTTGTGAGAGTGGAAATAGCTTTGGAGGATATTCACTATATTAAAACATAACTTTTAATAAATATATAAAATACCTGGGCCCTTACCAAAAACACATATATAGACAGTGTAACAGAGTGCTAAAGTGAACCAGTGCTGAATAGATTAAAAAAACTGGAATAGTCTTACCAATTTAGACGGACAAATGGAGGAGGTCTCACCAATTCTGTGGGGTAGGTGGTTCCAGATGAGTACAAAACGAAGAAAAACAGGGTCAGGGGTAGGGAAATGTAATATAACCACTATCTTCCCTGTGAACCCCTGTAGAGCTCCTGTCCTCACAAGGACAGGCCCCAAGTGAGCCCTGCTATGGCCACCCACCAACCACAGTAAACCCTAAATGTCTCTTATCTCCCTACGCGTTTCAACTCCAATGAAGGAGAATCATCAGGGGAGTTATTTATGAAAAATGCCAATGGGTCTTCTTAGTAAATAATAAAAAGACAGTCCATCATAAACCAAACTGGTCCGTGTGTAATTCTATGCAGAACGGGTCCCGCAGTGGCTGGGAGTCCCGCCATAAACCAGCAGAAACCTCAGTAATGTCCGCAGTTTATAATCCTTCTTCTTCCATCTTTGTGAGAGGCTGCAGAAGACCATTGAGTGAGGCCGAAGGAGGAAGTGAGAGATAGAAGTTTAGTAGCAGCTGAGAGGGAAGTGTCAATGGGGATGTTGAAGTCACCCAAGGTGATAGTGGGGATGTCAGCGGAGAGGAAATGAAGTAGCCTGGTGGTGAAGTGGTCAAAGAAGATGGTGGCTGGCCCTGGAGGGCAGTAAATGACAGCCAGTTGGAGGTTGGAGGGGGGTAGATGCGCACAGAGCACAGAGTGCACCTCAAAGGAAGGGAGGGTAACAGAGGGTGGTAATTGGATTGGGGTGAAGGAGCAGTTATCTGACAGGAGAAAACAAACTCCTCCACCATGCTTGCTGCTGGGGCGGGGTGTGTGGGAAAGGTGGAATCCACCATACGAAAGTGCAGCAGAAGAGGCTAAGTCAGAAGGGGTGAGCCAGGTTTTGGTGATGGCGACGAAGGAAAGTTTGGTAGTAACAAAAAGATCATGGATGTAGGAAAGCTTGTTGCAGACAGAGCGAGTGTTCCACAGAGCACAGGATCAACTCTCTTAAATTAAACCTCTCAGCAGTTTTGACCGATATGAGTTATGGCTCTTCCCTCAACAGGGCAGAAACGTACGCCTACGCAAGAGCGCAAACCTTATGTAAAATGTTCTCAATAAAAGCTTCAACTCAATCCACAAAAAAAGCAAGCCTTCACTCAAGTCTGTCATCTATTAACGGAAATACAGGGGGCATCCACATTACTGATAGCTCAAAGGCTCTGGAAAAGCAGAATGGCTCCTGACCAGGCAAAAATAAATTCAGCACATTTTCGGCTCCAAAATCCAAATGCCCCCTCCCTTCTGAGCTGCACAGTGTACCTAAACCACATATAGAGTCCACATTTGGCATTTCTGAAGCGATGAGAGCCTGTCTAACTTACGGGTGCGTACCTCCAGAAGTACGGGCTGGGCATAACGTACTGGTGACTGCAACGTACTGGTGACTTCAATATACTGGTCAATACAGCGTACTGGTCACGACAAGGGGAATTGGCAATTTTCACTCGGTAACATTCATTGTTGTTTGTTTCTGGAAAACACCCAGAGTCAAAATCGTCACTACATCTGTAGATAAATTCCCCAAGGGGTATAATTTCCAAAATGGGGACACTTGAGGGGAGATTCTGCTCTTCTAGCAATTAGGGGCTCTGTATATGGAGTCCGCAAACTGTTCTATGAAAATCTGTGCTTCAGAAGGCAAATAGTGCTCCATCCCCCCTCCTTCCCCGAGTCTTTCCATATGGCTAAGTAACACTGTGCAGTCACATATGGGGTATTGCCACATTCAGTAGAAATTGTGGGACACATTTTGGTGCCATCCTTACCCACTTCTTGTATGAAAACATAAAATCTGGGGCTAAAACTAAATTTTGGTGGTAAAAATATAGTTATTTTTTCTTCACTGCCCAATGGTATAAAATTCTGTGACACACCCGTGGTGTCAATATGATCACTGCACCCCTAGATGAATTCAATGAGAGGTGTAGTTTGTAAAATGGGGTCACTTATGCGGGTTCTGCTGTTCTGGCACTTCATTGGGTCTTCCCGTGGGTCATGGCACCTGCAAACCATAAAAGTAAAATCTGGTACTCTTTGCCTTCTGAGCTTTGCACCACGCTTGAAAGCTTGAAAAATATTTCCCGATTACATGTAGGGTATTGGTTCACTCGGGAAAAAATGGACCTCAGTTTGTTGTAAAAAAAATTCCTATTAGCCCTTAGCAAAATTAAAAACTTGGGGCTAAAACAATATTTTAGTGGTAAAAATGTAATTTATTCTTTCTTCGCCGCTCAATGATATAAAATTATGTGAGGCACATGTGATGTCAATATGATCACTGCACCCCTAGGTGAATTCACATACAGGGAATTTCTGTTCTGTCACCTCAGGGGCTCTGCCAATGTGACATGGCACCCTCAAACCAAAATGGCGCCTCTTCCCTTCTGAGCTTTGCACTGTGTCTCAAAAGTAGTAGTCCCCCACATATGGGGTATCGGCATACTCAGGAGAAATTGGAAAACAAATTATATGGTGCAATTTCTCCTGTTACCCTTATGAAAATGCTAAAATTTAGGCCAAGATAACATTTTTGTGGGGAACATGTGATTTTCTTTTTTAATTTTCTCGGCTCAACGTTATAAACTTAAGTGAAGCACCTGGGGGTTCAAGGTGCTCACCACACATCTAAATACATTCCTTGAGGGGTATAGTTTTCAAAATGGGTTCACTTGTGGGGGGTTTCCACTGTTTAGGCACATCAGGGGCTCTGCAAATGGGACATGACGTCCGCTAATGATTCCAGGAAATTTTACATTCAAAAAGACAAATGACACTCCTTCCCTTCCGAGCCCTGCCATGCGCCCAAACAGTAGTTTTCTCCCACATGTTGGGTATTGTTGTGCTCAGGAGAAATTGCACTATAAATTGTATGGTGCAATTTCTCCTGTTACCCTTATTAAAAGGCAACATTTGGGGCTAAAACATATTCGTGTGGAATATTTTTTTTTTTTTACATTTCCATGGCTCAATGTTATAAATTTCTCTGAAGCACCTGAGGGCTCAAAGTGCTCACCACACATCTAGATTAGTTCCCTGGGGGGTCTAGTTTCCAAAATGGTGTCACTTGTGGGAGATTTTCACTGTTTAGGCACATTAGAGTCTCTCCAAATGCGACATGGCATCCACTACTTGTCCCAGCAAATTCTGCATTCAAAAAGTCAAATGGCGCTCCTTCCTTTCCGAGCTCTGCCGTGTGCCCAAACAGTGGTTTTCTCCCTCATATGAGATATCGACATGCTCAGGAGAAATTACACAACACATTTTTGGGTCCATTTTTTGTTCTTACCCTTGTCAAAATGAAAAAAATAGATCTGAAGTAAATTTTTGGGAGAAAAAAAAGTTAAATGTTAATTTTTTTTCCACATTCCAAATATTCCTGTGAAGCACCTGAAGGGTTAATAAATTTCTTGAATGTGGTTTTGAGGACTTTGAGGAGTGAAGTTTTTAGAATGGTGTCACTTTTGGGTATCATATAGACCCCTCAAAGAGACTTAAAATGTGATGTGGTCCTTAAAAAAATGGTTTTGTAAATTTTGTTGGAAAAATGAAAAATCACTGGTCAACTTTTAACCCTTATAACTTCCTAACAAAAAAAAATTGGTTCCAAAATTGTGCTGATGTAAAGTAGACATGTGGAAAATGTTAATTATAAACTATTTTGTGTGACATATCTCTTGAATTTTTATGCCCTTAAATCAAAATTGAAGTACAATATGTGATGAAAAAACAGTTTCAGAATCACCTGGATCCGTTGAAGCGTTCCAAAGCTATTACCTAATAAAGTGACAATTATCAGAATTGTAAAAATTCTTAAAAATTGGCCTGGTCATTAAGGTGCAAACAACCTTAG
Organism: Ranitomeya variabilis; assembly: GCF_051348905.1. Lineage (NCBI taxonomy): Eukaryota > Metazoa > Chordata > Amphibia > Anura > Dendrobatidae > Ranitomeya > Ranitomeya variabilis. The sequence goes on along the minus strand of NC_135236.1, from coordinate 412,132,638 downwards.
GGGTAAAGGGGTTAATGTTATATTGAAATGGTTGTCCAGGTTTGTGATAAAAGTCTACACACAGTCTAGGTTTCTCACAACACACACACCACACGCTGTCAGGACTATCTGGTGCTGCCGGCACGAGTGAATGGTCATGTGAGTAGAAGTATGTATACTTCCGGCCACATTACAATTGGACGTGTCTGGCCTCGCTCAATTCACTTGTATTGAGTGTAGCCACGCATGTCTAGTTGAAACATAACTGCATGTATGCAAATCACCTACTTGCGGTTGCAAGACCTCTTGCTCTCAACGCTGGCACCAGAGGATCCTGACTGCGTACAATGCGTTCACTGTAAGGATTCAGAAGTCTGCAGTTACATAGGGTGACTGCAGACTTTCATCACAGACTTGGACAACCCCTTTAATGCTTTTAACATAAATAAAAACTGTAACGGATGGGGTACTGGGACCGAGGATAGCCTGGAGTGGTGTGACAAGGTGCCTCACCAAGTGTGACCTCAGATGCACGGCAGCTGACGATACCGCGATCCAATGAGGGACGAGGGAGACGTAACCAGGTGCTACCCCAGGACTTACCTTAGGTAGATGACAACTGATCCCCAAGGGACAGAAGGCAGGAATGGCCAGAAATGGTAGATTTAGCAATTTAGCTTTCAGCAGCGCGGAAACCGTCCACTAACCCCTTTTATCTTTGATGTTTGATGGTCACTTATTGTATTTTTCGGATAAGACCCTATTTTGTGTTGATTTCTCCTACAACTCCTCAATAGAAAGAACTGCTTGTTATTATCTGGACAATACAGCACAGGAGCTGAGAAGGCCTGTTTTGAAGACACAAAGGCGTTCTCTGCCTCTGGAGTTCATATCTTAGGATTGGCCACATTGCGGGCAGAGATAGGAGCAGTCTGAGAGGAGAAATGTGAAATAAACAGGTGGTAATAGTTTGAATCCGAGAAACTGCTGGATGGCTTTCAGACTGTCTGGATATGGCCAGCTTAAGGTGGTGGAAACCTTTTAGGGATCCATTTTCAAGCTGGTCTCGGAGATGATGTACCCAAGAAATTGAAGAGAGGTCTGCTTGAAGACGCACTTTTAAAATTTGGCGTACAGATGGTTCTTCCTTAACCTCTGCAGGACATGGCAAACATCCCTTCGGTGTGAAGGCAAATTGTGAGAGAACACCAATATATATTCTAGGTATACTAGCGCACACGTGTAGAGAAAGTTCTGGAAGATGTCATTCACCAGTTCTTGAAATACAGTGGGGGGCATTACAGAGTCCAAAGAGCTTTGCCCGATACTTTTAATAGCCATCTTGGGTGTTAAAGGCAGCCTTCCATTCATCTCCTTGACAAATGGAAATCAGGTTATATGCCACACGAAGGTCGAGCTTCGTGAAAACTCAGGAACCCTTAAGTCGATCGAACAACTTGGAGATGAGAGGCAGAGGGTACATATTCTTGATAGTAACATGGTTGAGACCCCTGTAATCAATACAGGGTCACAGAGAACCATCCATTTTCTTCACAAAAAAGAAACCTGCTCCAGCCGGGGAGGAAAATTTCCTGATAAATCCCCTGGCAAGGTTCTCTTTAATATACTTGGGACATGACATGGGTCTCTGTCTGTGACAGGCATAGATTTGGCTACTTGGGGAGAAGCACCTGGCAGGAGGTCAATAGGACAATCACACAGATTATGAGGTGTGTTGTGCATCCGCTTTTTGGGCTCCCCTGGTGGTTGCTGGTGGTACTGGTGACTTGTTTGCACTTTGCTGCTTCTGTTCACCTGCTTCCATCAGCGTTTGGGAGTTTCCTATTTAGCCTTGCTCTCCAGTCATTTCCTTGCCGGTCATCATTGTAACCAGAGCCTTCGGTTGCATGTTCCTGCTACTAGTCTGCTGATCAGCTAAGTGGACTTTGTCCTTTTGTTTTGTACCTTTTGTCCAGTTTGCAGTTTTTGTAATTCTCTGTAGCTGGAAGCTCTTGCGGGCTGAAATTGCCACTCCTGTGTCATGAGTTGACACAGGAGTCTTAAAGTAATTTCAGGATGGTTTTTGAAAGGGTTTTCAGTTGACCGTGAAGTCCTCTTTTGTATCCTTCTGCTATCTAGTAAGTGGACCTCTCTTTGCTAAATCTACTTTCATACTGTGTATGTCTTTTCCTCTTAATTCACCGTTATTACATGTGGGGGGCTGCTATCATCTTTTGGGGTATTTCCCTAGAGGTAAGCCAGGTCTGTTTCTTCCTCTACCAGGCGTAGTTAGTCCTCCGGCTGGCGCGTGGCATATAGGAAGCCGTAGGTATGCTCCCTGGCTACTATTAGTTGTGTGGTAGATTTAGCTCACGGTCAACTCGAGTTTCCATCACCCGAGAGCTCGTTCGTTATTTATATGTTTCTTACGTTCCCTTGCCATTGGGAACCATGACAGTATGACCGGCCAGTGTTAAACTTATTGGCAGAAGAAAGGAGAGAAAAAAGAAGTCTGTAAATTTTTTTTATTTTTTTTTCTCTTTTTCCCCTATGCTTGCTCCATAGTTGGATCAGTTGTATTTCAGCTCTAATTACAGCCTTTGCCTTTCTCTCCTTATAATCCTTGAATGGCTCTGAGCTCACCTGTTTAAAGATGGATCCTCAGAGTTTGGCTGCAGGTTTAAATAATCTTGCTACGAAGGTTCAAAATTTACAAGATTTTGTTATACATGCTCCTATTTCTGAACCTAAAATCCCTACACCAGAGGTGTTTTCCGGAGATAGATCTCGGTTTTTGAATTTCAAATATAATTGTAAATTATTCCTTTCTCTCAGACCTCACTCCTCAGGAGATCCTGTCCAGCAGGTTAAGATTGTAATCTCTTTGCTGCGAGGTGACCCTCAAAATTGGGCATTTTCATTGGCACCAGGGGATCCTGCGTTGCTCAATGTGGATGCGTTTTTCCTGGCTTTAGGGTTGCTTTATGAGGAACCTAATTTGGAGATTCAAGCTGAAAAAGCTTTGATAGCCCTATCTCAAGGGCAAGATGAAGCGGAGATATACTGCCAAAAATTTCGTAAATGGTCTGTGCTTACTCAGTGGAATGAGTGCGCCTTAGCGGCAAATTTCAGAGAGGGTCTTTCTGATGCCGTTAAAGATGTTATGGTCGGGTTCCCTGCGCCTACAGGTCTGAATGAGTCCATGACAATGGCAATTCAGATTGATCGGCGTTTGCGGGAGCGCAAACCCGTGCACCATTTGGCGGTATCTTCTGAAGAGACGCCAGAGAAAATGCAATGTGACAGAGTTATGTCCAGAAGCGAGCGGCAGAATTATAGGCGTAAAAATGGGTTATGCTTCTATTGTGGTGATTCTGCTCATGTTATATCGGCATGCTCTAAACGTACTAGGAAGGTTGACAAGTCCATTTCAATTGGCACTTTACAGTCCAAATTTATTTTGTCTGTAACCTTGATTTGTTCATTATCAGTTATTACCGTGGATGCCTATGTGGACTCTGGCGCCGCTCTGAGTCTTATGGACTGGTCCTTTGCCAGGCGCTGTGGGTTTGATTTAGAGCCTCTGGAAGTCCCTATACCTCTGAAGGGTATTGATTCTACACCTTTGGCTTGTAATAAACCACAGTTCTGGACGCAAGTGACTATGCGTATGACTCCAGACCATCAGGAGGTGATTTGCTTCCTTGTGTTATACAATTTACATGATGTTTTGGTGCTTGGATTACCATGGTTACAGTCTCATAACCCAGTCCTTGACTGGAAAGCTATGTCTGTGTTAAGCTGGGGATGTCGGGGGGCTCATGGGGACACTCCTATGGTGTCCATTTCGTCATCTATTCCATCTGAGATTCCGGCATTTTTGTCTGATTATCGTGATATTTTTGAAGAGCCTAAGATTGGTTCACTCCCTCCTCACAGGGATTGTGATTGCGCCATAGATCTAAATCCTGGCAGTAAATTTCCAAAGGGTCGTTTGTTTAACCTATCTGTACCTGAACATGCTGCTATGCGCGAGTATATTAAGGAGTCCCTGGAAAAGGGACATATTCGTCCTTCTTCATCACCTTTAGGAGCCGTTTTTTTCTTTGTCTCTAAAAAGGATGGCTCTCTGAGGCCTTGTATTGATTATCGACTCCTGAATAAAATTACAGTCAAATATCAGTATCCATTGCCTTTGCTGACTGATTTGTTTGCTCGCATAAGGGGGGCTAAGTGGTTCTCTAAGATTGATCTTCGTGGGGCGTATAATTTGGTGCGAATTAAGCAGGGGGATGAGTGGAAAACCGCATTTAATACGCCTGAGGGCCATTTTGAGTATTTGGTAATGCCTTTCGGCCTTTCTAATGCTCCTTCGGTCTTTCAGTCCTTAATGCATGATATTTTCCGTGAATATTTGGATACATTTTTGATTGTTTACTTGGATGATATTTTGATTTTTTCTGATGACTGGGAGTCTCATGTTCAGCAGGTCAGGAGGGTTTTTCAGGTTTTGCGGGAGAATTCTTTGTGTGTAAAGGGTTCAAAGTGTGTTTTTGGGGTTCAAAAAATTTCCTTTTTGGGGTACATTTTTTCCCCTTCTTCTATTGAGATGGACCCTGTCAAGGTTCGGGCTATTTACGACTGGACGCAGCCTACTTCTCTGAAGAGTCTCCAGAAATTCTTGGGCTTTGCTAATTTTTATCGTCGATTTATAGCTGGTTTTTCTGGCGTTGCTAAACCTCTGACGGATTTGACTAAAAAGGGTGCTGATGTTGCCAATTAGTCCCCTGCTGCCGTGGAGGCCTTTCGGGAGCTTAAGCGCCGCTTTTTGTCTGCCCCTGTGTTGCGCCAGCCTGATGTTTCTCTTCCCTTTCAGGTTGAGGTCGATGCTTCCGAGATCGGAGCGGGGGCGGTTTTGTCGCAGAAAAGTTCCGACTGCTCGGTGATGAGACCTTGTGCGTTCTTTTCGCGAAAATTTTCGGCCGCCGAGCGAAACTATGATGTTGGTAATCGGGAGCTTTTGGCCATGAAGTGGGCATTTGAGGAGTGGCGTCATTGGCTTGAGGGTGCCAGACATCAGGTGGTAGTTTTGACTGATCACAAGAATTTAATTTATTTGGAGTCTGCCAGGCGCCTGAATCCTAGACAGGCACGTTGGTCGTTGTTCTTTTCCCGGTTTAATTTTGTGGTCTCGTACTTACCGGGTTCTAGGAATGTGAAGGCAGATGCTCTTTCTAGGAGTTTTGAGCCTGACTCTCCTGGGAATTCTGAACCTGCTGGTGTCCTTAAGGATGGAGTGGTTTTGTCTGCTGTCTCTCCAGATTTGCGACGTGCTTTGCAAGAATTTCAGGCGGATAGACCTGATCGTTGTCCGTCTGGTAGACTGTTTGTTCCTGACGAGTGGACCACTAGAGTCATCTCGGAAGTTCATTCTTCTACTCTGGCGGGTCATCCGGGAATTTTTGGCACCAGAGATTTGGTGGCTAGATCCTTCTGGTGGCCTTCCTTGTCTCGAGATGTGCGTGTTTTTGTGCAGTCTTGCGATGTGTGTGCTCGGGCCAAGCCTTGTTGTTCTAGGGCTAGTGGGTTGTTGTTGCCCTTGCCTATTCCGAAGAGGCCTTGGACGCACATCTCTATGGACTTTATCTCGGACCTCCCTGTTTCTCAGAAGATGTCTGTCATCTGGGTGGTGTGTGACCGTTTTTCTAAAATGGTTCATTTGGTGCCATTGCCTAAGTTGCCTTCCTCATCTGAGTTGGTCCCTCTGTTTTTTCAAAATGTGGTTCGCTTGCATGGTATTCCGGAAAACATCGTTTCTGACAGGGGTACCCAGTTCGTGTCTAGATTTTGGCGGGCAGTCTGTGCCAGGTTGGGCATTGATTTGTCTTTTTCGTCTGCATTCCATCCTCAGACCAATGGCCAGACGGAACGAACTAATCAAACTTTGGAGGCTTATTTGAGGTGTTTTGTGTCTGCGGATCAGGATGATTGGGTTGCCTTTCTGCCGTTGGCAGAGTTTGCTCTTAATAATCGGGCTAGTTCTGCCACTTTGGTTTCTCCTTTCTTTTGCAATTCAGGGTCTCATCCGCGTTTTTCATCTGGTCAGGTTGAATCTTCGGATTGTCCTGGAGTGGATGCGGTAGTGGATCGGTTGCATCAGATTTGGGGACAAGTGGTGGATAATTTGGAATTGTCCCAGGAGAGGACTCAGCAGTTTGCTAACCGCCGTCGTCGTGTTGGCCCCCACCTTCGTGTTGGGGACTTGGTGTGGTTGTCTTCCCGTTTTGTCCCTATGAGGGTTTCTTCTCCTAAATTTAAGCCTCGGTTCATCGGTCCTTATAGGACTTTGGAGATTCTTAACCCTGTTTCCTTTCGTTTGGACCTCCCGGCATCTTTCGCTATCCATAATGTGTTCCATCGGTCGTTGTTGCGGAGATATGAGGTACCGGTGGTTCCTTCTACTGAACCTCCTGCTCCTGTGCTGGTGGAGGGTGAATTGGAGTACGTGGTAGAAAAGATCTTGGACTCCCGTATTTCCAGACGGAGACTTCAATATCTGGTTAAATGGAAGGGCTATGGTCAGGAAGATAATTCTTGGGTAACTGCCTCTGATGTTCATGCCTCGGATTTGGTTCGTGCCTTTCATAGGGCTCATCCAGATCGCCCTGGCGGTTCTTGTGAGGGTTCGGTGCCCCCTCCTTAAGGGGAGGGTACTGTTGTGCATCCGCTTTTTGGGCTCCCCTGGTGGTTGCTGGTGGTACTGGTGACTTGTTTGCACTTTGCTGCTTCTGTTCACCTGCTTCCATCAGCGTTTGGGAGTTTCCTATTTAGCCTTGCTCTCCAGTCATTTCCTTGCCGGTCATCATTGTAACCAGAGCCTTCGGTTGCATGTTCCTGCTACTAGTCTGCTGATCAGCTAAGTGGACTTTGTCCTTTTGTTTTGTACCTTTTGTCCAGTTTGCAGTTTTTGTAATTCTCTGTAGCTGGAAGCTCTTGCGGGCTGAAATTGCCACTCCTGTGTCATGAGTTGACACAGGAGTCTTAAAGTAATTTCAGGATGGTTTTTGAAAGGGTTTTCAGTTGACCGTGAAGTCCTCTTTTGTATCCTTCTGCTATCTAGTAAGTGGACCTCTCTTTGCTAAATCTACTTTCATACTGTGTATGTCTTTTCCTCTTAATTCACCGTTATTACATGTGGGGGGCTGCTATCATCTTTTGGGGTATTTCCCTAGAGGTAAGCCAGGTCTGTTTCTTCCTCTACCAGGCGTAGTTAGTCCTCCGGCTGGCGCGTGGCATATAGGAAGCCGTAGGTATGCTCCCTGGCTACTATTAGTTGTGTGGTAGATTTAGCTCACGGTCAACTCGAGTTTCCATCACCCGAGAGCTCGTTCGTTATTTATATGTTTCTTACGTTCCCTTGCCATTGGGAACCATGACAGAGGTGATAGAGTCTGATCCTGCTTTTAATTAAAGACGTCAGCATACGTCTAGTATGCTGCTGCAGCAGGCAAGCCAAGTAAATTAGATGGAGAAGCCGGAAGTCGAGCAGGATGAATGGGCACTAAACATTTTTCGTGGCACTCCTGGCCCCAACGAAAAACATCTCTGCTGAGGATGCTCAGCTTGGTTCATCAAAGACCTTTCAGGAGACCTCTAGAAAGGACTGAAGGTTTGACACTAGAGGATCCCTTCTCCCATAGGGGGTTAAAACACGCCAAAACCTCACCAGTGAGGTGGTACATAATGAAGGCCACCTTAGTCCAATCCGAGATGAACTAATGAGCCAACCGTTCGAAGTGTAGCGTGCACTGATTATTGAACCACCGACATAGAGCAGGGTCACTGTCATAACATGGATGAGCAGTGCGACAAGATCTGAAGACAGATATAGAGCTGGCATACTGTTGGGGCACATTCAACGCTGTTGCAGCTTGGGTAGATGTGAATGCAGGTAGGATAGGATATTAGGAAAGGAAAAAAAAAAAAGTTGAGTTCCAGCTCCTTAAAATTGAAATTGTTTAATGGTGTCCAAAATATTAAAAAACGATACATACAGGTGGATAGATTCCCTCCAGTGGGTGCCCCAAAGCATGAGGGACTAGATGGCAACGCGTTTCGATCAAACGATCTTTCTCAAAGCCATAACTTAATCTGGTTGTGCTGCTCTATATAAGGAGACTCGCCCAACCAGATTCCCAGAATGAATCACATGACAATTCTTAAGGTCCTAATTTAAAATCATTAGCAAACATTGATACATAATAAAATATTCACTTCTTAATCAACAGTAGTGCAGCATAGTTTCATTGCGTTTATTAAGTCCCATCGGGGATCGGGTATTTAAATGAAATATCCAATATGCCTCTCGCGTGAGGAGACGCCTCCTGGCGTCCCCACCGCGAGGAGGCATATTAACCTGTTCAATTCCCTGGATCTGGAAACCTGCAGTACTCCGTGCGTGGTGAGTAACAAAATGTCTGGAAGCCGCCGACATATTTCTGTTACCACCCTGTGTGTTACTTATATCATATAAATGTTCCCGGATGCGTATCTTGAGTTTTCTCATCGTGCATCCCACATAGGATAAGTTGCAATCTCTTCGCTTTGGACATGCGCACACCACTACGCCACCAACGTAATGATGAGCAGGATTCTGGGGGAGAAACAGCGCTGTCACCACGCCCATAGGACCAGACCAGCGTGAGTGACAGCAGAAAACGGCGACTTTACAAAGGTATTTCGGAGTTCCGTGCACCTGCGGTGGTTACTGGTGAGCTGGCTACAAAACTTCTTTTCTGTTATATTAGGATAGGATATTGTACTGTTGGTCTTTCTAGCGGGAGACCTCCAGGTACAAGTCAGAGATAGAGGAATTCCAAGATCCAGCGGATTCCATGGCCTGTGCAAACTGTAACGGACTGGATGGTGGAACCACTGTGCCGTGATCAGAGTAGAACATGGAGGGGCGTGACTAGTTGCCTATCCAAGTCCGACCTTGGATGCACGGCAGCTGGTGATACCGCAATCTAAGGAGGGACGAGGGAGACGTAACCAGGTGCTACACCTGGACTGACCACGGGTAGATGGCAGCTGACACCCAAGGGACAGGAGGTAGAAACAACCAGGAATAATAGATTTAGCAAGTACTGGCTGGCAAGACTGGTATAGTGACTAGCACGACATTCACACAGGAAGGCAGGTACTAACGGGCACGACTGACATCCTGGCAGGTGGGCACAACTGATATACAGACAGGCAGGCAGACACAGCTAAGAGGCAGGCGGGCTAACGTACAGGACAGGTGTACTGGGATACAAGCACTGAGACCTAGCAAGCATGTTAGAAACAAACTACAATGTTGCACAGGCACCTCCATGAAAGTGGATGTACGCTAAATAGTACTTGTCTTCCATCCATTGGCTGGGGACACTTTAGGACAGTGCACGTGGCCCGTGTAAGAAGGAGGGAGCAAGCATGAACCCTATAGCACAGTGTACGGGGATCTGCAAGCGGGTTGTGTGCCCCGGACATCAGCAGCAGGAGAGGAGGGAGGAAGTGAGGGACTGTGGCAGTGAGTGAGTCGGTGTCTCTGCTGGGGAATGGAGGCAGAGGGCAGAGACACCGGCACAACAAAAACGTTGCAACCCTTAACTTGTCAGACAGCACAATACTTTATATTAACATAGCCATGTATTACGAAATCTTATAAGTTATGGATTGCTACATGTGTACGGGATTAGAACCAATAACAGCGCAAGGATAAACCAGCTGTGAAGGGTTGCCACTCTCAGTAGAAGCCTTCAGATAGACTCAGGAGCACATGCACTTGAAAACACCAGTGGGTTTATTGTGTGCAGCATAAACCATGGAGCTTACAACAAAACACTGGCCTCCGGGCACGACAGAAAAACAAAACAAAAATGGTAGCATACAGTTGAGTCCTCCTTTGTGCGGGGTCCTCCCGCACATGGTTAGGGAAAACCACTCTTAGTCCTTTTGTGGGAAGTACAACTTCTCCCGACAGCACCACACACTGAATGAAGCACAGGTCCAGGTATATCACGTCATGTTCTAGTCATGTAATAATGACATCATTGCAGGTCCTCAAACACCTGCAGGTCTTGCAGGGAAAGGGGTACGGTGAACACCCTCCCACCCACACTGCAGGTGCTCACATGAAACTGGCCCATTAAACTCTGTACACGGCCTTTCAGCATCTAGTGTGCTGGAAGCACAAAACACTCTGGTTTCACATCACTGACCGCTGCATGCGTGGTGACACATACCTCCCTTCCTCTACAAAGCCAGTGTCTCTGTCACACAGCATAACTACCATCAGTACAGAAACACATTACCAGAACCACAATCAGTACATAAAAACATCAACAGAACCACCATCAGTACATGAATACCCCCTCTTCATACTGTCTACTCACACATTTCCCCTCCTCTCTCCATACTGTTTCCTCATACATCCCCACTCCCGTTTCCGCACCCATTCCCCCGCTTCTCATACTGTTTTCTTATGTATTCCACACTCTCCATACTGTATCCTCACAGAAATTCCCTTGCTTCCCAAACTACCATACGGTTTCCTCACAGGTCCGCTTCGCTCCCCTTACTGCCATTCTGTCTCCTCATACTGGCACCAATCCCCCCACTTCTCATACTGTGTCCACACCACTTTCCCGCCTCATACTGTGTCTGCACCATTTTCCCCTGTAACTCATTCTTTGTCCACGCCACTTCCCCCTCTGTCCCCATACTGTGTCTCCACCAATCCCCCACACCCACCCTCTTCATACTGTGTCCACACCAATCCCCCTGCAGCTTCTCACTGTGTCCACAGAAATTCCCCACACTCCTCATACTGTGTCCACACCCATCCCTCCCTTGCTCCTCATACTGTATCCACACCAATGCCCCGCGCTCCTTATACGGTGTCTGCACAATCCCTTCATTCCTCATACTGTATCTGCACTAATCCCCCCACTCCTCATACTGTGTCCACACTATTCCCCCACTCATCAATGTTTGACAATCTTCTGAACTCCCCTCCTCAATGTTTCACACCCAACTCCTTATATAGTGTGTCTGCACAAATCACCCCCTAATTCTTCCTACTGTGTCCCCAGAAATTCCCACATTATACTGTGCCCATCTTGTTCCTCATGTCTCCTTAAATTTCCGCCCCCCCAATTACCATAAATCTTTGGACATTCACCGAGGCTCTGGTGAGGCACATCAATAGCATGATCAGATGATCTGGCTGCGCTATTGACGTTGTCAATATACACAGATGACAACGAAGCATGGTAGAATACATATATATCAAAAATTAGTAACCATGCAAACGACAGGACATGAATAGCCTATCATCAACTACTACATAGAAAAACCCCACACAAAGATGATTAAAAGGCAGTATGTAATGTAATCAAATTTAATTTTATTGAAGTATAACAAAATTTTAAAAACCATATTGACAGCTTTGGGGAATAGGACAATATCCCTCTCCCATTACCAATGTTGACGTGCAGCAACAGGTGAAAAGCAGGGTACATCCCATATCGGATGTTACAATAGGAAACATTCACGTCATTAATAATTTAATAATAATTTAATCCATAATAACCACATATAGTTCATCTATGACCGATATGCATCCATATATTTGTACACCCTATCTCACCCCACTCAGTAAAAAGTCTACACCGCTACCATAAAAAAGGCACTAACTGTGTAAGATGTTACCATATACGTAATAGGCAGTCAGAGGACCGGTATAATTACCTATTCAGAGGTAGAGACTGGGATGTGGACTCCCCGCTGTCACCTGGACCCGCACGTCTGCCCCGACGCGCGTTTCGGACTCCTTTTTCAAGGGGCCTATGGTACACACATGTCCAACGCTATTTATAGTTCCGGTAAGCGGCATGTACGCCGCGAAACCGGAAGTGATGTACACTGTCCCGGAAATGACGCGCACTGTTGCCAGGTAACCAGGCACGCCGGCCGGCGTCGGCGTCATAGCGCGGGCGGAGCCGGGGCGGGCCCCACACACACCAGGAGACGCCGAAGGCCGGTGGGCGTGACAGCAAGCCAGCAACATGCGCGTGCAGGGACAGGAGTATAAGGACAATTGGATGTACCTGATATATCTACAAAACAAAGATTCGCCTCCGCAAAGATGAAGATCACTATTGGTAATAGTCTGTCCTAATATGTATGTCTAGAAACCGCATAAATACAGTATAGCATACTCATCAAAATGCATACAAAATGAGCTGAATATCACTGGGCCACCTATAGATAACATGTATACACATATATGGGTGATCATATATGGCGTTCAGATTCTTCTTGTGTTGCTTCACCATGTGGCGCCATATGTATCCATCCGTGTCCTGCCAAAACTGGTTCACACCGGACTCACACGAACCATAGAAGACCAACAAACAGACTATGAGAATAAACTAAAAGAAAAAATAAAACATAAATTAAAAACACTGAAATGGGAAAAGGATACCTTGTTGCAAAATTATCTAGACGCAGGCAATGAGGAGGCGCTATAGGAATGGGGCATAACTCATATATTCATTAAGTCCAGATGGATGGACAGTGCCCAGAGTCCATATCCACCTGGACTCCAATTGGGATAATCTCCTGGTCATATCCCCACCACGGATGTTGATGTCTAACATATTAATTCCCCGTATCCTAAAAAGCGTCTCATCACAATTATGATACATTCTAAAATGGCGAGGAATCGTTTTTAGGGTTGCAATATCCTTTGTGGTCGCCGCGGCTGATATCCCCAATATGTGCTCCCTAACACGTACTTTGAGCTGCCTGGTCGTCATGCCTATATATATCTTCCGGCATGGACATATACCGTAATAGATCACATATCTGCTATTGCATGATATCCTTTTCCTGATCTTAAAGGTACGGGAACCATCCTGGCTCTCGAAGTGATCTATGCGATCGATATTTGTACACGCCACGCAGCGACCACACGAAAAACAACCACATTGTGGATTTACCGAATTTAAGAACGTATTATGGGGCTCCCCAATATAATGGCTCCGGACCAAATGGTCCCGTAAGTTTTTAGATCTCCTAGCTGCTATAGCAACCCTTGCGGGAATAAACCTAGAAATCACCGGGTCCGCTTTTAGTATATGCCACGATTTGTCCATAATTTGCCTCATACGGGCAAACTGTGAATTGAAATCAGTTACAAATCTGGTGGTATTCTGATCACTTTTAAATTCTTTGGGTCCGTATAATAACGTATTTCTGGATGAATATTTAGCCCTATTGAAGGCTTTTTTTATCATACGGTTACTATAACCGCGTTCCCTCAACCTTATTTTTAGATCTTCCGATTGGACCATAAAATCATCATTAGTTGAACACAACCTTCGAAGACGTAGAAACTGTCCGGTTGGGACCGACTGAATCATGTGCCCCGGATGGGAGGAGGCTGCTGCCTAACTGAGAAGAGCCAGCATTCTGGGCTTCAAGTGTACTCGCGATTGAGGGAAGCAAGCACAATTAATTGCTTTTCTGAGCTGTCAGCTTGACAGCCGACAGAGAGAGTGGCTGACAAATGCAGCTACCGTGTAGACAAGTTGAATTGCCGAATCAGGCCCTCCTGTCGGCTGTGCCTGAAGCAAATGCCCCACCTGCCATCCTCCCTCCATACACCTCTGGCTGGACTTATGTGTAACTCCTAAAGGAAGCCTGAAGTTCTCTTCCCTCTCTATAGGATCCACTCCTGATTTAAATTTAGAAATACTGATGAAAAATACTGACCAAATACTGAAGTGTGACTCAGGGTGCTTTCAGATTGCAGTCTACTACATCTCAGTGTCTGCCTCCAGTAGGTGCATATGCCCGAAAATGATGCACAACAAAGAGCAGGTTTGCTCTGCTGGCACCGTTATAATCTATGGCCAAGCGGGCGCATATGTCCAAATCCCATTTTGCGAGGAGGTTCAGACGCAAGCTCCAACGAGACCCGTGAATGTGCAGAAAATTGCAATTTGAAAGCACCTTAAGGCTTTACGCTAAGTCTACATGTAGGTAATTTGATGCAGATTTGTAGTGAAGACACTGCACTATAAATCCACAGCAAAATATAGTACAATACACAAGTAAGGAGGCTATAAAAACCTGATCTGCATGTAAGCAAGAAAACAAGCATGCTGCAGATTTTTATATCCACATAATGTCAACTATGTTGCAGATTTGTTGAGGATTTTCATCACAGATTTCACCAATTCTTACAAAACATGCTGGTTTTGCTGAAAAATTGTCAAGAACTTCTGTAAAAATCCACAATGAATTTCCCCCAACTGTGTGTGGACTATAGCTAAGGTCACTGGGGACAGAAAGAGGCTAAAAATATAGCACCTCATTTGTGATTTTTTTGGTCATGGAGATGTCACTACAGTTGAGTCACATGAGCAACAACATCATTGCCTCATCAATGATTTTTACAGTTCCTATAGTGCCAAGTAGGAATCACTGCATGTGATGAAGTCATGGGTCGCTCTCCCTACAATGCAATCCTCTCCCCCCTGCATGTCTCTCCCCATGGGTCGCCCTCCCTCCTATGCACTCCTCTCCCCCCTGCATTTCTCTCTCCCCATGAGACGCTCTCTCTCCTATGCACGCCTCTCCCCCCTGCATGTGTCTCTCTCCATGGGCCGCTCTCCCTCCTACGCACTCCTCTCCCTCCTGCATGTCTTTCTCCCCATGGGTCGTTCTCCATCCTATGCACTCCTCTCCCCCCTGCATGTCTCTCTCCCCATGAGTCACTCTCACTCCTGTGCACTCCTTTCCCTCTTGCATATCTCTCCCCATGGGTCGCTCTCCGTCTATGCACTCCTCATTCCCCTGCATGTCTCTCTCCCCACGGGTCATTCTTCCTCCTATGCACTCTTCTCCCCCCTGCAAGTCTCTCTCCCCATGGGTGGCTCTCCCTCCTATGCACTCCTCTCCCCCTGCATGTCTCACTCACCATGGGTCGCTCTCCCTATGCACTCCTCTCCCCCTGCATGTCTCTCTATGGGTCGCTGTCCCTCCTATGCACTCTTCTCCCCCCTGCATGTCTCTCTCTCCATGGGTCGCTCTCCCTCCTACGCACTCCTCTCCCTCCTGCATGTCTCTCTCCCCATGGGTCACTCTCCCTCCTATGCACTCCTCTCCCCCCTGCATGTCTCTCTCCCCATGAGACGCTCTCTCCTATGCACGCCTCTCCCCCTGCATGTGTCTCTCTCCATGGGCCGCTCTCCCTCCTACGCACTCCTCTCCCTCTTGCATGTCTCTCTCCCCATGGGTCGCTCTCCCTCCTATGCACTCTTCTCCCCCCCTGCATGTATCTCTCCCCATGGGTTGCTCTCCCTCCTATGCACTCCTCTTTCCCCTGCATCTCTCTCTATGGGTCGCTCTCCCTCCTATGCTTCTCCCCCCTGCATGTCTCTCTCCCCATGGGTGGCTCTCCCTCCTATGCACTCCTCTCCCCGAATGTCTCTCCCCCATGGGTCGTTCTCCCTCCTATGCACTCCTCTCCCCCCTGCATGTCTCTCTCTCCATAGGTCACTATCCCTCCTATGCACTCTTCTCCCCCTGCATGTCTCTCTCTCCATGGGTCGCTCTCCCTCCTATGCACTCCTCTCCCCCCTGCATGTCTGCCTGATACAGCGAGCAGCACCAACCAACAGAATCGTTGCTGCCTGCCTGTTGGTGACTGTCTACTTGTCAGTATAACTTTGCAGTCATCAACAAAATGGCTCCACAATGTGTTTCTAAATCTCATCATTTCTTATCCCTTAGCAAACACCCAGAAGGGGAGGAGAGGAGTGACATCACACACCAGCAGATTCAGCCCATAATTACAGCAGTGTAGTAATGTGAGCTAGTTGTACACTAGGTTTTTGTTACATTTTAGTAGCTGCTCCCCCTAGTGTTTAAAAGTGGAAATAACAAACCTTTTAAAATTATTTTTCATATTTTACTAAACTATAAACAAATGACAATATTTTTTAAGAAAATGTAAACCTTAATTCTTTAAATTTTTTCAATTGCTGAAAAAAATTTTTTTTGATGGCACCTTTCCTTTAACGTCACAAATGGAGGTGTGATGTACTATGCTAATCCTATAATTTAAGTGGCAGCCTCATTTAGGAGCAGGGCAGGCAAAAGCTTGAGTTACGCCCTACCCTCCAAAGAAGATATTCGATCAGCTAATTCCCCACTAATAAAACTTGCATGCTTGTTCTGTCCATGTGTGCACATTTATGAAAGAGTTGGAAGAGAAAGCAGAGACGCCAACATCTGTGTCATGTATTCAAGCATTAGCCATGCTGTTATAATTGCTTGCCCATGTAAGATATATGACTATTGCTAATGGTAATTAGTTGAGGTGTTATAAAGCTAAAACACAAGGTGACAAGATATGGCTTCTGTCTATGTTTTCCTTGAAATACAATTAGTAACGAGTATAGAATTTTTGTGTTGCAGTTTCAGTTTGGCTATGTTCACATCACGTTTTAGCCACACATCGTGGCTCCATTGGGGGTTATGTCTGAAGCCCTGGAAGACGTGATTGGGACTTGTACGCTGATGGAGTCACTGTGTGCTATGTCAGACATCATTTATGGCTAGATCTACCAATTTGAGGTGGGCTCTAAGATGTGGCTAATTGTGTTTTGGTGAAAGTCTCTAACAGGCAGATACAAAAGAAACATTTGTCCGAAAAAGCACACAATGCTTCCGTCTGCATCATTGAAGTCAATGGTCATGTCAGCGCACCTCCATATCAGGTTTTCCAGGGCTTCAGACGTAAGATCCAACTGAGCCACTGATGTGTGGCTCCAATGCAACGTGAACCCAGTCTGAGCCTTTTGCAAACTGTAAATGTAGACAAGTGAATCCATTGTGAAATGTATCTATGGTTTGTATATAAGAAGTACAGGAAAGTTGCACTGCATTTGGGGGAATAAATACTTTTATTACGTACCCCTAAGTGCTTTATCATAGCCATCCTGACAATTTCTACACCAAATAAAAGAATGCACAATATTTCATAAAGTTTAGTCAGTCACCAGACTCCCATGTATTTTCATAGGGATGGGACATTTAATACATCAAAGAAACTTCCTCTGTTTGTTTTGTCGTTTGTAAAGAAACCAATTTCTACTAAACCACACGAAGTTTACACAACTGACACTGCTGAGTTCAAAGGCAGGGATGAAAAGTCCAATCCAGTGAACGGTAGAGCCAAATATTCTAAAAAATCAGAGGAATACTAACGAGATGATTATTTATTCACCACTGAGGTATGCAATTACTGATAATTATTAAACCATAATTTAGGGGACTGGTTTAAAGCCTGAATTTATTTAAAGGGTCATAAGTTCTTTTGGGGTCTGATCTGAATGTATTAATGCTTTTAGGCTGGGATCTGACTTTATTGAGGGATCTGGCTTGAGGTTTGAATTTATTTATGTTGCTATAGAGAAGGGATCTCAAACTCGGCTGGGTGTATGGGCCACATATAGAAAAAAATTGAATCTGGGCGGACGCATTTTTTTTGAAGGACAAAGTGACATTTTTAGTGATACCATTTTTTTCTATACACCTTTTGAACATTTTTGCAGTGTTTATTTTATTTATTTAGAACTTTGGACAACATCTGCAAAGAGTTTGTATGTTCTCTCCGTGTTTGCGTGGGTTTCCTCCGGGTACTCCGGTTTCCCCCCACATTCAAAAGACATACTGATAGGGAATTTAGATTGTGAGTCCCATCGGGGATAGTGATGATAATGTGTGCAAACTGTAAAGCGCTGCAGAATATGTTAGCGCTATATAAAAATAAAGATTATAGATTATTATTAACTTGGGTCGTTATGAATGTGGTGATAACGAATGTGCACTCATATTGTAGTTATGTCCTCATGTTGTATGTAGTTATGTCCCCATATCCAGGTCCCCATATTGTAGTTATGTTCCCATACTATAGCTATGTCCCCATCCAGGTCCCCATATTGTAGTTATGTCCCCATTTTGTAGTTATATCCCTATCCAGGTTCTCATATTGTAGTCATGTCCCAATATCCATGTCTCCATATCCAGATCCCCATATTGTAGTTATGTCCCCATCCAGGTCCTCATATTGTAGTTATGTCCCCATATTGTAGTTATGTCTCCATATCCAGATCCCCATATTGTAGTTATGTCCCCATCCAGGTCCTCATATTGCAGTTATGTCCCCATCCAGGTTCTCATATTGTAGTGATGTCCCCATATTGTAGTTATATCACCAACCTGGTCCTCATATTGTAGTTATGTCCCTATATCCAGGTTTCCATGCTGTAGATATGTCCCCATCCAGGTCCCCACATTGTAGTTATGTCCCCATCCAGGTCCCCACATTGTAGTTATGTCCCCATCCAGGTCCCCATATTGTAGTTATGTCCCCATTTTGTAGTTATATCCCTATCCAGGTTCTCATATTGTAATCATGTCCCAATATCCATGTCTCCATATCCAGATCCCCATATTGTAGTTATGTCCCCATCCAGGTCCTAATATTGTAGTTATGTCACTATCCAGGTCTCCATATTGTAGTTATGTCCCAATCCAAGTCCCCATATTGCAGTTATATCCCTATCCAGGTTCTCAAATTGTAGTCATGTCCCAATATCCATGTCTCCATATCTAGATCCAAATATTGTACTTATGTCCCCATCCAAGTCCTCATATTGTAGTGATGTCCCCATATTGTAGTTATATCACCATCCAGGTCCTAATATTGTAGTTATGTCTCCATATCCAGGTCCCCATATTATAGATATGTCCCCATCCAGGTCCTCATATTGTAGTTAGCTTCCCATATTGTAGTTATGTCCCCATCCAGGTTACCATATTTAGATATGTCCCCTATTGTGCCGTACACATGAAAGAGAAAAAAGAAAAAAAAAATTCTTCTCATCTGTCCTCTGCTCCCTCCCCATCCTTACTGTACATGTGGCCACAGGCACTGTAGACTGCTTGACGATCGCTGCCCGATACAGGAGCCGCCGCTGGCAGCACTTTATTTCAGCTAAATGTGTGCCCTTGGACGCACATTCAATTGAAATGTATTGCTGCGCAGACTCTCTGCAAAGCAATACTAAGGGTATGTGTCCACGTGCCGTTTTACATCCGGAATAGCAGCGGAATGAACGCTGCGTAGAGCTGCAGCGTTCAATCCGCAGCGTCCAGATGTTACAGCATAGTGGAGGGGATTTTATGAAATCCCGTCTCCACTATGCGTGGTAACACGCACCCAGCGGCCCTGCGCTTACGGACATGCGGCGCGTCTTTTTAGATCGCAGCATGTCCATTTACCTTGCGGCGACACTGCACCGCCGCAAGGTAAATCACAGGGCCCTATGTGTGGGGTGCGATGATGCCGGATGTGTGCAATGAACACATCCGGCATCATCGCGTCTCCAGAAGGGGGTGGAGCTTTGGGCGGAGCGAGTTTGCCGCACCGTCCAAACTGCCGGCCATCCTGAAAGTGGACACGTACCCTTATACAAGCCGCTGGCCAATCAGAGGCCAGCAGCTGACCTCTGCATGCTGGCGCATGACAGTGATATCATACGCTGCCATGCCAGAAGGCTTATTTCACCTGCTGGTCTCTGACTGGCCGGAGGCTTGCATAGGTATGGTTGTGTAGAGCGTCTCTTCTCGGCAATACATTTTAACTGAATGTGCGTCTAAGGACGCACTTTCAACTGAAAAAAAAATGCTAGTCGGTGGCCCCCTGGATCAGCAGGGATCGCCAAGGGGTCTACAATGCCTGTGGGCCGCATGAAGCAGCCTCAGGGGGCGCATGTTAGAGACCCCTGCTATAGAGGCTGGAGAAAACCATGACTGGCCAGCAACTCTAAAGTAGTTGAGAGAAGTCATCACAGGTGTTAGATTACATTTCTAAAATGTAAAGTGCTACGGAATATGTTGGCACTATAGAAATAAAATTATTATTTATGTGTTTTGTTCGTGATATATTGAGCCTATTATCAGTGTTATTCGTTTGTATAATTTGCAGGCAATCCTACACAGCAGACTTCCTGTTCTGACCTAATACAGGTGCATCTCACAAAATTAGAATATCAACAAAAAGTTGCTTTATTTCAGTTTTTCAATACAAAAAGTGAAACTTGTATATTATATAGAGTCATTACAAAACAGAGTGATCTATTTCAAGTATTTATTTCTGTTAATGTTGATGATTATGGCTTACAGCCAATGAAAACCCAAAAGTCATTATCTCAGTAAATAAGAATACTTTATAACACCAGCTTGAAAACTGATTTAAAAATCTGAAATGTTGGCCTACTGAAATGTACGTTAGGTAAATACACTCAATACTTGGTCGGGGCTACATTGGCATCAATTACTGCATCAATGCGGCGTGGTATGGAGCCGATCAGCCTGTGTCACTGCTGAGGTGTTATGGAAGCCCAGGTTGCTTTGATAGCAGCCTTCAGCTCATCTGCATTGTTGGGTCTGGTGTCTCATCTTGCTCTTGACAATACCCCTTAGATTATCTGTGTGGTTAAGGTCAGGTGAACTTTCTGGCCAGTCAAGCACAGTGATACTGTTGTTTTTAAACCAGGTATTGGTACTTTTGGCAGTGTGGACAGGTGCCAAGTCCTGCTGGAGAATTAAATTTCCATCTCCAAAAAGCTTGTCAGCAGAGGGAAGCATGAAGTGCTCTAAAATGTCCTGGTAGACGGCTGCACTGACTTTGGTCCTGATAAAACACAGTGGACCTACCTCAGCAGATGACATGGCTCCCCAAACCATCACTGATTGTGGATACTTCACACCAGACCTTGGAAATCAAGGTCCCAGAGTCTGAAGGAAGAGTGGAGAGACAGATACAGGTCCTTCTCAAAAAATTAGCATATAGTGTTAAATTTCATTATTTACCATAATGTAATGATTACAATTAAACTTTCATATATTATAGATTCATTATCCACCAACTGAAATTTGTCAGGTCTTTTATTGTTTTAATACTGATGATTTTGGCATACAACTCCTGATAACCCAAAAAACCTGTCTCAATAAATTAGCATATCAAGAAAAGGTTCTCTAAACGACCTATTACCCTAATCTTCTGAATCAACTAATTAACTCTAAACACATGCAAAAGATACCTGAGGCTTTTAAAAACTCCCTGCCTGGTTCATTACTCAAAACCCCCATCATGGGTAAGACTAGCGACCTGACAGATGTCAAGAAGGCCATCATTGACACCCTCAAGCAAGAGGGTAAGACCCAGAAAGAAATTTCTCAACAAATAGGCTGTTCCCAGAGTGCTGTATCAAGGCACCTCAATGGTAAGTCTGTTGGAAGGAAACAATGTGGCAGAAAACGCTGTACAACGAGAAGAGGTGACCGGACCCTGAGGAAGATTGTGGAGAAGGACCGATTCCAGACCTTGGGGAACCTGAGGAAGCAGTGGACTGAGTCTGGTGTGGAAACATCCAGAGCCACCGTGCACAGGCGTGTGCAGGAAATGGGCTACAGGTGCCGCATTCCCCAGGTAAAGCCACTTTTTTTCCACAGAGAAGCAGCACTGGACTGTTGCTAAGTGGTCCCAAGTACTTTTTTCTGATGAAAGCAAATTTTGCATGTCATTCGGAAATCAAGGTGCCAGAGTCTGGAGGAAGACTGGGGAGAAGGAAATGCCACAATGCCTGAAGTCCAGTGTCAAGTACCCACAGTCAGTGATGGTGTGGGGTGCCATGTCAGCTGCTGGTGTTGGTCCACTGTGTTTCATCAAGGGCAGGGTCAATGCAGCTAGCTATCAGGAGATTTTGGAGCACTTCATGCTTCCATCGGCTGAAATGCTTTATGGAGATGAAGATTTCATTTTTCAGCACGACCTGGCACCTGCTCACAGTGCCAAAACCACTGGTAAATGGTTTACTGACCATGGTATTACTGTGCTCAATTGGCCTGCCAACTCTCCTGACCTGAACCCCATAGAGAATCTGTGGGATATTGTGAAGAGAAAGTTGAGAGACGCAAGACCCAACACTCTGGATGAGCTTAAGGCCGCTATTGAAGCATCCTGGGCCTCCATAACATCTCAGCAGTGTCACAGGCTGATTGCTTCAATGCGGCGTGGCATGGAGGCAGTCATTTCTGCCAAAGGATTCCCGACCAAGTATTGAGTGCATAACTGAACATTATTATTTGATGTTTTTTTTGTTTGTTATTAAAAAACACTTTTATTTGATTGGCCGGGTGAAATATGCTAATTTATTGAGACAGGTTTTTTGGGTTATCAGGAGTTGTAGGCCAAAATCATCAGTATTAAAACAATAAAAGACCTGACAAATTTCAGTTGGTGGATAATGAATCTATAATATATGAAAGTTTAATTGTAATCATTACATTATGGTAAATAATGAAATTTAACACTATATGCTAATTTTTTGAGAAGGACCTGTAGTCTACACTGCTTGAGGTCTAGTGTGAAGTTTCCACAATCAGTGCATTCCAGGGCTGATTCCCAATATGATAGGTTCTGCATTTGTTTACATCAGAAGGATGGCCCTGATAGGTTGTTGGTCTCTATGCCAACAGAGATGCCTAGCTGGGATTGGCTAGGACTGTACACAGAGGGTTAATTTGTTCACTTTTTGCTCTTCCGAATTTTTGTTTTTATTGTTTTGTATTTTAAATGGGCAATACCTTGATAGTGATTGGTGAGCATGTGCCACCACACTATATAAGGCTGCCATTTTGTGTATTGTGCATGCTTGACAAAGACCTTTTGGGTCGAAACGTTGCATCATGGCAGAACAAAGGTATTGATTTTTTATTTTTTTATCACCCGGACTGGATGCCGTTTCGGTTTTATTTGGGACTGTTTATCTCCAATTGGGTCGTTGGACTGGAACGTGCATCCGAATATTGATGTGCTGTCGGCTGTTCTTTTTTATACCGGTCTATAAAACTGTCCCACTAGTTAACCCCTTCAGTGAACACCGTAAAAAATAAATAAAAAAATTAGGCAAAAAAAACAATGCTTTATCATCATACTGCCAAACGAAAAGTGCAATAAAACATGACCAAAAAGATTAATGTAAATAAAAATAGTACCGCTGCAAGCATCATCTTGTCCTGCAAAAAACAAGCTGACATACAGCTCCATCAGCTAGAAAATAATAGTTATAGTTCTCAGAACAAAGCGATGCAAAAATAATTATTTTTTCTATAAAAGTTTTTATTGTATAAAAGTGCCAAAACATAAAAAAAGATAAATGAGATATCGCTGTAATCGTACTGACCCGAAGAATAAAACTGCCTGATCAATTTTCTCACACATGGAACAATATAAAAAACAAAAAGCAATCCCTGAATTGCTGTTTTTGTTCATTTTGTATCCCCAAAAAACGGAATAGAAAGCGATCAAAAAGTCATGTGCCCGAAAATGGTACCAATAAAACATTAGCTCGTCCCGCAAAAAAACAAACCATAATATGACTCTGTCTGCCGAAACATGGAGCAATTATAGCTATCAAAATGTGGTTACGCTGTTCCTCGTTCCGTATAAGTGATTAGGCGACTTTAAATGTGAGGTGGTCCCTAAAATAATGAAATTTTTGCCAAATTTCCGTTTTTTGCACAAATAAACGCAAGTCATATTAAAGAAATTTTACCACTATCATGAAGTACAATATGTCATGAGAAAATCTCAGAATCAGTGGGGATCCATTGAAACGTTCCAGAGTTATGACCTCGAAAACTCAGAGTTGTCAGAACTGTAAAAATTGGCCTGGTCAGGAAGGTAAAAACAGGCTTTGGGGTGAAGGGGTTAATAAAAGATGTTCCTGTGCTGAGATAATCTTATAAATGTGCCCCTGCTGTGTACTGTGTAATGGCTCCTGTTTTTTTAAACATATCCAATTGTGAAACTTACTTCTATTCCAAGATCTATTAGATTAAAATGAACTTTATTTATGGGACAACCCATTTAAAATTTTCCCTGATTATGTAAGGAGATAAGGATAAAGAAATGTAAATTAAGCCACCAATCCATTTGTGCACAGCGATAAGCCATCAGGGGTGTTGCTGCTTATGCTCCTCTCACCATCCAGAACAAATATATATATATATATATATATATATATATATATATATATATATATATACACACACACACACATACTTAGCCAAGCCGAGTGTGCATTGGTATGGTGGGATTGAGAAAGACAGTATTCAATCGAAAGTGTGTGCCCATATAAAGCTTATTGTAATGTACACAAACTGCTTTATATTATATCTACAGGGTGGGCCATGTATATGGATACACTAAGGCTATGTGCACACGTTGCGGATTAGGCTTAGGAATTTTTGGTGCGGATTCTGCATCTCTTGGCAGAAAACGCAGGTGCGGATTTGACATGTTTTTTGTGCGGATTTGCTGCGTTTTTTACCCCTGCGGATTTCTATAATGGATTGGGTACAAAAACACTGCAGATCCGCAAAAAATAAGTGACGTGCTACTTCTTTTAATCCGCAGCATTTCCGCATGGAATTTTCCGCACCATTAGCACAGCATTTTTTTTTCCTATTGATTTAGATTGTACTGTAAATCACTTGCGGATCTGCGTTTCTGCACGGTAAAAAAAAAAGCTGTGGATCCGCAGGAAATCTGCAACGTGTGCACATACTCTTAAGGTACCTTCACACATAACGATTTCGTTAACGATATCGTTGCAACGTCACGCTTTTTTGTGACGTAGCGACGATCCCGCTAACAATCTCGTTATGTGTGACAGCGACCAACGATCAGGCCCCTTCTGGGAGATCGTTGGTCGTAGGGAATGATCAGGACCTTTTTTTGGTCGCTGATCACCCGCTGTCATCGCTGGATCGGCGTGTGTGACGCCGATCCAGCGATGTGTTCACTTGTAACCAGGGTAAATATCGGGCTACTAAGCGCAGGGCCGCGCTTAGTAACCCGATATTTACCCTTGTTACCATTGTAAAAGTAAAAAAAAAAAAAAAACTACATACTCACATTCCGATGTCTGTCACGTCCCCCGCCGTCAGCTTCCCGCACTGACTGTCAGTGCCGGCCGTAAAGAAGCGCACAGCGGTGACATCACGCTGTGCTCTGCTTTACGGCCGGCGCTGACACAGTCAGTGCGGGAAGCTGACGGCGGGGGACGTGACAGACATCGGAATGTGAGTATGTAGTGTGTTTTTTTGTTTTTTTTTTACTTTTACAATGGTAACCAGGGTAAATATCGGGTTACTAAGCGCGGCCCTGCACTTAGTAACCCGATGTTTACCCTGGTTACCCGGGTGCTGCAGGGGGACTTCCGCATCGTTGAAGACAGTTTCAACGATGCCGAAGTCGTTCCCCTGATCGTTGGTCGCTGGAGAGAGCTGTCTGTGTGACAGCTCCCCAGCGACCACACAACGACTTACCAACGATCACGGCCAGGTCGTATCGCTGGTCGAGATCGTTGGTAAGTCGTTCAGTGTAACGGTACCTTAAGAGTGGCTTGCGAAAGTATTTGGCCCCCTGGAACTTTTCAACCTTTTCCCACATATCATGCTTCAAACAAAGATACCAAATGTAAATTTTTGGTGAAGAATCAACAACAAGTGGAACACAATTGTGAAGTTGAACAAAATTTATTGGTTATTTTAAATTTTTGTGGAAATTCAAAAACTGAAAAGTGGGGCGTGTAATATTATTCGGCCCCTTTAACTTAATACTTTATTGCACCATCTTTTGTTGCGATTACAGCTGCAAGTCGCTTGGGGTATGTCTATCAGTTTTGTACATCGAGAGACTGAAATTCTTGCCCATTCTTCCTTGGCAAACAGCTCGAGCTCAGTGAGGTTTGATGGAGATCGTTTGTGAACAGCAGTTTTCAGCTCTTTCCACAGATTCTCGATTGGATTGAGGTCTGGACTTTGACTTGGCCATTCTAACACCTGGATACGTTTATTTGTGAACCATTCCATTGTAGATTTTGCTTTGTTTGGGATCATTGTCTTTTTGGAAGACAAACCTCCGTCCCGGTCTCAGGTCTTTTGCAGACTTCCAACAGGTTTTCTTCAAGAATGGTCCTGTTTTTGGCTCCATCCATCTTTCCATCAATTGTAACCATCTTCCCTGTCCCTGCTGAAGAAAAGCAGGCCCAAACCATGATGCTGCCACCAACATCTTTGACAGTGGGGATGGTGTGTTCAGGGTGATGAGCTGCGTTACCTTTACGCCAAACATATCGTTTGACATTGTTGCCAAAAAGTTCTATTTTGGTTTCATCTGACCAGAGCACCTTCTCCCACGTTTGATGTGTCTCCCAGGTGGCTTGTTGCAAACTTTAAACACTTTTTATGGATATCTTTGAGAAATGGCTTTCTTCTTGCAACTCTTCTATAAAGGCCAGATTTGTGCAGTGTATGACTGATTGTTGTCCTATGGACAGACTGTCCCACCTCAGCTGTAGATCTCTGCAGCATCCAGAGGGATCATGGGCCTCTTGGCTGCATCTCTGATCAGTCTTCTCCTTGTTTGAGATGAAAGTTTAGAGGGACGGCTGGGTCTTAGTAGATTTGCAGTGGTATGATACTCCTTCCATTTCAATATGATCGCTTGCACAGTGCTCCTTGGGATGTTCAAAGTTTTGGAAATCATTTTGTATTCATATCCGGCTTTAAACTTCTCCACAACAGTATCACGGACCTGCCTGTTGTGTTCCTTGGTCTTCATGATGCGCTCTGCTTCAAACAGAACCCTGAGACTATCACAGAGCAGGTGCATTTATACGGAGACGATTACACACAGGTGGATTATATTTATCATCATTAGGCATTTAGGACAACATTGGATCATTCAGAGATCCACAATGAACTTCTGGAGTGAGATTGCTGCATTGAAAGTAAAGGGGCCGAATAATATTGCACGCCCCACTTTTCAGTTTTTGAATTTCCACAAAAAATTAAAATAACCAATAAATTTCTTTCAACTTCACAACTGTGTTCCACTTGTTGCTGATTCTTCACCAAAAATTTACATTTGGTATCTTTATGTTTGAAGCATGATATGTGGGAAAAGGTTTAAAAGTTCCATGGGGCTGAATACTTTCGCAAGGCACTGTAAATAAAATGGGATGAGTTGGTGATATCAACTTCCTGTTTGTCGCACATTAGTATATGGGAGGGGGAATTATTTTCAAGATGGGTGGTGACCATAGCGGCCATTTTGATGTTGGCCATTTTGGATCCAACTTTAATTTTTCCAATGTGAAGACGGTTATGTGACATCAAACTTATTGAGAATTTCACAAGAAAAACAATGGTGTGCTTGGTTTTAATGTAACTTTATTCTTTCATGAGTTATTTACAAGTTACTCTTTGTTTACAGCCATTGACATGTCGCAGAGGTTAACACGTGAGGAGCAGATAGAAATTGTGTTGATGTCTGGTGAACACAGTACCTGGGTCATTGTAGCAGATTTCAATGCAAGACACCCTACGCAAGAAAACTGTCACCATTCCCATTTGATTTAGATGTATCCATATAAATGGCCCACCCAAAAAAGTTTGCCTCATCACTGAACATAATGTTCTGTGTAAACTGAGGGTCCTGTTCCAATTTTTGTTTTGCCCATTCTGCAAATTCAGTGAGTTGGAAAAAATCCCATTGGAAAAAATAAAGTTGGATCCAAAATGGCTGACTTCAAAATGGCCACCATGGACACCACCCATCTTGAAAAGTTTTCCCCCTCCCATATACTAATGTGCCACAAACAGGAACATGATATCACCAACCATTTCCATTTTATTTAGGTATATCTATATACATGGCCCACCATGTATATACATAGACGAGTAAATATGTTGCAATAATCAAATTTAACAAAGCGGTATTATAATATTACAAAATACAGCTTGATGAGGGTTTAATGGCAATTAGACAATTTTTTCTCATTCAAAATGTTTTGTTTTTATAATACACAACTAAAAACAAATATCAACAGGTTCATACGAACACACCATATGGCATAGTAACTACTGAAACAGAGAATTGTTTAGATACATGAAAACAAAACTCCACACGGTATCAACAGTAGTTTGCAGAAGACAATTGACAACCTATTTAACTAAATAACAAGAAGGAGAAAAAAGAAATGTATGTACCATACTATGATACCGCCATTTGTATGGGTAGGGCAATATTCATGGCCTCAGATTTTTCAAGATTGATCTTAAAATTTGACCAACTACTAAAACATGCCAGCTCAGACATCGGGAAAGGAAGCGAAATATGTGGATTAGTTAAATAAATTAGCAGGTCATCAGCAAATGCAGAACACATACTGAGCCCGCTATTTTCATTCCCTGTATATCAGGATTAGCACATATGGCCTCCACAATATGCTCCATTATCAGGATATACAACATTGGGGAGAGGGGGCAACCTTGTCGAGTACCATTCTTTATAGTAAAGGGGGCCGAAAGGGAGCCGCTAATTTTTAGCTGGGCTAAGGGGGGATTGGTAGAGGGCTAACATTTTTGGAGTAAATACAGGACCCAAACCGATGTGGCTCAGGGTTTGAGAGAGAGAATTAGACCATTTTTAAAATTATGACAGTGGTGGTCAAATACGAGGGGTGTTCTACAGTTTACCGGATTATGTAAAAAAAAAAATTGTAAGAAAATTGTACTTACTACTTTTTAATGTAATCCCCCTTGACTTCATCACACCTATTCCACTTCGCCTCCAGTGATCGCATGCCCTCAGAACTCAGAATACAAGGCCAGCTACTTGATTTGCAATAACCCTGCAACGGCCTCTTTTACTGCTTTATCATCAGAAAATAATTTTCCATGCAGAAATTTGTGCAGATTGTGAAATTGAAAGTAATCACTGGGAGCCAGATTTGGACTGTAGAGTGGATGATTAAGCTGCATGAAGGAGTCTTCCCTGATAGTATCTCGTGATTTGCAAAACTTGTGAACTGGTGCATTCTCCTGATGCAGCAACACACCTGTCGTCAACTTCTGACGTAATTTCTCATTGATTCATGTAATGCCTTTATTGTTGAAGCATAGGTGTCTTCTCTAGTAATTGTCTTCGGTGGCATGAATTCTAGTGTAGCTCAATGGCCAGTACCCCTGCAGGGTGTCCCCTTCTCCCTCCATGCAAGTACGTCGGTTTATTCACCGTCACGGCCCTGTGGTGTGCTCTTCTTTTCCTGGTATACACGCCACAGTTTCCAGTGGTGCTTAGTGAGAACGCTCCCCTACTCTTAAAGGGGCAGTGCGAACACATAGTAAATGACCTCAGCTTGCTGCTGAAAGGAATTTAGGATTAGTATACCTGCAAGATGGCTCCCAGCCAATTGCTAGGAGTCATCCTGTATATAAGATTCCCTCTCCCTTAATGAGTCGTCAAGCAATGCGTTGAGTCAACTGGTAGTTGGTGTTCTACCAGTGCAGTTGCGAGATCCCCTAGTCCTGGTGCAACCAGTGTATTGAACCCAAATCCCTCGTTCAGACGTGGCCAGTTCTGTTCCCGATGCGGCCAGTCCTCTTCCGGAAGCCCATTGGTCCTGGTGTGGTCAGTGCCTGAACTTTGTTCCCTGATCCCAGTGTGGCCAGTTCTGTTCCCAAAGTCCCCTGGTCCCGATGTGGCCAGGGCATGAACATTGTCTCCTGGTCCTGGTGCAGCCAGTCCTGTTACCAAAGTCCCCTGGTCCCAATGTAGCCAGTGCCTGAACACTGTCCCACTAGACCAGTGTGTCTGAACATACCCCTAGTCCGTGTAAGCAAACATGCCACCTGGGGTTAGCAGCTGCTGTACCAGGATCTGCCTATGGCTGGTGTCACACTTGTGTGTGCAATGAAAGAAACTCGCATGAATACCCGGCACTGCGGACCAAAGTGTGTGCTGCATGCATTTCTATGCACCTGAATGCTCAGGTCCGAATTGTCGGGTATTGATGCGAGTTTCTTGCATTGCACACGCAAGTGTGACACCAGCCCATGAGTGGTATCTGGTGGCTACGTGCAGCCCAGTTTGTCTCCGCCATCAGAAGCTCCAGTGAACACCTGGTAGCCGCTTAGCTACGCCCCTTCCTGAGCAGGCCAGGTCCTGTGGCAAAGTGGGTCCACAAACCCACATGGGCCACCGTTGGGCATAACATATAACAAAACATAAAAAACTGTTGCCTTGATCTTTCCAGCTGATTGACTCCATGTGTTTCCATTGCATGGACTCTTGTTTGGTGTCAGGATCATTTTGATGGACCCATGTTTCATCACCTGTACTACATTGAGAATAGAAGTGTTCCGAATTTTCTCTAAGCAAGTCTAAATTCTCTTGGTTAAATTGCTGGCGACATTTTTTTTTGCTGAGGCATCAACATTCGTGGCAACCTGTCACATCATCAAAAGTTCATCCGCGACAACTGAAATTCCCAATTCATGAGTTATACACTGAGAAAAATTGAGGAAAGGTTGCCAACGCAGGTTAGTCCAGATGGTGGATTCCCCAATCAAGCTGTCCTGCAGACTGCTTAAAGAGACACAAAAAAGGTGGACTGCATATAGGGTGGAGGTTCAAAGATGTTTTGAGTTTGTTTTCCTGACTCTGGCACTGGGTGCCTTGACTGTGTGCAAGGCATCATGAAATCTGAAGGTTACCAAAGGATTTTGGGTTGCAATGTAGTGTCCAGTGTCAGAAAGCTGGGTTTGCGTCCTAAGTCATGGGTCTTCCAGCAGGGCAATGACCCCAAACATACTTCAAGAAGCACCCAGAAATGGATAGAAAGAAAGAGTTCTGATGTTGCCAGCAATAAGTCCGGATCTAAATCACATTGAACACATGTAGAAAGATCTTAAAACTGCTGTTGGGAGAAGGCACCCTTCAAATATGGGTGACCTGGAGCTGTTTGCAAAAGACGAGTGGTCCAAAATTCCAGTTGAGATGTAAGAAGCTTGTTGATGGTTATAGGAAGTGACTGATTGCAGTTATTTATTAAAGAGGGTGTGAAACCAAATATTAATTTGAGGGAGCCAACAATTTTCTCTGGCCCATTTTTGGGGTGTGTGTGAAATGATGTCCAATTTTCCTTTTTGTGTGTGTTGTTCCAATAACCACAAAGGAAATAAACATGTGTAATTGCAAAAATAGCCTGAAACAAATTCAAAGGGTGCCAACACTTTTGGGTAAGACTGTACGTATTTTATCATGGATACTGTACATACACATTATCTATGCTGCTATTCACATGTCAATGTTTTTCATGGATCATGTGTCTGAGCAAAACTCACAGATGATCGTTATCATCCATCAGCACAGATAAAAAAAAGGGCAAATAGAAGTCTATGGGTCTGTGAAAAACAAGTACAGCATCCTTGTGTGGACCGTGTTTAAAATTGAAAAGTATTGAAGAAGCTTTGTCATTTATTGCTTTATCCGTTAAAAACACTGATGACATACTGACAGGACAAACAGATACATGGATGAACACTGATGGTATAAATGGGCACAGTGATGCACAACACTGATTGACACTGGTACCACTTTTTCACATACGTGTTTAAACACGAATGTGTAAATGATGCCTTAGGCTAGGTTCACATTCGCGGTTGAGTCCGCAGTGTTTTGTACACAAAAGCAAACGCATGGCAAAACGCATACAAACCCATGATAACGCTGCGTTTTTTATCCGCATCAACTTACGCATGACGGATAAAAAAATGCAATGTTTGCATGCGTTTGCATTGATTATGCGCATGCGTTTGTTATGAAAAATTTTTTCAAGGAGAATTTCCTTGACACAAGCCCAATGGGCGTGGCTCATGGGATTTCTGTATATAGACCCTTGTGCAAACGCAAGCGAACGCATGTCCTTGTGTTCATATAGACTGTAATGCATTTTTTTTTTACGCACTCCTTCCGCAAGTGTCCGCATGCGTATGGCGGCGGAAATTTGACACCCAAAAATTCTAACATGGTGTGTCAGCCGCGCGCCCAGCTGTACACCGCGAAAATACACATGCGTAAGCAAACGCATGCACCTGCGTCTACAATGTAAAAGATAGGAAATCAAGACGCATGCGGACGTATGCGTCAGAAACGCTGTGGACACAACCGCAAATATGAAACCAGCCTTACGCTGACATAACGAGCAGGGGAAAATCATTTATTGAACACCCCTTGTATATAAAAATAGTGTCTCCATTTTGGCTTGAGACCAGGCCATTTAATTACAACCATGGCATCTGTGGAAGGAGTTGAGCACACAACCACTACAATGGACCGCGCACAGGAGTTTGTGATGTCAAGGACACAAGTGTCACAGATTTTCTTAGTTACAAGGGCTTGTCTTGATAAAGGAATCCATTTGAAAGGATGTGTGTTGCGTTTTTCCATCTTCTGATAGGTGAATGAAAAAAAAGTAAAATTCATAAAGACACAACATGGCCTAAGTATATTTTGATTCTGTCCACAGTGACATGGATATCATACTAGAAAAACAACATGCACCTTTTTCTGAGGCTTGAAGCATCTAACACATTATTGGCCTCCTTAAAGGAGTTGGGTGCATTTAACTTTGTCTTCTAATATGAATACACTTTTATAATATTTAAATATCTGTAATATTTTATGTGTCTTTGGTCCTCAAGCTGAGATGTTGAGGACTGTGGCAGCATAAAGATGCACATCTGTCCTGCAGCAAATATATGAGCTGCGTAGTGTGTGTTCACTATACCTTTAAACTTCAGTAAAGAGGTGAAAAATATTAATATTTGCACAAGTACATGGTAAAAGTACAGAATCTATTAAGTAACAGTATTTTCAAACATTTTCCATAAATAAATCTAGTGGTTCCTAGTGCAGTCCAGTGTTTCATTTTTCCTTACGGAGAAAGGTCTTTTCTAAAGTTTCTACAAACTTGTGTTTCAGTTTTAATTTGAATTGTCGGTACCATTCTAGTATCTTCTTTCTTCTTTGAATCTTCTCTTGTAAACTCATGTTTTTTTCCTGGATTAAAACGGCAGGAAGTTCTTTCCAGGATTTTATAAAAATAAATGGAGCGCCATAAGCCTTCAGTATTTGCAAAGGCGCATTACTGTAAACAGACGAGTTTCCACAGTCTCCATGTGTCATCACATCTTCTACTACAGGAACGGAGCCATAGGAACAGGCCTCATAGATTCGGTAGCACTCTGTGTTTACTCCCACTGGGCTCAATGTTAGGTCGCTCTGTAACAGGGCGTCATGGTAGCTCTTGTAGCTCTCATTAGTCTCCTGTGGTTGCCACCTGAAGAAACACAATGACAGTTTACTGTACAGTCCCCCCTTTATGTTTTACCTGTGTCGCCCCCTAATATAAGGTGATATACTGAACGTAATATAAATTGCTACCCCTTAAGCCCCAGTATTTCCATACAGATTACATGTACATGTCCTCTGAATTTGTGAACACAGTCTTAAAACTCATTTGAATGGTAAAGGCAGTAAGATATTGTGAGAGCTGTCCTCTAGGAACAACCCCTTCAATGCACTCAACATGACCCACAGGGCAACTACTCGGGGAATCTTTCCCATTTAGCAGTATACAGCTCTGGCAAAAATTAAGAGACCACTGCAAAATGTTCATTTTGTCTGATTTTTCTCTTTATAGTTATATTTTTGAGTAAAATGCAAATTTTTATTCTATAAACTACTGACAACATGTCTCCGAATTTCCAAGCAATAAATGTTGTATTTTTTTTCTGAAAATGAGAAATGGTCAAAATTACAAAAAAACAGTGCTTTCAGACCTCAAATAATGCAAAGAAAACAAGTTCATAATCATTTAGAAACAACAATACTAATGTTTTAACTCAGGAAGAGTTCAGAAATCAATATTTTGTGGAATAACCATGATTGTTAATCACAGCTTTCATGCGTCTTGGCATGCTTTCCACCAGTCTTTCACACTGCTTCTGGCGCAAAAATGTAAGCAGTTCTTCTTTGTTTGATGGCTTGTGACTATCCATTATCCTCGATTGCATTCCAGAGGTTTTCAATGGGGTTCAGGTCTGGAGATTGGGCTGCCCATGACAGGGTTTTGATGTGGTGGTCTCTTGATTTTTGCCAGAGCTGTATTAGAGAGAGGCCCATGGCTTTCAGTGGGTACAGTGCAATTCTTCAGTCCAACCTAATGTAGACACTGTATCAATATAAGCATCTACAATTTATGGGTTCGAGCAGTACCTCACAACCCTTTGGGAGGAGAGACCACAAGGAAGGGGTTATACAGTCTGTAAGAGGAACAATACTTACTCATTCCTAGATGAGATCCAACAGAACTGGTCAAGACCCTCTTTCCTTATAACCTCCAAAAGAATCTCTCTAGATGAGTTGCCATATACAGTCCCTAGAAAGTTGCACAAGTATGGCCGTGAATCATGAACCAGAGACCAACTTGGATCAATGACTGGAAAGTTTCTATACCTGAAATGTTAACATGTGTAATTAGTGCTTTGAAGAGCATGGATATACGGAAAACACAAACGTAACCTGAGAAAAGAAAAACAATTGTGAAAAATGGATATTTAGAAAGTCTGTATAAATGTTCTAAAAAGTAGTGTGGATCTGCAATACCTGACACAGCACACGGACCCTGTTGTAGTGGCAATTGTGCGACTCTGGAATCCCAATAAAAGTAAATACTGCATACAGTCATGACCAACAGTGTTGGCACCCTTGGCATTTTGTTATAAACATGTTTGTTTTGTGTGTATTGGAACGACAACAAAAAAGGCAAATAGGACATAATTTCACAAAAAAAAACAACCAAATGGACCGGACAAAATTGTTGGCACCCTCAACTAAATATTCTGTTGCACACCCTTTGCAATAAATAACTGTAATCAATCTCTCACTATAGCCATTAACAAGCTTCTTACACCTCTCAACTGGAATTCTGGACCACTCTTCT
The DNA here is from genome assembly GCF_051348905.1 of Ranitomeya variabilis. Classification (NCBI taxonomy): domain Eukaryota; kingdom Metazoa; phylum Chordata; class Amphibia; order Anura; family Dendrobatidae; genus Ranitomeya; species Ranitomeya variabilis. The sequence continues at coordinate 412,097,611 of NC_135236.1, read as the reverse complement.
TTTGCAAACAGCTCCAGGTCTCTCATATTTGAAGGGTGTCTTCTCCCAACAGCAATTTTAGGATCTCTCCACAGGTGTTCAATGGGATTCGAACTCATTGCTTATTCTAATAGTAAGTGGTTTATTCATCACCGTGTTTCAAAGCATATAGCTTCTTCATCAGGACAACCACAATCAGGTTGCCCTGATGAAAAAGCTATATGCTATGGAATGTGTCGACGAATAAACCACTTACCGTATTTTTCGGATTATAAGACACTTTTTTCCCCAATAATTTAGGGGAAAAATAAGGGTGTGTCTTATAATGCGGATATTCCCTATCGGCGTGCCACTACGGGAGTCCAATGCTGCTGCGGGGGGCTCTGCCAACATTTTCTGAAAGGCCAGAGCCCCGGGAGTTCCGTGGTTTCCTGTACGGTGGACTCCGGAAAAATGGCCACCGGGGGCGGCGCATGCGTAGATGCAGATCTCGGGAGATGAGATCTCAGCGCTGAGATCCTATCTCTCGAGATCTTGGTACCGAGATCTCGATCTGCGCATGCGCAGCCCCTCTGCGGCCATTTTCACAGTGTCCTCTGCATAGGAAACCACGGAACTGCGGGGGCTCTGGCCTTTCACAAAATGTCAGCAGAGCCCCCCCAGTACCGCCGGACACAGCGCAGCACCGGACACAGCGCAGCAGCAGCACCGGACACAGCGCAGCAGCAGCACCGGACACAGCGCAGCAGCAGCACCGGACACAGCGCAGCAGCAGCACCGGACATAATCCGAAAAATATGGTGCTACTATTAGACTTTAATCCGCCATTCTTTTTCCTACAGAAGCACAGAATTAACCTTTTTGTGTTTTCCATTGCTTATGCTTTTATCTCCTCGTGGGTCTGCAGCAACCTCAGGTTTTTTCAGTGGTTGTGAATACACAACAAAATAAGGTGAGCGCAATAGTGCTATCTCCTCTAAATCGGTTTTCCCAGATTTTTTTTTTTATTTTACTCACTTATATAGCGTCATTAATTTCACAGGGCTTTACAAACATTATAGGCACTGTCCCTATTGGGGCTCACAATCTAGATTCCCTATCAGTATGTCTTTGGAATGTGGGAGGAAACCGGAGAACCCGAAGGAAACCCACGCAAATGCAGGGAGAACATACAAACTCCTTGCAGATGTTTTAAGACCCTATTTGTGCTTTGTCTCTTTCCAGTCTCTCTCTCCTGCAAAGTCTCTACAGTCAAAGCACTCCGTGCCAGAGGCAGCAGTAGAATCACAAAACATATTTGAACCTCCACCATATTCGACTGTAGGTATTGTGTGCCTTTCTTTGTAGGCTTCATTCTGTTTTCGGTAAACAGTAGAATTATGTGCTTTACCAAATAGCTCTAACTTGGTCTCATCTATCCACAAGACACTTTCCCAGAAGGATTTTAGCTTACTCCTGTACATTTTGGCAAACTTCAGTCTAGCTTTTTGTTATGTCTCAGCAGTGTGGTCCTTCTGGGTCTCCTGCCAGTTTCATTTCATTCAAATGTTGACGGACAGTTTGCTCCGACATTTATGCACCCTGATCCTGCAGGACAGCTTGAATTTCTTTGGAACTTGATTGAGGCTGCTTATCCACCATCTGGACTATCCTGCATTGCAACCTTTCATCAATTTTTCTCTGCAGTCCACGTCCAGGGAGATTAACTACAGTGCCATGGAGATGTACATTTCTTGATTATGTTGCACACCATGGACAAAGGAACATCAACATCTCAGGAGATGGACTTGTAACCTTGAGATTGTTGCTATTGTTCAACAATTTTGGTTCTCAAGTCCTCAGACAGTTCTCTTCTGCTCTTTCTGTTCTCCATGCTTAGAGTGGCATAAACAAACAAACAATGCAAAGACTGAATCATCTTCTCCCCTTTTTATCTAGTTTGAGGTGTGATTGTCATATTTCCCACACCTGTTACTTGCCACAGGTGAGTTTGAACAAGCATCATACGTTTGAAACAAAATTATTTGCCCACAATTTTGGAAAGGTGCCAACAATTTTGTCTGGCCTATTTTTGGATTTTTTGAGAAATTATTTCCAATTCGCCTATTTATCTCTGTTTATTTGTGTTGTTCCAATACATACACAGGAAATAGACGTGTATAACAAAACGTGTATTTGTAATAATTTTCTGGTAAAAATACTTCATTTTATGGAAGGGTGCAAACACTTTTGGCCATGACTGCATTTATGACTATGCCCTCCTCTCTAGAACCTTTTTAACGTTTTACCTATCTATAGAGAAAATACATCATCATATGGGGTCATTACGTTGAATAGATTACCATGCAATACAAGGACAGCAAAAGTCTACTAAAATAAGAGCCGCTCGCACAGGGCGCCTCTCTGTTCCAAAACCCTCTACAATGTTAATATGCTCTAAAAAGACTTATGGACTGGACTTGTTTTCATGATACAGTCAAAACCAGCCATTAATCCACCTTTCCTGCCCAGGCATATTTTCATACTTTTTTCGTACGTTCAGTTTAAAAAAAAGTTTTGTTGTGATTTTTTTTCTTTACCGATATGAGACAGACAGTAAGGGAATAAGTGTCTGTTTTCCCACTTTTTTTATGACCACAAAAATACATTTAAAAATGTATTGCCTTGTGTATTAGTGTATTACAATCATTTGTATATACTTAACCATTATTTTTTTTTACCAGGGTGGGAATATTAACAACGATTTTGATTGACAGTGTCATTTTTATTTGCATTTAATTTTTCAGATATTTTACACATTGTGGCCTCCATAAGGTTATAAAAGACCTTTGGGGGTCATTTAATTTATTTTTATTATGTCTCTTGTAACGGTGGTTGGTATATTATCGCCAGTTACAAGGAAAAAGCAGCTTCTAACTACTGTGAACAAAAATCCCAGTTGCATTCTAGATGTCGAAGTGGCGACACCGGTGGTAACCCACCCTGTAAAGAAAAAAACGAGCGTTGAGGTCTTGCCATCCGGTTCAGGGTCATCCTCCCATCTCTGGTAACCTCTGTCCCTTTCCTTTACATGTTACCCCACTGCAATTACTGACTGTCATGTACTCTCATGCATTGGGACAGGTTTTACCAGGGTGCACCTCTTAATATCATTATTGCTTAAGTAGGTGCTGTTAGAGAAAAGAGCGCAAATAGGGTCTTATCCAAAATACAGTTGGACTAATGCAATCAAATTGCACTCACCAGATGGAGCTATAAATTAAGCTTATAGGAGATATTCACTGCAGCAGATCCACAGATAACGGCCACCAGATAAATAGAAATTGGGAAAAAAAACGTGGACTTATTTTGCGCTGTTTACCGTGTGGTATTTCCTGATGAAGAAGTCTCAGTACTTTGAAACGCATTGAATAAAACCACATTTTATTTAATATACCCGTATCTTCAGTTATTCAGCAGCGTAGAATAAGTCCACGTTTTTTTCCCAATTTCTATTTATCTGCTTTATTGCTTAAGCATACAGGTGATGTCTTATTACTTTTCTACTTACCATGTATGACCCTGTCACATGTATTTGTCTATGTATCTCGTCACTTACCGTATATACTCGAGTATAAGCCAACCCGGGTATAGGCCGAGACCCCTAGTTTTGGCACAAAAAACTGGGAAAACTTATTGACTCGAGTATAAGCCTAGGGTGGGAAATGCAGAAGCTACTGGTAAATTTCAAAAATAGAAAATAGATACCAATAAAAGTAAAATTAATTGAGACACCAGTAGGTTAAGTGTTTTTGAATATCCATATTGAATCAGCAGCTCCATTAAAGTTCATGATGGGCCCCATACAAAATGCACCCCATATAATGCTCCATAAAGTTCATGATGGGCCCCATAAGATGCTCCATAGAAACAGTTGCCCCATACAATCCTGCATAAAGGTTGATTATGGCCCCATAAGATGCTCCATAGAAACATTTGCCCCATATGCTGCTGCTGCGATAAAAAAAAAAAATGACATACTCGCCTCTTGTCATGAGCAGGTGGGGACACCGGCATGGCACTTGTGATATTCACCTGTCCCACCGCCGCGTGCCACTCCATCTTCCGTCTCTCTGCAGTGACTGTTCAGGCAGAGGGCGGCGCGCACACTACACTCGTCATCGCGCCCTCTGACCTGAACGTCACAGCCAGAGGACGCGGAAGACAAAGCGGTGCATAGCGGTGGAACAGGGACAGGTGAATATCTCAATGCTCACCCTCCCCAGTTATACTCACCCTCCCGACGTGGCCCCTGGCAGCTTCTCCAATGCGATGGTCTCTGACGCCGGCAGCTTTTCCCGGTGTTCAGCGGTCACTGATACCGCTCATTACAGTAATGAATATGCGCTCCACCCCTATGGGAATGGAGTCGCGTCCATATTCATTACTTTAATGAGCGGTACCATGTGACCGCTGAACATAGGAAGAGCTGCGGGCGCCGGAGAAGCAGGGACATGCAGAGACGCACCGGGAGCAGGCGAGTATGATTTGACAGCTGCAGCTCTCCCTCCCCCGTTGACCCCCTGGGACAATGACTCGAGTATAAGCCGAGAGGGGCACTTTCAGCCTAAAAAAATGGGCTGAAAATATCAGCTTATATCTGAGTATATACGGTAATTCTATTGTCTTTTTATATTAATACTCTATTAAAATTTGCACATGTTTTTACTACATTAATCTGATCTGCCTTATTCTCCTATTGCTCTCATGTCTTTTCGAGTTAGCTTTTTTCTTTACAGGGTGGGTCAACACCGGTGTCGCCATCTCGGCATCTAGGATACAACTGGGATTTTTGTTGTAGATTTTCGAGCGCGTGACTGTACATGACGTGCACAGATCAATGACGTTTTCCAAGACCACACAGATGGGGGTGTAGATGGGCATGACAGGGATCTGCAGGAGGTCATCTACCAATTTAAGGACCTACTTAGAAAGAGGACACGCATATGGTGTCTTGCCCTCCTTTCCCATACAGGATGAGTTTTAAAAGCAAATGGGAGGAACTGACTGACACTTGCTTTAAAGGGTTCATGGAACTACTCAAGGAAATTAATCACAATTCCTTGAAGTCTCTACAAACCGAAATTGAGAGTTTACAAGTTATCTTACAGAGAGACATGGCAGGTGATGCACTCAAAAAACTTAATGAGGAGACTGATGTAGAATTACAGAAGTGGGCCAATGAGATTCAAACCACCAAATCAAAAAAATTTATAAGAGACATCCAGGAAAAACAGTCATCCAGAGTTTACAGGTGGCAAAATGCCAATGACAGCTCTAGCCAACAATATTGGAATTCTTCCTACTCGAGGTCCACTATGAGATCTAATAGATCTTGTGATGAGGACACATCACACAAGATGTCACAACATGAAAGTCTGCCCCAGCTGGTTTCCAGGGGGGGGGGGGGGGTGTTGTGAATTAGACTTTTTTGGCTCCCTCTTGTGGTCACTAGTGATATGCCTCTGGGATTGTCTTTCCCTAGTTTGGCACCCACCTGGGTCGTTAGTCCAGGGGTGTTGCTATATAAACTTCCTGAATTCTCAGTCTGGTGCCTGGCATCGTTGTAATCAGTCCTTTCTGTTTGCTCCTGTCTGCTGGTCCTGGTTCTTGCAAAATTAAGCTAAGTCCTGCTTCCTTGTTTTTTGGTTATTTGCATTGCTCTTATTTTTTGTCCAGCTTGTACTAAATGTGATTCCTGATTTTGCTGGAAGCTCTAGGGGGCTGGTATTCTCCCCCCGGGCCGTTAGACGGTTCGGGGGTTCTTGGATATCCAGCGTGGAAATTTTGATAGGGTTTTTGCTGACCGTATAAGTCATCTTACTATATTCTGCTATTAGCTAGTGGGCCTCTCTTTGCTAAATACCTAGCTCATTCTTATGTTTGTCTTTTCCTCTTACCTCACCGTTATTATTTGTTGGGGGCTTGTATCCAACTTTTGGGGTCTTTTCTCTGGAGGCAAGAAAGGTCTATCTTTTCCCTTCTAGGGTTAGTTAGTTCTCCGGCTGGCGCGAGACGTCTAGAACCAACGTAGGCACGTTCCCCGGCTGCTGCTATTTGTGGTGCTAGGATTAGATATACGGTCAGCCCAGTTACCACTGCCCTATGAGCTGGTTTTTTGTGTTTGCAGACTTGGTATTTATTTCTGAGACCTCTGCCATTGGGGTCATAACAGGGGGGCTTCAGATACTGAACCTCTCCACTCATATTCACACCAATGCACAATTGGAGGTCTTGGGTAAGGGCTTGACCTTCTCCCCAACTCTTTATTACTTCACAACTCTGAGGGATCTGCAACTCTTTTCCGTAACATTGTGTTGAGAAAACTACACAGCAAAAATCAATGTCAGGAACTTATGAGCAAAACTGAGAGGGAGGCACTACGTAACTTGGAGGATCTCCTTGGTGAACAAACCAATCCACACCAAGGTAGGCTCCCATCCTCCATTTTGCCCAGATCGAAGAGGCTCCCCCCTCTGTCACTTAGTCCAGCTATTCAAATCTTTACTAGACTTGTGCCTGAGGATTTTAAGACGCTCTCCTCAAGACGCAGGTATGACAATCTAACATTTAAACGACGCCAAGATATTACACAACTACAATCGTTGTTGGACATTGTTTTTAAACCGGCGGACAAGAAAGGGGGGACATCATCGTCTGGCGAAATGAAAAATACGAACGCGAAGCGTTTCGTCAATTGAGGGACCCCAACACATATGTTACATTTTCTTCTAACCCAGTGTCCGCCTTCTCAGTTGAACTCCAGCAGATTCTTATCAGAACCTATGAGTATAGTGTTATTACCAAAGGGGTTCTGGAGGGCCTTACGGTTAGGTCCCCTAGAATCTCTACTTTCTACCTCTTGCCCAAAGTCCACAAGGATGCCCTTAACCCCCCGGGATGTCCGATCGTCTCGGTGATCGAGGGACTTTGTGATTCTATTTGTAGATTTATTGATTTCTACCTTAAGCCCTCGTTGAGATGTTACCATCATACGTCCACGACACAACGGACGTCCTGTCGCGGGTTGATGGCATCCTTGTGGACAACAATACTCTTCTTGTCACTGCAGACATAGAAACCTTGTACTCCTGCATTGGTCACTCACAGGGTCTGGATGCGATCCGCCTCCTCTTGGGGACCTCCAACCTGGACGGTCCTTTGTGTGAGCTCATCCTCGAGCTAATGCACTTTGTCCTTACCCACAACTTCTTTTCTTTTACTTGCAGAAGCACGGCATGGCCACGGGTTTGGCCTGTGCACGCCCTTATTATGCCAATCTCTTCCTTCGTGCTTGGGAGAGATGCCTCTTTGGCGATGGGGGGTGCGCCGGCCGCCTCCCATGTCCTGTGCTGGCTCAGGTATATTGATGAAATTCTGTTGTTGTGGGATGGGATGGTGCATCAGCTCAAGGAATTCATGATATATTTTAATTCATACAATATCATGCTGACATAACTGTGATTATAACAAAATAGACTTCCTAGACATTTCTCTGGATATTGACTCGAACAGGCGTACCCAGGCAAATGTCTACAGGAAACCAACATCCGTTAACACCCTGATACATGCCAAATCAGCACACAACCCCGCCACCATTAGGGCGGTCCCGGTCGGACAGTTCCTAAGGATGAGGCGGATCTGCTCCTCCGATGATAGATTCGAGGCACAAGCCTCAGACCTCAAGACATGTTTTGGAACTCATGGGAACAGCCGCAGGTGCATAAAGGATATGATTAGGCAAGGAAAACTTCCCGTAATAGCCTACTTTATTCATCTAAGAGAGGAAAAATATGGTTCATCTCTATCTCTCATTGGGACAACATGAGACAAATTCTTACCAAGCATTGGGCTATTCTCAATGCCAAGCCCTCCCTGGGACCTTCACTGGATAGCCTACCCTCCATGACCTCTAGGAGGTCTAAAAATCTCAATGACCTCTTAGTCAAGAGTCATTTAACTCCGGCCGTTACCAACCCGTTTGGCACAAGGTGTAAGCGCTGATCGCAGAGTGCAGGATAAATGTGCGCTGATCCTTACTGCGATCTTTGGGAGGCAGAATGAAAAAAATCAACAGTATGTAAACAATTGGTTTTATTTTTTACCACGTTCCTCGTGCGGTATAAGTGATTCGGCAACTTTTTTCTTCGGGTCGCTGCGAATACAGCGATACTACATTTACATCAGGTTTTTATGTTTGGCTGCTGTCACACCCTAAAAGACGCTTTTTATTGCGAAAACTAACCATATTTTGAAAGCTATAATTTTTTCATATTTCAGCTGACAGTCATGTGAGGGCTTGGTTTTTGTGGGATGAGCTGATGTTTTTATTGGTACCGCTTTGGGGAAAATGACATTTTTTAATCGCTTTCTATTCTGATTTTTGAGACTGAATGAACAAAAAACAGCAATTCAGAAATTGTTGTTTTTTTTTAATACTGTTCCACATGTGGTAGAATTGGTAAGGCAGTTTTATTCTTCGGGTCAGTATGATTAAAGCGATACTTAATTTATATAGTTTTTTTATGTTTTGGCGCTTTTACACAATAAAAACTAATAGAAAAAATAATTTTTGCATAGCTTTATTTTGAGAGCTATAAATTTTTATTTTTCTGCTGATATAGCTGTATGGCGGCTTGTTTTTTGCAGGACAAAAGGACGTTTTCAGCGGTACCATTTAATTTATATTTACATCCGTCTTTTTGGTCGCGTTTTATTGCACTTTTTGTTCGGCGGTATGATAAAGCATTGTTTTTTGCCTTGTTTTTTTTTATGGTGTTCACCGAAGGGGTTCACTAATGGGTTAGTTTTATAGAGCAGGTTGTTACCGATGCAGCGATACCAAATATGTGTACTTTTATTGTTTATCTATTTACATAAATGTATTTAATGGAAAAATGTTTTTTCTTTATTTAGGGACTTAATATATTTTTACTCTTTTTAATATTTTTTTAAACTTTTTTACATGATCCCATCCTGGGATATCACTGTATAGTGTCAGATCGCTGATCTGATACTCTGCACTGCAGAGTATCACATCAGGATCTGACAGGCAGGGAAGGAGGCATGTCAGCGCCTTCTCTCAGCAGGTGTTCACAAGCCACCTTCCCTGCAGGACCTGGAAGGACCCCGTGGCCATCTTGGGGATGGCAGTCTCCATAGAGACCATCAGGACAATGCGATCAGATAGCGTGGTCCTGATGGAAGCGCACAGGGAATCATTTTACTACTGACTGCAGCATCAGAGGGGTTAAATGTCTGCGATCAGTTCCAGCACCGAATGTGGGAATTGCTGCGCGGTGTCAGCTCTCATACAAAGCTGAAAACCCACATGCAATTGCAGCTACGCTCAGCGTGAGGTCGTGCGATCGCCACGCCTTACATATACTTACATATACTGCTGTTTGTGGGAACGCAGCTCCCGTAGAGCAGTATATGTACGGCGCATGTCGGGAAGGGGTTAAACTCTATGGAGAGAGGTTTGGGAGCAGCTAGAGCCAAACACAGACATTCTAATGCAAGTTCTCCAGAAATGACCGTTGAGTTGAGTGCCAACTGTAATATCCTATCTCGTAATGGGAAAGTCTGTATTCACTGAAGACTGATTTTACTGGCTAGTTCAGAATTTTGAGAATGAAAGATCACTCCAGGAACAGAAAGAAGCAGATTTCTCTAATAAGATACATTACAAAGTTCCTTGATACACATGTACTATTAATATATGAAACAAAAAGAAATTAAAAAGATGGTTACTCTTTAAACAGTATTATCCATTCATTTTTTATTATGAGATGGTGGAAAACTGTAAAAGAATAACAACTTACGTGGCCACTCCTAGGGGCCATTGGAAGACATCTTCCTCATTAATCCATGTACTGTCATAGACAAGATAGAGAGCCTCCACAAACCCTCTGTTCTTCTTTAAATATGGAAGGATCCAGTCATTATTGCATTTCTCACTTCCTAGCAGCACTACAGCAACATGTCGGAGTTTATGGTTTTCAACCAGAGTCTGTGTGTACTGAAGCCATTGAGTGGCAAAAGAAATCTTTTCTTGTTCTCTGCCATTGAGTATAAGAACTACATTCTGGGCTTCCACTGAAAAGTAACCTGGAACAACTGCAGGGCCAGTGATGAAGCTAGAGAAAAAAGATGAAACAAAATAAATCAAGATCTTCCATAGATGTTTCAAAGCCTGATCCTAATACAAGTACCAATGTTACTGAGGTTAAAAGGGTTTGCCACTGTCTTATAATTAACCCCTTTCTGTCAATGGACGTACTATTCCGTCCATGTGGGGTGGGCCCTACTTCCCAAGGACGGAATAGTACGTCCAGCGCGATCGGCCGGTCGGCTATCGCAGCTGACATCCGGCACTATGTGCCAGGAGCCCCCCGGCACATTAACCCCCGGCACACTGCGATCAAACATGATCGCAGTGTTCCGGCGGTACAGGGAAGCATGCGCAGGGAGGGGGCTCCCTGCGGGCTTCCCTGAGACAATCGGTACAAGGCGATGTGCTCACCTTGTACCGAGCGTCTCCTCCCTGCAAGCCCCGGATTCAAAATGGCCGCGGGGCTGCATCCGGGCCCTGCAGGGAGGTGGCTCCACTGCGCCTGCTCAGAGCAGGTGCCGGGAAGCCTCCCTTTTGTGCACTTCAGATCGCGGAGCTGACACAGTGCACAGCAAAGTGTCAGATCGTCGATCTGCCACTTTACTATGATGCCGTACCCCCCCCCCCCCCCCGGGGCAAAGTAAAAATGTAAAAAAAAAAAAATTACATGTGTAAAAAAAAAAAAAAAAATTCCTAAATAAATAATAAAAAAAATTATATTGTTCCAATAAATGTTTTCCTTTAGCTAAAAAAAAACAAACAACAAAATAAAAGTACACATATTTAGTATCGCCGCATCCGTAACGACCAGACCTATAAAACTGTCCCACTAGTTAACCCCTTCAGGGAACACCGTGAAAAAAAAAAAAAAAAGAGGCAAAAAAACAACGCTTTATTATCATACCGCCGAACAAAAAGTGGAATAACATGGGATCAAACAGACGGAAATAAATAAACATGGTACCGCTGAAAACGTCATCTTGTCCCGCAAAAAACGAGCCTCCATACAGCATCATCAGCAAAAAAATAAAAAAAGTTATAGTCCTCAGAATAAAGCGATGCAAAAAGAATTATTTTTTCTATAAAATAGTTTTTATCGTATAAAAGCGCCAAAACATAAAAAAATGATATAAATGAGGTATCGCTGTAATCGTACTGACCTGAAGAATAAAACTGCTTTATCCATTTTACCAAACGCGGAACGGTATAAACGCCCCCCCAAAAAGAAATTCATGAATAGCTGGTTTTTGGTCATTCTGCCTCACAAAAATCGGAATAAAAAGCGATCAAAAAATGTCACGTGCCCGAAAATGTTACCAATAAAAGCGTCAACTTGTCCCGCAAAAAACAAGACTCCACATGACTCTCTGGACCAAAATATGGAAAAATTATAGCACTCAAAATGTGGTAACGCAAAAAACATTTTTTGCAATAAAAAGCGTCTTTTAGTGTGTGACGGCTGCCAATCAAAAATCCGCTAGAAAAAGCTCTATAAATAGTAAATCAAACCCCCCTTCATCACCCTTCATAACCCTTAGTTACGAAAAATTAAAAAAATTTATTGATTTCCATTTTCCCATTAGGGTTAGGGCTAGGGCTAGGGTTGGGGCTAAAGTTGGGTTGGGGCTAAAGTTAGGGTTTGGATTACATTTACGGTTGGGAATAGGGTTGGGATTAGGGTTAGGGGTGTGTCAGGGTTAGGGGTGTGGTTAGGGTTACAGTTGAGATTAGGGTTAGGGGTGTGTTTGGATTAGTGTTTCAGTTATAATTGGGGGGTTTCCACTGTTTAGGCACATCAGGGGCTCTCCAAATGCGACATTGCGTCCGATCTCAATTCCAGCCAATTCTGCGTTGAAAAAGTAAAACAGCGCTCCTTCCCTTCCGAGCTCTCCTGTGCGCACAAACAGGGGTTTACCCCAACATATGGGGTATCAGTGTACTCAGGACACATTGGACAACAACTTTTGGGGTCCAATTTCTCCTGTTACCCTTGGGAAAATACAAAACTGGAGGCTAAAAAATAATTTTTGTGGGGAAAAAAAAGAATTTTTATTTTCAAGGCTCCGCGTTATAAACTGTAGTGAAACACTTGGGGGTTCAAAATTCTCACAGCACATCTAGATAAGTTCCTTGGGGGGTCTAGTTTCCAATATTGGGTCACTTGTGGGGGTTTTCTATGGTTTAGGTACATTAGGGGCTCTGCAAATGCAACGTGACGCCTACAGACCATTCCATCTAAGTCTGCATTCCAAATGGCACTCCTTCCCTTACGAGCTCTGCCATGCGCCCAAACGGTGGTTCCCCCCCACATATGGGGTATCAGCGTACTCAGGACAAATTGGACAACAACTTTTGGGGTCCAATTTCTCCTGTTACCCTTGGGAAAATACAAAACTGGGGGCTAAAAAATAATTTTTGTGGGGAAAAAAAAGAATTTTTATTTTCACGGCTGTGCGTTATAAACTGTAGTGAAACATTTGGGGGTTCAAAGCTCTCACAACACATCTAGATGAGTTCCTTAGGGGGTCTACTTTCCAAAATGGTGTCACTTGTGGGGGGTTTCAATGTTTAGGCACATCAGGGGCTCTCCAAACGCAACATGGCGTCCCATCTCAATTCCAGTCAATTTTGCATTGAAAAGTCAAATGGCGCTCCTTCCCTTCCGAGCTCTGCCATGCGCCCAAACAGTGGTTTACCCCCACATATGAGGTATCAGCGTACTCAGGACAAATTGGACAACAACTTTTGGGGTCCAATTTCTTCTCTTACCCTTGGAAAAATAAACAATTGGGGGCAAAAAAATCATTTTTGTGAAAAAATATGAATTTTTATTTTTACGGCTCTGCATTATAAACTTCTGTGAAGCACTTGGTGGGTCAAAGTGCTCACCACACATCTAGATAAGTTCCTTAGGGGGTCTACTTTCCAAAATGGTGTCACTTGTGGGGGGTTTCAATGTTTAGGCACATCAGGGGCTCTCCAAACACAACATGGCGTCCCATCTCAATTCCAGTCAATTTTGCATTGAAAAGTCAAATGGCGCTCCTTCCCTTCTGAGCTCTGCCATGCGCCCAAACAGTGGTTTACCCCCAAATATGGGGTATCAGCGTACTCAGGAGAAATTGTACAACAACTTTTGTGGTCCATTTTCTCCTGTTACCCTTGGTAAAATAAAACAAATTGGAGCTGAAGTAAATTTTTTGTGTAAAAAAGTTAAATGTTCATTTTTATTTAAACATTCCAAAAATTCCTGTAAAACACCTGAAGGGTTAATAAACTTCTTGAATGTGGTTTTGAGCACCTTGAGGGGTGCAGTTTTTAGAATGGTGTCACATTTGGGTATTTTCCATCATATAGACCCCTCAAAATGACTTCAACTGAGATGTGGTCCCTTAAAAAAATTGTGTTGTAAAAATGAGAAATTGCTGGTCAACTTTTAACCCTTATAACTCCCTAACAAAAAAAAATTTTGGTTCCAGAATTGTGCTGATGTAAAGTAGACATGTGGGAAATGTTACTTATTAAGTATTTTGTGTGACATATCTCTGTGATTTAATTGTATAAAAATTCAAAGTTGGAAAATTGCGAAATTTTCGAAATTTGCGCCACATTTCCGTTTTTTTTCACAAATAAACGCAGGTAATATCAAAGAAATTTTACCGCTATCATGAAGCACAATATGTCACGAGAAAACAATGTCAGAATCACCGGGACCCGTTGAAGCGTTCCAGAGTTATAACCTCATAAAGGGACAGTGGTCAGAATTGTAAAAATTGGCCCGGTCATTAACGTGCAAACCACCTTTGGGGGTAAAGGGGTTAACATGAAATGGGTATTCCTATCCTGTAACGTGACAGTTTGAAGTTATAGTATGCCATCACCTTATATATCAGCTGTGATTCGACATTTGGTAGATCCTGTAATACCTAGCAAATGTGGTCCAAGGAAAGGCAAGCGGAGAACTGCTGATAGGGTCATACTTGCCCAAGACGCAGCGATGTATCGGGGAATTACAGGCTAGCCCACAGAACACAGATCCCACAGAACGAATAGTGACGCAAAAATTGCTGCAAAAAAAATGCTGACCACAATAGAAAAGTATCAGAAGCCACAAAGCTGTGCATAACCGCAGACCACTGAACAACAATATATCTGGTGGCTTAGATGAAGGACAGCAATGGTGGAAATAAAGTAAAGCCAGGTGTAGAGTAAATGCACCATTAAAAATGCATAAAGTATTTTATCCGTTTCCTTATAGAAAAGTATTGTTAGCACTATCAAATCTATGCTTATTTAAGGGGTGAACTTGTTTACACATTGCTTTCAGGGACTAAAATATATTGCGGACTCCTGCAAACTGGTTATGTATATTACTCACTTGTATAGAAACATTAAAGTTGTCCACTACTAGGACAAGCCCTTCTCAATCTAAATGTTTGTCCCGTTAAAATAAAAACAGCTATCTGGAGCTAGCGCTGTTCCAGTAGTGTCGGCACTCACTCTCCTGGGGCTCATGTAACGTTGTTGCATCATGCGAGCCTTGCGCCCCAATCAGCGCTGGCCACACTTTCCGAGCCGTCAGATGTATCATTAATCAAGAGAATGTGAGCTCTTCGGCTGGCCGCTCACTATCTCTTGATTACTTATATGTCCAAAGGTGGGGGCAGTGAGGCCAGTGCTGATTGGGAAGCAATGCTCGCATGACGCAACAACGTTACATGAGCCCCAGGAGAGTGAGTGCTGACACTACTGGAACAGCGCTAGCTCCAGAGGTGAATATAGCTGTTTTTATTTTAACGGGTAAACATTTAGGTTATCTTAGTAATGGACAATCCCCTTAATTTCCACAGCGCTTTACAGACATCATGATTACTGTCCCCATTAAAACTCACAGTCAGGAATTCCTATCAGTGTGTCTTTGGAGTGTGGGTGAGAATCAGAGAATCCAAGCAAACACGGAAAGAACACACATCACTTTACATGCTTGCCTGGTACTACAGCTAGCTAGGACTCTTATAAAACAGTACTGTGACCTCCTGAAAAGTATCAGAGTATCATACCTGATATCTGTTCTTCCAGTTTTGAGTTTGCCCTCCCTCCAATGAGCAGTATAATCAACAGGTTCAAGAGGTCCTTCCAATATATGCTGCCACAAGTAAAGCCCTGAAGAAAATAACAGAAAAATAGTGAAGCAGTATTGATCACATTTTCTTCTGGAAGTGTGGCATCCCTTCTTTTTGTAGATCTGATTTCCTAAGTAACTGTTCAGCTGCACTCACAAATCTGCATGATACATCTGTGTGCTGTTTTTTTCTTGGACAGCACATGGCCTCAGTTTCATATATTCATATACAGAATGTTAAAAACAAGAACCCATGTGTGAGATCTAATAGACTCGGAGCATTTCCTGTTCTGATCTGTGTTTGCAGGTCGGAATTCAAGTCTATCAGGATCCATGAAATACAGATGCAAACTGGAATGCTTCAGACTTTCATGTGTACCTCGCCGTTATTACTTACTGATAAGTTTGAATAAAAACATGTGACTTCCAGGGCTCTTTTATTGGCTTGGAAACAAAGACACAACTCATTCAGTGGAAAAAAACAAACAACTAGGATTCAACACAGATGAAACTAGGATGACCGATGAAAAAAAGAGGTCTGTTCCTCATGGATGAGTGAATGTAGAGCCTTAAGGTACCTTCACACTAAGCGACTTTGCAGCGAGAACGACGACGATCCGTGACGTTGCAGCGTCCTGGATAGCGATCTCGTTGTGTTTGACACGCAGCAGCGATCTGGATCCCGCTGTGATATCGCTGGTCGGAGCTAGAAGTCCAGAACTTTATTTCGTCGCTGATCACCCGCTGTCCATCGCTGGATCGGCGTGTGTGACGCCGATCCAGCGATGTGTTCACTTGTAACCAGGGTAAATATCGGGTTACTAAGCGCAGGGCAGCGCTTAGTAACCCGATATTTACCCTGGTTACCATTGTAAAAGTAAAAAAAAAAACACTACATACTCACATTCCGATGTCTGTCACGTCCCCCGGCGTCCACAGGGTTACGCGCTGCTGCTCAGAGCTTCCTGCACTGACTGTCAGCGCTGGCCGTAAAGCAGAGCACAACGGTGACGTCCCAGCAGTGCTCACTGGAACCTTCAGCATTTTTTTTCACAACAATAAGGCTACATAGGTCTTGAGAAAGCTCACTAGTTTACCCATCATGAAATGAATCTTACGTGGCACCTTGGTAATGAGACACCTTTTTATAGGCCATCTATTGAACCTATTTTTGCACTAAGCTGCAGAATTGCTTTCTAATTACTGATACATCACAGATGGTGTCATGACTTTCCATGTCTTTTTGCACTTGTCTTTCTTCATATGTTCAATACTTTTTCCCCGTATCATTTCTTATTATTACACATAGCTTAAATAGTTTGTCCTGTACTTGAGCATTGACGACCTATGCTTAGGATAGAACAGGTCATCAATGTCTGATCGGTCAGGGTCAGGCACCCCGTAGTTCAGCTGTTACCGATGTTGGCAGCCGCAGTCTGGAAATACTCACTTGAGGAGCTGCTCCATCCTCTGATGGTGACCACCAAACGGTACTACGCATTTGCCTCCTATTGATTTGAATAGAAGGTGGATGTGCAGTACCCTGCGGCAGTCACTATCAGAGGATGGAGCCGTTCCGCAAGTGAGTACTTCTGGACTGCGGCCGTTGACACCGATAACAGATGATCAGTGGGGGTGTCAGGTTTCAGGGGTGTTTTTTTTATACACTACAAATCCATGAGAGTACATAAAGTATATATATATATATATATATATATATATATATATATATATATATATATATCTATCACCATTTTCATCCACATTGTGTGAAATTATAAGAACAGCATTTTTGAGCCATCACTTACCAATAGCGGCTTTGCCCCAGATTTGTACCTGGAGTTCTGCATGCTCTTGATGGGAGTTCTGGTTAAATAGATCTTTCCAGTTGTTTTCTACTTTTTGCAATTGTGAGCCCTTATGTCCCTTTTCCTCATCTTCCCAAGGATTCCATTGCTCGTTGCCAAAATAGAGATACCCTGACAAGCAAGAAAAGGTCACATTTAGAGAAACAGGGGGTGTCCAGTTCAGAATAAGCCTATAGAAGGAATTATCCCACCACATACATTTCCCATAAATGTCTGAGGCCATGCTCCCATGTGTGAAAAGTCAGTGTTTTTCTTCAAGTGTCTGCTGCAAAATAGGCAAATGTGCTTTTTCAAACCAAGAATGGGTGTTTGGAGCATGATGGCATCTCCAATCATTTATATACACCTTCCCTCTGTCTTCACCTCCCTTCTTCTTTGATTGACAGCTCTGACTTCATAAAGCCAGAAAAGGGTGGAGATAGATAGAAACAAGCAGGTGTGAAGGTGCATTTCAATAATTGACCAGACCATGATGCACCGAGCAGACCTTTATAGAACGGACCACAGTTACCAAAACATATACTGTGTGGATACTGATCAGGATCTACATCCTAAGAGTATATTGATACGATACGGATTTTACTGAAGCTTCAGAAAAAGTGTCCTGACTAGTGACGAGCGAACGTGCCCAGAGAAGGTATTATTCGAACACACTCATGCGCTAACCGAGTGTCTTCAGCATGCTCGAAAAATACATTCGAGTCCCTGAGGCTGCATGTTTCGCTGCTGTTAGGCAGCCTCAACACGTTAGGGCAGAGGAGTCAAACTGCATTCCTCGAGGGCCGCCAACAGGTCATGTTTTCAGGATTTCCTTAGCATTCCACAAGGTGCTGGAATCATTCTGTGCAGGTGAATAAATTATCACCTGTGCAATACAAGGAAATCCTGAAAACATGACCTGTTGGCGGCCCTCGAGGAATGCAATTTGACTCCTCTGCGTTAGGGATTGCATGTGTAACAGCTGCAGCAACTCGTACATATTACGCCCCTTTCACACATCAGTTTTTTGCCGCCAGATCCGTTTTTTTTCTTATAGACTTGTATTAGCGACGGATTGCCTCACGTGTCATCCGTCGTTCGCTGGATCTGTCGAAAATTGTTTGTCCGGCGACAACGCACAGAGGAACTTTTTTGTGTACGTTGAAAAAACGGACAGCGACGGATCCATCACCGTCCGTCGTTTGCTAGAATGGAAGCCTATGGCGCCGGATCTGTCAAATGACAGAGTCCGGCGACGGATTCCTTTTTTTTAACTGAGCATGCTCCGATCCAATTAACCAGATCCACTAGTCGGATCCGTCGATCCAACGGATTGTGACTGACGGCAAAAAACTGATGTGTGAAAGGGGCCTTACTCGAGTACGCCAAAGCTACTTGGATAACACAATATCCGAGCACATTCGCTCATCGCTAGTGTAGCATTGTGTCATCGCATCCAATGATTTCTATGGGGCCGCATTGTGATCTGCAACCATGACAGCCACACACGTGCTGTACTTTCTGTTGCTGGTCGCATGCGACTCACTTGACATAGACTTCAATGCAAGCCACATGCGAATTATCCAATTTGGCTCTTTGATTATACTAATTCATTATGTCTCTCTCCTCATATGCAGGACCTTAGATATCCATGGTTACAAGCACTGATATGGTGAGTTAATTAGCTAGTTGCTAGTGGTTATAACCAAGGATACCTGAGGTCCTGCAATACCTGCACATGAGGAAACAGACATAACGAATTAGTAAAACTATACATTTCTATTTGGAGGTATTTGCTAATATTATTATTACACCTATAGAATCTTGGAGCTGGGCATACCCCTTTAAGTGTAATCAGATATGCTAATTAAGGCGCTTGGTGCACCCTTGGTATAGCCATTAGGCTTTGTTCCCCCTCCCTCACTAAGTTCTAGCTGCTTGAGCCAAACCAGTGGGCACTGACCCCATCTCCAGTTAGCGGTAATCCATATGTAAGGGGTAATCCCGCCTCAGCCACTGGCACCTCAGTAAATAAAGCATTTCTATGGCTGCAGCCTTGTTGTCTGCCCTCCACCATGTCTGGGCAGCGGGTAGCTATACAGGGTGACAAGTAGCCCTCCTCCGCTGTAGGCCACACTGCCACTTTTACAGAGCCCTTGCCACAGCCGTCTACGTACACGCTGGCTGAGTGACAGACCAATCAGAGCACTGCTTTCAAAACGGTTTAAGTTTTTGGAAATGACAGCTGCGACGCGGTTGGCTGCCTGACTGTTCTCGTTTTCCGTACTGGTTAACCCTATCAGCTGTTTCCCTAACATTCCCGTCCACGCCACGGTCCAGCGCTGCAGACACACGGTTACCTCTGCTGCCTGCTTCCTTTTTACCCACTACCCTGTGCACACGGGACACCTGTGGCGGGCGGAAGAAGACATTATAGGCGGCATAGAAGGAGAAGGCGCAGTACAGGAACACTAGGACATAGCAGCACAACTTCTTTCGGGTGAATCTCATGCTGCTGTCGCTGCCATATCCTGCTCCTGTGCTAGCAGTGACTCCGCCTCCTCCCCGCGCCCTGATTGGTCGGTACTGGGACAATGCCGCACAAAGGGGGTCGGACTTCCGGTTAGCAGAGCGCGTGCGCAGTTTCTCAGTGACTGGAGAAGAGATCAGCGGCGGTCGGCTGTGGTCTTCGCTGCAGACTCCAGTGCAGAGCACACTATTACCTCAGTGTATGCTTGTTAGTGCGATGGAAAGGATTTTGTTCTGAACCTTGCGGTTTTCTGCTGTAGAAATGCTATTTGTAGGAATGAAATCTGACATAAAAGGTGTTTTCTGCTTTCAAATGAAAACTGTAGTATTTCTCTGTTGGGGCGTACATAGACATGATGGGGCCCCATAGCAAAAGTTTTCTGTGCTGCATGCTCCCCCCCAAAAAAAAAATAAATATGCGTCTGTCACAAAAGAGCATATCTCACAACTTTGCAGCTTTTACAGAGTAATTTTCCTATTACTATAGCCCTAGATTCCCTTTTCATTACACCAATAATAATCTTTATATAGCGCCAACATATTCCGCAGTTCTTTACAGTTTAACAGTTTCAAACACCATAATCATAAGTAACAACGTTAGCAATACAGTAATTAAAGCAAAATAAGACGACCCTGCTCGTGAGAGCTTACAATCTAAATAAAGTATGATGCCAGCAAAAATGCCCATCAGTATAATACTCGCACAAGGAATTCCTCCGCTATACCCTCCACACACAGTATGATGCCCCCCCCCAGCACAGTATGATGCCCTAACTGTGACCCCCGCGCAGCCCTCCATTCAGTGTAATGACCCTACAGCTCTCTATATATATAATTGTCTAAGGGGTACTTCCGTCTTTCTGTCGGCAACTTCCGTCACGGATATTCATTCGCTGATTGGTCTCGCCAGCTGCCTGTCATGGCTGCCGCGACCAATCAGCGACGGGCACAGTCCAATTAGTCCCTCCCTACTCCCCTGCAGTCACTGCCTGGCGCCCACTCCATACTCCCCGCAGTCACGGCTCACACAGGGTTAATGCCAGCGGTAACGGACCGCGTTATACCGCGGGTAACTCACTCCGTTACCGCCGCTATTAATCCTGTGTGACCAAGTTTTTACTATTGAGGCTGCCTATGCAGCCTCAATAGTAAAAACATCTAATGTTACAAATAATTTTTTAAAAAAAAATCATTATATACTCACCTTCCGCCGCCTTTCCAACGCTCCGGTGACCGGTCCATGCAAGCAGCAGGTTCCGGTGCTAAGGTTGGTGTGCGACAAGGACCTGCCATGACGTCACGGTCATGTGACCGTGACGTCATCACAGGCCCTGCGCGAGGGGACCGCGTGCAAGTACATATCCCTACGGTGGAGAGCAAGTTCCTAGCCAAGGGGCCAGGCCCATTTGAGGTGGTGGAAAAACTGGGCGAAGTTAATTGCAAGGTACACCAACCGGGGTGAAGGAACCCTTTGCCTGTGAGCCAGTCTCAAAGTCACCGTGGACGATGTCACAATTGCAGAGACTGACGCCGGCCCAGAGGCAACAGTGTCGGGAGCTGGTGCAGCGGAACCGGGACTTATTCTCAGAGTTGCCGGGGCATACGCAGGTGGTCGAGCATAACGTGGTGAAGGAACCGTACATACGAGTGAACCTCAAGGCCTATAGAATTCTGAAAGCACAGAGGGAGGTGATATCTAATCAGGTGAACAGGATGCTAGACCTCGGGGTGATAGAGGAGTCAAAAAGTGGATGGTCGAGTCCCATCGTCCTTGTACCGAAGCCTGACGGTGAGTGGCGGTTCTGCGATGACTACCGCAAGCTGAATGAAGTCTCTAGTTTTGATGCTTACCCGATGCCTCATGTGGACGAACTCATTGAGAGACTTGGACCCGCGAGGTACATTACAACCCTGGACCTGACAAAGGGCTATTGGCAGATCCCCATGTCCCAGAGTGCCAAGGAGAAGACAGCCTTCTTGACGCCTGATGGGTGTTTTCAATATGCCAGGATGCACTTCGGTCTACAGGGGGCTCCAGACCCCTTCAAGAGGGCGATGGATCAGCGTACCTCGATGACATAGTGGTCTTTAGCCCCGACTGGGCTAGTCATCTGTCAAAGTTACAGGCGGTTCTGAATGCTTTAAGAAATGCGGGGTTCACAATAAATCCAAAAAAATGTGCCATAGGGAAGAAAGAGGATAAGTACCTAGGCTGTGTTGTCGGGAGAGTCAAAATGAAGCCGCAAATCAATAAGATCAAAGCTATTCGAGAGTGGCCGCAACTTCTTTCAAGAAGCAAGTGATGGCGTTTCTTGGAATTGTGGGGTACTATCGGCAATTCATTCTGAGTTTCGCTATAATCGCCGCACCATTGACAGATCTTCTTAAAGGCACCAAATCGACGATGGTTAAATGGACTGATGACACAGAGATGGCGCTCCAGGAACTGAAGAAAACTCTGTGTAAACATCCGGATCTGGTCGCACCAGACTTCAGCAAAGAGTTGGTGGTCCAGACGGATGCGTCAGAAGTTGGCTTGGAAGCCGTGCTGTCTCAATAAATGGAGAAGAACATCCTATCCTGTATTTGAGCAGGAAGCTCTCGTCATGCAAGAAGAACTACGCCATTGTTGAGAAGGAGTGTCTAACCATAAAATAGGCCGTTGATACATTGAGGTATTATCTACTAGGCCGGAAGTTCAAACTTGTGTCCAATCATGCCCCTCTGAGATGGTTAAGGAAGAAAAAGGATAAGAACGCTCGGGTGACTAGGTGGTTCTTAGACCTCCAGGATTTCAAGTTCCATGGCCCGGGAAGTCACACGGGAATGCAGATGCCCTCTCCCGAATTGCCTGATTGGTGTCTGAAGGTGCCAAAGCCCCCGGCTTTGGACCGAGGGGGGGAATATGTGACAGGGTCACTGGCACTGTATGTGAGGTGAGATATATGTCACGGAGATTGCTTTCCTCCCTGATCTAGAAACCCATAAGTTTCTTTTCAGCATGTTATGTGTGAGTTAAGTAGCCATATTATGGGCGGGTTTTTAGGTGAGTATGTAAAGAGATGGGCTGGATGTCTGCTTGCCATATCTCCACCTCAAGAGTGTGGCTGAGGAAATAAATGTCCAGCCAGTTTTTTCCTCTGTGTTGTGGTGAGGGAAGGAAGTTTCCATACTGAAGCTCCTGTGAGAACTGCCATATGTGTTGTTCCAGAGGACCTGGGCAGGACTGTGTATAAACTATTTTCTTTTGAGCTGGACAGGCTGTTTTTCTGTTACCATTTTTGGGTTTTTGGTTCATGATACAATAACCCACCCAGAGACTTTAACTCCACATGTGCCTGTGTCTACCTCGAGGAGCCGCTAAGTGAGCTGACCTTCCACAATATATATATACAGCTCTGTCAAAAATTCAGAGACCACTGCAAAATGTTCAGTTTGTCAGATTTTTCTCTTTATAGGTATATTTTAGAGTAAAATGTAAACTGTTCTTTTATTCTATAAGCTTCTGGCAACATGTCTCCGAAATTCCAAGCAATAAATTTTGTATTTTTTTTCTGAAAAAGAAAAATGGTCAAAATAAAAAAACCTCAGTGCTTTCAGATCTCAAATAATGCAACGAAAACAAGTTGATAATCATTTAATAACAACAATACTAATGTTTTAACTCAGGAAGAGTTCAGAAATCAATATTTTGTGGAATAACCATGATTTTTAATTATTATTATTTATTAATATAGCACCATTAGTTTCATGCTGCTGTACATGAGAAAGGGGTTACATACAGAGTTATAGATATCATTTACAGTAAACAAATTTACAATGACAGACTGGTACAGAGGGGAGAGGACCCTGTCCTTGCGCACTTACATTCCACGAGTTAATGAGGAAGAGACAGAAGGTCGGGGGTGCAGCAGCTCTGGTGGTGGTGAGGCGGCAGCTCGGGTGGTGGTGAGGCAGCAGAATGGTTATTGCAGGGTGTAGGCGTTCCTGAAGAGATGGGTTTTCAGGTTCCGTCTGAAGGATCCCAGGGTGGTGGATAATCGGACGTGTTGAAGCATGGCATTCCAGAGGATGGGGGATATTGGGAAGAAATCTTGGAGGCGGTTGTGTGAGGAATGAATAAGTGTGGTGGAAAGTAGGAGGTCTTGGGAGGATCGAAGATTGCGTGAGCTAAGATATTGGGAGATTAGTTCAGAGATATAGGGAGGGGACTGGTTGTGGATGGTGTTATGATCCGGTGACCTTGGAGCCGCATGAAACTTTCTCTGGAGTAGGTGGAAACTATACTGACCGCAGATCCTGAACTAACACCGCAACTAGAAGTAGCCGTGGGGTGTGCCTAACATACCCTAGACACCTCGACACAGCCGGAGGACTAAATACCCCTATAGATGGAAATAGGAATACTACCTTGCCTCAGAGCAGAACACCAAAGGATAGGCAGCTGTTGTGAACTATACTTCTTGGCTCCCTCTTGTGGTCACTAGTGATTTGGCACTTGGATTGTCTTTTACCAGGTTGGTACTCACCTGCTTCGTTAGGCCTGGGGTGTTGCTATTTAAACTTCCTGGATTCTCAGTCCAGTGCCTGGCATCGTTGTAATCAGTTCATTTCTGTTTGCTCCTGTCTTCAGGTCCTGGTTCTTTGCAAGATAAGCTAAGTCCTGCTTTCTTATTTTTTGTTATTTTGCTTGTTCATATTTTTGTCCAGCTTGTACAAAATGTGATTCCTGATATTGCTGAAAGCTCTAGGGGGCTGATATTCTCCCCCCTCACCGTTAGTCGGTTTGGGGGTTCTTGGATATTCAGCGTGGATATTTGCAGGGTTTTTTGCTGCCCATATAAGTCATCTTACTATTTTCTGCTATTAGTCAGTGGGCCTCTCTTTGCTAAAATCTAGTTCATTCTTACGTTTGTCTTTTCTTCTTACCTCACCGTTATTATTTGTTGGGGGCTTGTATTACTTTGGGGTCTTTTCTCTGGAGGCAAGAGAGGTCTTATTTTCCCTGATAAAGTTAGTTAGTTCTCCGGCTGGCGCGAGACGTCTAGGATCAACGTAGGCACGTTCCCCGGCTACTGTTAGTGTTTGTGCTAGGATCAGGTATATGGTCAGCCTAGTTACCACGTCCCTATGAGCTGGTATTTATGTTTGCAGACTTTGCTGTAATCTCTGAGATCCTTGCCATTGGGATCATAACAGTATGCCAGGCCATGAATAGTTAATGCATTGCAGAAGTGGGATTAAAAGAAAAGGAGGAGTTTTTTTTTTTTTTTTCTCCTCTTTCTTCCTTTCCCTTTTTCTCAGAGTGGCTGTAAGCTTTGCTGCAGACATGAATGTTCAGACCTTGATTACTAGTATGGACCAGCAGAGTCATTTCCGAGATTCATTCCTCGGTGTTGGCGGGGCATCCGGGAATTTTTGGTACCCGAGATTTGGTGGCTAGGTCCTTTTGGTGGCCTTCCTTGTCACGGGATGTGCGGTCATTTGTGCAGTCCTGTGGGACTTGTGCTCGGGCTAAGCCTTGTTGTTCTCGTGCTAGCGGGTTGCTTCTGCCCTTGCCCGTCCCGAAGAGGCCTTGGACACACATTTCCATGGATTTCATTTCTGATCTTCCGGTGTCTCAAGGAATGTCTGTCATCTGGGTGGTGTGTGATCGTTTTTCCAAGATGGTCCATTTGGTACCCTTGCCTAAGTTGCCTTCCTCTTCCGATCTGGTTCCTTTGTTTTTTCAGAATGTGGTTCGTTTACACGGCATTCCGGAGAATATCGTGTCCGACAGAGGATCCCAGTTTGTGTCCAGATTCTGGCGATCTTTTTGTGCTAAAATGGGCATTGATTTGTCGTTTTCATCTGCCTTCCATCCTCAGACTAATGGTCAAACGGAGCGAACTAATCAGACACTGGAGGCTTATTTGAGATGTTTTGTTTCTGCGGACCAGGATGATTGGGTGACCTTCTTGCCATTGGCGGAGTTTGCCCTTAATAATCGGGCTAGTTCCGCTACTTTGGTTTCGCCATTCTTCTGCAACTCTGGTTTTCATCCTCGTTTCTCCTCGGGTCATGTTGAGTCTTCTGACTGTCCTGGGGTGGATTCCGTGGTGGATAGGTTGCAGCGGATTTGGAATCATGTGGTGGACAATTTGAAGTTGTCACAGGAGAAGGCTCAGCGTTTTGCCAACCGCCGCCGCGGTGTGGGCCCCCGACTTCGTGTTGGGGATTTGGTTTGGTTGTCTTCTCGGTATGTCCCTCTGAAGGTTTCGTCTCCTAAGTTTAAGCCTCGCTTTATTGGTCCTTATAAAATTTTGGAAGTTCTTAACCCGGTTTCTTTTCGTTTGGATCTTCCGGTGTCGTTTGCCATTCACAACGTGTTCCATAGGTCTTTGTTGCGGTGGTACGTTGTGCCTGTGGTTCCTGCTGTTGAGCCTCCTGCTCCGGTGTTGGTTGAGGGCGAGTTGGAGTACGTGGTAGAGAAGATCTTGGATTCTCGTCTCTCTAGACGGAGGCTTCAGTATTTGGTCAAATGGAAGGGCTATGGTCAGGAGGATAATTCCTGGGTGGCCGCCTCTGATGTTCATGCGGCTGATTTGGTTCGTGCCTTCCACGCTGCTCGTCCTGGTCGCCCTGGTGGTCTTGGTGAGGGTTCGGTGACCCCTCCTTAAAGGGGTACTGTTGTGAACTATACTTCTTGGCTCCCTCTTGTGGTCACTAGTGATTTGGCACTTGGATTGTCTTTTACCAGGTTGGTACTCACCTGCTTCGTTAGGCCTGGGGTGTTGGTATTTAAACTTCCTGGATTCTCAGTCCAGTGCCTGGCATCGTTGTAATCAGTTCATTTCTGTTTGCTCCTGTCTTCAGGTCCTGGTTCTTTGCAAGATAAGCTAAGTCCTGCTTTCTTATTTTTTGTTATTTTGCTTGTTCATATTTTTGTCCAGCTTGTACAAAATGTGATTCCTGATATTGCTGGAAGCTCTAGGGGGCTGATATTCTCCCCCCTCACCGTTAGTCGGTTTGGGGGTTCTTGGATATTCAGCGTGGATATTTGCAGGGTTTTTTGCTGCCCATATAAGTCATCTTACTATTTTCTGCTATTAGTCAGTGGGCCTCTCTTTGCTAAAATCTAGTTCATTCTTACGTTTGTCTTTTCTTCTTACCTCACCGTTATTATTTGTTGGGGGCTTGTATTACTTTGGGGTCTTTTCTCTGGAGGCAAGAGAGGTCTTATTTTCCCTGATAGGGTTAGTTAGTTCTCCGGCTGGCGCGAGACGTCTAGGATCAACGTAGGCACGTTCCCCGGCTACTGTTAGTGTTTGTGCTAGGATCAGGTATATGGTCAGCCTAGTTACCACGTCCCTATGAGCTGGTATTTATGTTTGCAGACTTTGCTGTAATCTCTGAGATCCTTGCCATTGGGATCATAACAGGCAGCCCCCACGAATATTGACTGTGAGTAGGAGAAGAAAAGAAACACGCAGGCAGAAAACAAGATTTAGCAAAAGAGGCCACTCTAGCTAAATAGAAAAGGATAGGACAGAATACTGTTATGACCCCAATGGCAGAGGGTCTCAGGAATAAATACCAAGTCTGCAAACACAAAAAAACAGCTCATAGGGCAGTGGTAACTGGGCTGACCATATATCTAATCCTAGCACCACAAATAGAAGTAGCCGGGGAACGTGCCTACGTTGGTTCTAGACGTCTCGCGCCAGCCGGAGAACTAACTAACCCTAGAAGGGAAAAGAAAGACCTTTCTTGCCTCCAGAGAAAAGACCCCAAAAGTTGGATACAAGCCCCCAACAAATAATAACGGTGAGGTAAGAGGAAAAGACAAACATAAGAATGAGCTAGGTATTTAGCAAAGAGAGGCCCACTAGCTAATAGCAGAATATAGTAAGATGACTTATATGGTCAGCAAAAACCCTATTAAAATATCCACGCTGGATATTCAAGAACCCCCGAACCGTCTAACGGCCGGGGGGAGAACACCAGCCCCCTAGAGCTTCCAGCAAGGTCAGAAATCACATTTAGTACAAGCTGGACAAAAATAGTAGCAAAGCAAGTAACTCAAAAAACAAAGAAGCAAGACTTAGCTTAATTTTGCAAGAGCCAGGACCAGCAGACAGGAGCAACAGAAGGATCTGATTACAACGATGCCAGGCACTGGACTAAGGATCCAGGAAGTTAATATAGCGACACCCCTGGACTAACGACCCAGGTGAGTGCCAAACAGAAAAAAGACAATCCCAGAGTCATACCACTAGTGACCACAAGAGGGAGCCAAAAAGTCTAATTCACAACAGTACCCCCCCCTTAAGGAGGGGTCACCGAACCCTCACCAAGACCACCAGGGCGATCAGGATGAGCAGCGTGAAAGGCACGAACTAAATCGGCCGCATGCACATCAGAGGCAACCACCCAGGAATTATCCTCCTTACCATAGCCCTTCCACTTGACCAGATACTGAAGCCTCCGCCTGGGGAGACGAGAATCCAAGATCTTCTCCACCACGTACTCCAACTCGCCCTCAACCAACACCGGAGCAGGAGGCTCAACAGAAGGAACCACAGGTACAACGTACTGCCGCAACAAAGCCCTTTCGAACACGTTGTGAATGGCAAACGACACAGGAAGATCCAAGCGAAAGGACACAGGATTAAGGATTTCCAATATCTTGTAAGGACCGATGAAGCGAGGCTTAAATTTAGGAGAGGAGACCTTCATAGGAACAAATCGAGAAGACAGCCATACCAAATCCCCAACACGAAGTCGGGGACCCACACCGCGGCGGCGGTTGGCAAAACGCTGAGCCTTCTCTTGTGACAACTTTAAGTTGTCCACCACATGATTCCAGATCTGCTGCAACCTATCCACCACAGAATCCACCCCAGGACAGCCAGAAGGCTCCACATGTCCCGAGGAAAAACGAGGATGGAAACCAGAGTTGCAGAAAAATGGCGAAACCAATGTAGCGGAACTAGCCCGATTATTAAGGGCAAACTCAGCCAACGGCAAGAAGGTCACCCAATCATCCTGATCCGCAGAAACAAAACACCTCAAATAAGCCTCCAGAGTCTGATTAGTTCGCTCCGTTTGTCCATTAGTCTGAGGATGAAAGGCAGACGAAAACGACAACTCAATGCCCATCCTAGCACAAAAGGATCGCCAGAACCTGGAAACAAACTGGGATCCTCTGTCAGACACAATATTCTCAGGAATGCCGTGTAAACGAACAACATTCTGAAAGAACACAGGAACCAGATCGGAAGAGGAAGGCAGCTTAGGCAAAGGTACCAAATGGACCATCTTAGAAAAGCGATCACATACCACCCAGATGACAGACATGCCCTGAGACACCGGGAGATCTGAAATGAAATCCATGGAAATGTGTGTCCAAGGCCTCTTCGGGACAGGCAAGGGCAAGAGCAACCCGCTGGCACGCGAACAGCAAGGCTTAGCTCGAGCACAAGTCCCACAGGACTGCACAAACGACCGCACATCCCGTGACAAGGAAGGCCACCAAAAGGACCTAGCCACCAGATCTCTGGTGCCAAAAATTCCCGGATGCCCTGCCAACACCGAGGAATGAACCTCGGAAATGACTCTGCTGGTCCACTTATCAGGAACAAACAGTCTGTCAGGTGGACAAGAGTCAGGTCTACCAGCCTGAAATCTCTGCAACACACGTCGCAAATCCGGAGAAATGGCTGACAAGATAACTCCCTCTTTAAGAATACCAACTGGTTCTGTGACTCCCGGAGAGTCAGGCACAAAGCTCCTTGAAAGAGCATCAGCCTTCACATTCTTTGAACCTGGTAAATACGAGACCACAAAGTAAAAACGGGAGAAAAACAATGACCAGCGGGCCTGTCTAGGATTCAGGCGTTTAGCAGACTCGAGATACATCAAATTTTTGTGATCAGTCAAGACCACCACACGATGCTTAGCACCCTCGAGCCAATGACGCCACTCCTCAAATGCCCACTTCATGGCCAACAACTCCCGATTGCCAACATCATAATTCCGCTCAGCAGGCGAAAACTTCCTCGAGAAAAAGGCACAAGGTCTCATCACAGAGCAACCAGGGCCTCTCTGCGACAAAACGGCCCCTGCCCCAATCTCAGAAGCATCCACTTCAACCTGAAAGGGAAGTGAGACATCAGGCTGGCACAAAACAGGCGCCGAAGTAAACCGGCGCTTCAACTCCTGGAAAGCCTCCACGGCTGCAGGAGCCCAGTTAGCAACATCAGAACCTTTCTTGGTCATATCCGTCAAAGGTTTAGCAATGCTAGAAAAATTAGCAATAAAACGACGGTAGAAGTTAGCAAAACCCAAGAACTTCTGAAGACTCTTAACTGACGTGGGTTGAGTCCAATCATGAATAGCACGGACCTTGACTGGGTCCATCTCCACCGCAGAAGGGGAAAAAATAAACCCCAAAAAGGGAACCTTCTGTACTCCAAAGAGACACTTTGAGCCCTTAACAAATAAAGCATTCTCACGCAAAACCTGAAACACCATCCTGACCTGCTCTACATGCGAGTCCCAGTCATCAGAAAAAAACAGAATATCATCCAGATAAACGATCATAAATTTATCCAGATACTTCCGGAAAATATCATGCATAAAGGACTGAAACACTGAAGGAGCATTAGAGAGCCCAAAAGGCATCACCAAGTACTCAAAATGACCTTCGGGCGTATTAAACGCGGTTTTCCATTCATCTCCTCGCTTAATGCGCACAAGGTTATACGCACCACGAAGATCTATCTTGGTGAACCACTTGGCACCTTTAATTTGGGCAAACAAGTCTGACAACAGAGGCAAAGGAT
This sequence comes from Ranitomeya variabilis, assembly GCF_051348905.1. NCBI lineage: Eukaryota > Metazoa > Chordata > Amphibia > Anura > Dendrobatidae > Ranitomeya > Ranitomeya variabilis. Next base: position 412,067,155 of record NC_135236.1, on the reverse strand, counting down.
ACTGAAATTTAACAGTGATTTTATTCAAAAGCCGATAGTCAATACAAGGTCTCAAAGATCCGTCCTTTTTGGCCACAAAAAAGAATCCCGCACCAAGAGGGGAAGAGGAAGGACGGATATGCCCCTTCTCCAGAGATTCCTTGATATACGAACGCATTGCGGTATGCTCTGGTACAGACAGATTAAATAGTCTTCCCTTAGGAAATTTGCTACCTGGAATCAAATCTATGGCACAGTCACAGTCCCTATGAGGAGGCAGAACACTGGACCTGGACTCGCTGAACAAATCCTGATAATCAGACAAATACTCAGGAACTTCCGAAGGAGTAGAGGAAGCAATAGACACCGGCGGGGAATCACCATGAATACCCTGACAGCCCCAACTTGACACAGACATTGCCTTCCAATCCAAGACTGGATTATGAGTCTGTAACCATGGCAACCCCAAAACGACCAAATCATGCATTTTATGCAGAACAAGAAAACGAATCACCTCCCGATGTTCAGGAGTCATGCACATGGTTACCTGTGTCCAAAACTGCGGTTTATTTTCCGCCAATGGCGTAGCATCAATACCCCTCAGAGGGATAGGATTAACCAACGGCTCAAGAACAAAACCACAGCGCTTGGCAAATGACAGATCCATAAGACTCAGGGCAGCACCTGAATCCACAAACGCCATAACAGGGTAAGAGGACAATGAGCAAATTAAAGTCACAGACAAAATAAATTTAGGTTGCAAATTACCAATGGCGACAGGACTAACAACCCTTGTTAGGCGTTTAGAGCATGCTGATATAACATGTGTAGAATCACCACAGTAAAAACACAACCCATTCTGACGTCTATGATTTTTCCGCTCATTTCTGGTCTGAATTCTATCACATTGCATCAAATCAGGTGTTTGTTTAGACAACACCACCAGAGGATTAGCGGTTTTGCGCTCCCGCAAACGCCGGTCAATTTGAATAGCCAGCGCCATGGAATCATTCAGACTTGTAGGAATGGAGAAACCCACCATCACATTCTTAATGGCTTCAGAAAGGCCATTTCTGAAGTTTGCGGCCAGAGCACACTCATTCCACTGAGTAAGCACGGACCATTTCCGAAATTTTTGGCAATACACTTCAGCTTCATCCTGGCCCTGAGAAATAGCCAGCAAGGCTTTTTCTGCCGGAACCTCAAGATTGGGTTCCTCGTAAAGTAATCCGAGCGCCAGAAAAAACGCATCAATATTTGCCAATGCCGGATCTCCTGGCGCTAGTGAGAAGGCCCAATCCTGAGGGTCGCCCCGTAAAAAAGAGATAACAATTTTAACTTGCTGAACTGAGTCTCCAGATGAACGGGGTCTCAGAGATAGAAACAATTTACAATTATCCCTGAAATTCCTAAACTTAAATCGGTCTCCAGAAAACAGTTCAGGAATAGGTATTTTAGGTTCAGACATAGGACTACTGGTAACAAAATCTTGTATGCTTTGCACACGAGCAGCAAGCTGGTCCACACTTGTAATCAAGGTCTGGACATTCATGTATGCAGCAAGCTCAAGCCACTCAGAGGTAAAGGGGAGGAAGAGAGGAAAAAAAAAAAAAAAAAACTTCAGAATTTCCTTTCTTATATCCCACTTCTGCAATGCATTAAACATTCAATGTTGGCCTGGCATACTGTTATGACCCCAATGGCAGAGGGTCTCAGGAATAAATACCAAGTCTGCAAACACAAAAAAACAGCTCATAGGGCAGTGGTAACTGGGCTGACCATATATCTAATCCTAGCACCACAAATAGAAGTAGCCGGGGAACGTGCCTACGTTGGTTCTAGACGTCTCGCGCCAGCCGGAGAACTAACTAACCCTAGAAGGGAAAAGAAAGACCTTTCTTGCCTCCAGAGAAAAGACCCCAAAAGTTGGATACAAGCCCCCAACAAATAATAACGGTGAGGTAAGAGGAAAAGACAAACATAAGAATGAGCTAGGTATTTAGCAAAGAGAGGCCCACTAGCTAATAGCAGAATATAGTAAGATGACTTATATGGTCAGCAAAAACCCTATTAAAATATCCACGCTGGATATTCAAGAACCCCCGAACCGTCTAACGGCCGGGGGGAGAACACCAGCCCCCTAGAGCTTCCAGCAAGGTCAGAAATCACATTTAGTACAAGCTGGACAAAAATAGTAGCAAAGCAAGTAACTCAAAAAACAAAGAAGCAAGACAGCTTAATTTTGCAAGAGCCAGGACCAGCAGACAGGAGCAACAGAAGGATCTGATTACAACGATGCCAGGCACTGGACTAAGGATCCAGGAAGTTAATATAGCGACACCCCTGGACTAACGACCCAGGTGAGTGCCAAACAGAAAAAAGACAATCCCAGAGTCATACCACTAGTGACCACAAGAGGGAGCCAAAAAGTCTAATTCACAACAGAATACTAAGCGGTCAGTATTAAAACCCTTCCAAAAATATCCACAGCAGATAATACAAAAAGTTCCACAATCTAACTAAAGACATGGAATGTATATCTGCCACTCCAGAGAATCCAACAAGACTGAGAAAATACTGACACAATCTAAGCTGGACAAGAAAACACAAAAGAATAGCACTGAATCATGAAGCACACAGCATGTGTGCCACAGAAAAAAAACCAGACACTTATCTTTGCTGATTTGGCAGAAAGGCAGGAGGAACCAGGCAGAGGTCCAACACCTCCCAACAACAATTGACAACTGGCAAGGACTAATGGATCCTGCACACCTAAATACCCCAGTCAGAACTGCAATCAGCAGAAACACCTGACCAGGACTGCAACTCAGGGACAACTGCATTACCACCGGAGGGAACCCAAAAGCAGAATTCACAACAGTACCCCCCCCCCTTGAGGAGGGGTCACCGAACCCTCACCAGCGCCCCCAGGCCGATCAGGACGAGCCAGATGAAAGGCACGGACCAAATCAGCAGCATGGACATCAGAAGCAAAAACCCAAGAATTATCCTCCTGGCCTTAACCCTTCCATTTGACAAGGTACTGAAGCCTCCGCCTCGAAAAACGAGAATCCAAAATCTTCTCAACCACATACTCCAACTCCCCATCAACCAACACAGGGGCCGGAGGATCAACAGAGGGAACAACGGGCACCACATATTTCCGCAATAAAGATCTATGGAAGACATTATGGATAGCAAAAGAGGCCGGAAGTGCCAATCGAAAAGACACCGGATTAATAATCCCAGAAATCCTATAAGGACCAATAAACCGAGGCTTAAAATTAGGGGAAGAAACCTTCATAGGAACATGACGGGAAGACAACCAAACCAGATCCCCAACCCGAAGCCGGGAACCAACACACCGACGACGGTTAGCAAAACGTTGAGCCTCCTCCTGAGACAACACCAAATTGTCCACCACATGAGTCCAAATCTGCTGCAACCTGTCAACCACAGAATCCACACTAGGACAGTCAGAAGGCTCAACCTGCCCAGAAGAAAAACGAGGATGAAAACCAAAATTACAAAAGAAAGGCGAAACCAAAGTAGCTGAACTAGCCCGATTATTAAGGGCAAACTCGGCCAATGGCAAAAAGGCCACCCAATCATCCTGATCAGCAGACACAAAGCATCTCAAATAGGTCTCCAAGGTCTGATTAGTTCACTCGGTCTGGCCATTTGTCTGAGGATGAAATGCAGAAGAAAAAGACAAATCAATGCCCAGCCTAGCACAAAAGGCCCGCCAAAACCTAGAAACAAACTGGGAACCTCTGTCGGACACAATATTCTCCGGAATACCATGCAAACGAACCACATGCTGAAAAAACAACGGAACCAAATCTGAAGAGGAAGGCAATATAGGCAAAGGCACCAAATGAACCATCTTAGAAAACCGGTCACAAACAACCCAGATAACCGACATCCTCTGGGAAACCGGAAGATCAGAAATAAAATCCATAGAAATATGCGTCCAGGGCCTCTCAGGGACCGGCAATGGCAAAAGTAACCCACTAGCACGGGAACAACAAGGCTTGGCCCGCGCACAAGTCCCACAGGACTGCACAAAAGAACGCACATCACGCGACAAGGAAGGCCACCAAAAGGACCTACCAACCAAATCTCTGGTACCAAAAATACCAGGATGACCAGCCAACACGGAACAGTGAACCTCCGAAATCACTCTACTAGTTCATCTGTCAGGAACAAACAATTTCCCCACAGGACAGTGGTCAGGTCTGTCAGCCTGAAATTCCTGAAGAACCCGCCGTAAATCAGGGGAAATGGCAGCAAGGACCACCCCTTCTTTCAGAATGCCGACCGGTTCAAGGGCCTCAGGAGAATCAGGCAAAAAACTCCTAGAAAGGGCATCAGCCTTAATATTCTTAGAACCCGGAACATACGAAACCACGAAATCAAAACGGGAAAAAAACAAGGACCATCGAGCCTGTCTAGGACTCAGCCGTTTGGCAGACTCGAGGTAAATCAGATTCTTATGATCAGTCAGGACCACAATACGATGCTTAGCTCCTTCAAGCCAATGTCGCCACTCCTCAAACACCCTCTTCATAGCCAACAACTCCCGATTGCCGACATCATAATTGCGTTCAGCAGGCGAAAACTTGCGGGAGAAGAAGGCACACGGTTTCATCAAGGAACCCACAGAATCCCTCTGAGACAAAACGGCCCCTGCCCCAATCTCAGAGGTGTCAATCTCAACCTGAAACGGAAGGGAAACATCCGGTTGGCGCAACACCGGAGCAGAAGTGTTATGATCCCAGTGGTAGAGGATCTCTGATATTCCGGCAAGATAGCAAAAACATAAATACTGCTCTAGGGAGGTGGAAACTGGGCTAACCGCATACCTGATCCTAACACACACAACTAGAAGCAGCCGGTGAACGTGCCTACGTTGGTTCTAGACGTCTCGAGCCAGCCGGAGAACTGACTACCCCTAGAGGGAAAATAAGACCTCACTTGCCTCCAGAGAAATTGAACCCCAAAGATATAGAAAGCCCCCAACAAATAATAACGGTGAGGCAAGAGGAAAACACAAACGTAGAGATGAACTAGATTCAGCAAAGTGAGGCCCACTAGTCTAGATAGACAGAAAATAGATAGTGGACTATGCGGTCAGCAGAAAACCCTACAAAAACATCCACGCTGAACATTCAAGAACCCCCACACCGACTGACGGTGCGGAGGGAGAATATCAGCCCCCTAGAGCTTCCAGCGAGCCAGAAAATCAAATATTGAGCAAGCTGGACAAAGACACTGAAAAATGCAAACGATCCAAATTATACAAAACGGACTTAGCTTTTCTTGCATGAGACAGACTGAAAGGAATCCGGAGGAGACCATATAGGTCTGGATACAACAATGCCAGGCAAGAGACTGAGTCCGGAGGAGACTTAAATAGGGAACACCCGCTGCTTAACGACACAGCTGGAGCTCAGGCCTGCAACAAGACATGCCTAACACAATACCGTTAGTGACCACCAGAGGGAGCCCAGAAACACAGTTCACAACACAGAAGTAAATCGGCGTTTAAGCTCCTGAAAGGCAGAGACAGCCGCAGAGGACCAATTCGCCACATCAGCGCCTTTCTTCGTCAAATCGGTCAAGGGTTTAACCACACTGGAGAAATTAGCAATGAAACGGCGATAAAAATTTGCAAAACCCAAAAATTTCTGAAGGCTCTTCACGGATGTGGGTTGAATCCAATCATAAATGGCCTGAACCTTAACCGGATCCATCTCCATAGATGAGGGAGAAAAAATGAAGCCCAAAAAAGAAACCTTCTGCACCCCAAAGAGGCACTTAGACCCCTTCACAAACAAAGCATTGTCACGAAGGATCTGAAATACCATTCTGACCTGTTCCACATAAGACTCCCAATCATTGGAAAAAAATCAAAATATCGTCCAAATATACAATCAAGAATTTATCAATATAAGTCCGGAAGATATCATGCATGAAGGATTGAAAAACCGATGGAGCATTAGTGAGCCCGAATGGCATCACAAGGTATTCAAAATGGCCTTCAGGCGTATTAAACGCAGTTTTCCATTCATCACCCTGTTTAATACGAACAAGATTATATGCCCCCCGAAGGTCAATCTTAGTAAACCAACTAGCCCCCTTAATCCTAGCAAACAAATCAGAAAGCAAAGGTAAAGGGTATTGAAACTTGACCGTGATCTTATTCAAGAGGCGATAATCAATACAAGGTCTCAAGGAGCCATCCTTCTTAGCAACAAAAAAAAATCCCGCTCCCAACGGTGAAGAAGATGGCCGAATATGCCCTTTCTCCAAAGACTCCTTAACATAACTCCGCATGGCGGTATGTTCAGGCACAGACAGGTTGAAAAGTCGGCCCTTAGGAAACTTACTGCCTGGAATCAAGTCAATAGCACAATCACAGTCCCTGTGCGGTGGAAGGGAACTGGACTTGGGTTCATCGAATACATCCTGAAAATCAGACAAAAACTCTGGAATTTCAGAAGAGGAAGAAGAGGAGATTGACATCAATGGAACATCATTATGAACCCCCTGACAACCCCAACTAGTCACAGACATAGACTTCCAATCCAACACAGGATTATGTACCTGCAACCACGGAAAAACCAGCACGATAACATCATGCAAATTATGCAACACCAGAAATCGACAATCTTCCTGATGGGCTGGCGCCATGTGCATGGTCACCTGTGTCCAAAACTGAGGCTTATTTTTAGCCAAAGTTGTAGCATCAAGGAATAGGGTTCTCCAAAGGCTGCAAGGGAAAACCACAATGCCTGGCAAACTCAAAATCCATTAAGTTCAAGGCGGCACCTGAATCCACAAACGCCATGACAGAAAATGATGACAATGAGCAGATCAAGGACACCGATAACAGAAATTTAGGTTGTACAGTACTGATGGTAAATGAACTAGCGATCCTTTTTGTCCGCTTAGGGCAGACTGAAATGACATGAGAAGCGTCGCCACAATAATAACACAACCTATTCTGACGTCTGAGTCCTTGTCGTTCTGTCCTAGACAGAATCCTATCACACTGCATTGTCTCAGGAATTGGCTCTGAGGACGACGCCACAGCGCGCACAGTTCTACGCTCCCGCAAACGCCGATCAATCTGAATGGTCAGAGACATAGAATCATTCTGACCGGAAGGCGTGGGAAACCCCACCATAACATCTTTAACGGATTCAGAAAGACCCTTTCTGAAAATTGCCGCCAAAGCATCATTCTATTTAGTCAACACAGACCATTTTCTGAATTTCTGACAATACAATTCTGCCGCCTCTTGACCCTGAGACAGGGCCAACAAGGTATTCTCCGCTTGATCCACAGAATTCGGTTCATCATATAATAATCCTAAAGCCTGAAAAAAGGAGTCTACATTAAGCAAAGCAGGATTCCCAGATTCCAGGGAAAATGCCCAATCCTGTGGATCACCACGCAGCAGGGAGATGACGATTTTAACCTGCTGAATGGAATCACCGGAGGATCGAGGTCTCAAAGCAAAAAACAGTTTACAATTGTTTTTAAAACTCAAAAATTTGGACCTGTCACCAAAAAACAAATCAGGAGTAGGAATCTTCGGTTCTAAAACTGGAGTCTGAACAATATAATCAGAAATACCCTGTACCCTAGCAGCAAGCTGGTCTACCCGAGAAGCTAATTCCTGAACATCCATGCTAGCACAAGACTCCTCAGCCACCCATAAATAAAGAGGGAAAAAAAGACAAAACAGACTGCAGAAAAAAAAATGGCTCAACACCTTTCTTCCCTTCTTCTGAGATGCATTTAGCTCATTATTGGCCAGTTGTACTGTTATGATCCGGTGACCTTGGAGCCGCATGAAACTTTCTCTGGAGTAGGTGGAAACTATACTGACCGCAGATCCCGAACTAACACTGCAACTAGAAGTAGCCGTGGGGTGTGCCTAACATACCCTAGACACCTCGACACAGCCGGAGGACTAAATACCCCTATAGATGGAAATAGGAATACTACCTTGCCTCAGAGCAGAACCCCAAAGGATAGGCAGCCCCCACGAATATTGACTGTGAGTAGGAGAAGAAAAAACACACGCAGGCAGAAAACAAGATTTAGCAAAAGAGGCCACTCTAGCTAAATAGGAAAGGATAGGACAGAATACTAAGCGGTCAGTATTAAAACCCTTCCAAAAATATCCACAGCAGATAATACAAAAAGTTCCACAATCTAACTAAAGACATGGAATGTATATCTGCCACTCCAGAGAATCCAACAAGACTGAGAAAATACTGACACAATCTAAGCTGGACAAGAAAACACAAAAGAATAGCACTGAATCATGAAGCACACAGCATGTGTGCCACAGAAAAAAAACCAGACACTTATATTTGCTGATTTGGCAGAAAGGCAGGAGGAACCAGGCAGAGGTCCAACACCTCCCAACAACAATTGACAAATGGCAAGGACTAATGGATCCTGCACACCTAAATACCCCAGTCAGAACTGCAATCAGCAGAAACACCTGACCAGGACTGCAACTCAGGGACAACTGCATTACCACCTACCACCACCGGAGGGTACCCAAAAGCAGAATTCACAACAGGATGGCTTTGTAGATCAGTGTTAGTAGTTTGAACTGGATTCGTTGTGAAATTGAGAGCCAGTGGAGGAATTTGCAGAGGGGAGAAACAGGGGAGTAGCTAAGAGAGAGGTGGATTAGGCGAGCAGCAGAGTTGAGGTCAGACTGGAGTGGTGCAAGAGAGTTAGCGGGGAGGCCATAGAGGAGGGTGTTGCAGTAGTCGAGGTGGGAGATGATGAGGGCATGCACAAGAGTTTTAGTAGATTGAGTGCTGAGGAAGGTACAGATTCTTTCAATATGTTTGAGTTGGAGGCGACATGAGGTGGCAAGAGTTTGGACATGCGTTTGAAGGACAGGGCAGAGTCGAGAGTTACTCAGAGCAGCGGATTACAGGTGCGGGAGAGAGCGTGATGCTTTTTACCATAATAGATAGATCGGGTAGGGGAGATACGTGAGGTGGAGGAATGATGATGAGTTCGGTTTTGTCTACATTGAGTTTTAGGAAGCGAGGGCTGAATAAGGAGGATATGGCTGATAGACACTCCGGGATTCTGGACAGGAGGGAGGTGATATCTGGGCCAGAGAGGTAGATCTGAGTGTCGTCCGCATAGAGGTGGTACTGGAAGTCATAGGACTTTATGAGTTGTCCTAGGCCAAGGGTATAGATGGAAAAAAGTAGGGGCCCCAGGACAGAGCGTTGAGGGACACCAACAGAGAGAGGTAGTGTGGGAGTGGGAAATGCTAAATGTGCGATCGGAAAGGTATCAAGCAATCCAGGACAAGGCAAGGTCTTTGATGGCAAGGTAAGAAAGAATCTGTAGCAGTAGGCAGTGGTCAACAGTGTCAAAGGCAGAGGACTGGTCGAGAAGGAGGAGGATGGAGAACTGTCTGTTGACTTTGGATATGAGTAAGTCATTAGTAATTTTGGTCAGGGCAGTTTCAGTGGAGTGGTGGGGCGGAAGCAAGACTGGAGGTTGTGAAGGAGAGAGAGGACAGGTGGGAGGAAAGTTGAGCATGGACATGCTGCTCAAGGAGTTTGAAGCAAACGGGAGCAGTGATATGGGGCGATAGCTGGGCATAGCAGTTGGGTCAAGGTTTGTTTTTTAGAGGATGGGTGTGATGGTGGCATGTTTGAAGGCAGAGGGGAAGATAGCAGAAAATAGCGATAGGTTGAAGAGATGGGTTAGGGCTGGAATGAGCATGTTAGTGAAGTTGGGGAGCAGGTGGGAAGGGATGGGGTCAAGTGCACAGGTGGTGAGGTGTGATTTGGAAAGGAGGTGAGTAAGCTCTCCTTCAGTGATGTTGGAGAGGGAGGTCATTAGGGAAGGGCAGAGGTCTGGAATATGGAGTGGTTGGGGTGGTGGAACAGTAAATATTTGCCTTGTTTGGTCAATCTTATTTTTGAATTAGGTGGCAAAGCCCACGGAAGAGATTAGGGGAGTTGGAGGTGGCAGTGGTGGGCGGAGGAGAGAGTTGAATGTGCTGAACAGTTGTTTTGGGTTGTAGGATAATGAAGATACAAGGTTTGTGAAATAGGTCTCTTTAGCAGAGGTGAGGGCTAATTTGAAGGCAAGTGTAACTTGTTTGAAAGCAGTGATGTCGTCTGGCAGGCGTGTTTTCTTTCAACGCCGCTCCGCGACCATGGATGCTTGTCGAAGTTTTTTTGTGAGATTGTTATGCCAGGGTTGCCTATTGATTTGTCGCACTTTGCCATGCATGAGAGGGGCGACTGAGTCTATGGATGATGTGAGGGTGGCGTTATAGAAAGCAGTGGCGCTGTCCATGTCATGGAGTAAAGATATGGAGGACAGAGGTAGAAGAGAGTCAGAGAGTCTGTGAATGTTTAGGTGACCGAGGTTTCTGCGGGGGATGTTCTAGTGGCTGGACGAGGGGGGCGGGTGAGGAGGACAAGGATGAGAAGGTGAGTAGATGGTGGTCAGATAGGGGGAATCGACAGGTTGTGAGATTACATATGGAACAGAGGTGAAGATGAGTCTAGTGTTTGTCCGTCTGTGTTGGTTGCTTTGAAGGGATGAGGTAAGGGACAGGAGTTTGGAGGCTGCTGGCTGGCAGGTGTCAGTAGGGATATTAAAGTCACCCATGATGATGGTGGGGATGTCAGTAAAGAGAAAGTGAAGAAGCCAAGTGGAGAATTGGTCAATGAAGGCAGTTTAATCACAGCTTTCATGCGTCTTGGCATGCTTTCCACCAGTGTTTCACGCTGCTTCTGGCGCAAAAATTTAAGCATTTCTTTGATGGCTTGTGACTATCCATCATCCTCTTGATTACATTTCAGAGGTTTTCAATGGGGTTCAGGTCTGGAGATTGGGCTCCCCATGACAGGGTTTTGATGTGGTGGTCTCTTAATTTTTGCCAGAGCTGTATATATACACTACCCTTCATAAGTTTAGGGTCACTTAGAAATTTCCTTATTTTTGAAAGAAAAGAACAGTTTTTTCCAATGAAGCTAACACTAAATGATTCAGACATACACTCTATACATTGTTAATGTGCTAAATGACTATTCTAGCTGCAAACGTCTGGTTTGTAAAGCAATATCTTAGGTGTGTAGAGGCCCATTTCCAGCAACAATCACTCCAGTGTTCTTATGGTACTTTGTGTTTGCTAACTGTGTAAGAAGGCTAATGGATGGTCCCTTGTGCAAGTATGTTAGCACAACTGAAAATAGTTTTGCTGATTAGAGAACCTATAAACCTGACCTTTCTTTGATCTAGTTGAGAATCTGGAGCATTACATTTGTTGGTTCCATTAAATTCTCAAAATGGCCAGAAAAAAAGAACTTTCATGAGAAACTCGACAGTCTATTCTTGTTCTTAGAAATGAAGGCTATTCCATGCGAGAAGTTGCCAAGAAACTGAAGATTTCCTACAACGGTGTGTACTACTCCCTTTAGAGGAGAGCACAAACAGGCTCTAAACAGAGTAGAAAAAGAAGTGGGAGGCTCCGCTGCACAAGTGAGCAGGGACGCATCATCCACACGAACCAAGAAGGAGGGCGGCATTGCAAGAAGATGGGAGGCCCCGGACCAAGACCAGCAACACCCCTCGGACCGGACCAGACCGCCCCGCAGGTGAGTATAATAAAAGTTATTTTTCTTCTCTTCCAGGTGGGGTTGGAGGCTTATATACAGCATAAAAGAATGCTGTATATAAGCCCTGAAAGACGGTGCCTAATAATTGGCACATCAATGAAATTTGTTTCTCGGCCTCTAAATTATGCTGTCCTCAGATTACATAGCAAAATGCTGGTTTTTCCTTTAAGCCCTCAATTTCCTTCTTGCCTTTCATTAGTTTGAAAATGGTCCTACCAGCTACAGCTAGTGCTCTGTACCTGTGTTTCCTGTATATCTGGTATTGTACTGACATCTTGTGGCCATTTAGTATTAGTAAACTGATTCCTTGCCCTGCAGACAGTGGATCTAAAAATTCTACATACCCTTCTGTCTTGTAAAAAATCATACCAAAAAGAATCATTTACGATTTTTTCCACTGTCACTCATAATCTGTACAAATCCATTGAGAAATAAACTAAAATCATTTTGAGTGTGAAATTAAAATAACAAAACTGAAATAAAGTAATTGCACAAGTGTGAATACTCTTATTATTGCAGATGCAGTTGTGTTCAGAAACAGCAAATCACATTTAGACTTCTGTTAAAGGGGTTGTCCAGTCTAAGATGATAAATCTGTAGTTATTCTGTGTGACTGCAGACTTATGAATCCCCCCTGCGCACATACTGTGCACTCTGAGGATTCACCGATTTCTGAGTTGCCACCGGCAGGTACGTATGAGTTATGCATACTCCGGGCCAGAGCTCGACTGGTGGGCGCAGCCTCTCTCCATAGACTTGTATATATACAGAGTGACTGCAGACATCAATTTAGACAGGACAACCCCTTTAACCACTTACCGACATCGGGCGTAATAGTACGCCGATGTCTGTATCCCCCTGCTTTTATGTGGACTCCGGAGGTGAGCCCACATCTTTTCCGGGACATGTCAGCTGTTTTGAACAGCTGACATGTGCCCGCATTAGCCGCGGGTGGAATTGCGGCATTTAACACTCGCTTCAGGCCATCAGCCCAGAAATACGTGCACCGGTGCCCCCGTCACGTGATCGGGGGTCATCAGTTCATTGGCATGACAACCAGAGGTCTCATTGAAACCTCTATGGTTGTCAGTGCCTGATTGCTTTGAGCGCCACCCAGTGGTCAGCGCTCATAGCAAGTCAATATATCTCCTACATAGAGGTGATCTGTAGTGATGAGTGAATATACTCGTTGCTCGAGTGTTCCTGAACACGCTGGTTGGTCTCCGAGTATTTGTGACTGCTCGGAGATTTAGTTTTTGTTGACACAGCTGCATGATTTACAGCTGCTAGCCAGCCTGAGTACATGTGGGGGTTGCCTGGTTGCTAGGGAATCCCCACATGTAATCAAGCTGTCTAGTAGCCGCAAGTCATAAAGCTGCGGCAAGGAAAACTACATCTCTGAGCAGTCACAAATACTCGGGAAAACCCGAGCAACGAGTATACTCGCTCATCACTAGCTGTTAGGGCTGGCGGAGCGCACCGAGTATATTTAGATATTATTGTGTGTTCGCAGCCCGGGGTCCACCGAGCAGGAGACCAACCTGATGCTAGCAAATGGTGGCACAATATGGCGGTAGAAGCGAACTCTGTTACTTCACAGAGTCGAACAGAAGGGAAAACGCTGTGCCCTGTTAACGTCACAGGGGAACACAGCTGCCTAACAGAGCAAAAGCAATCAGTGGTCAGGGAGTAGCAAGCACACAAACACCTCCTCTCCGGTGGAGCCGGAATTCTAATGGCTTTATGCCAGCCCTGAATTCACCATACAAACTCCTCACCGGAGGTGCCGGTATTCTAGTGGCTTATTTCAGCCGGACCCTGACCACAAGCAGATAAGACCACTGAGTAGCTAAAGCTCATAACATAAGCTGATCCTAGTGCATGGCCGTGCGGCCATGCGAACCTTTTATAGCTGCAGCAACTTCAGGACCTTCCTAGAGGACCAATAGGAGCTGCTACAGTACCTGAGCAACTTTAGGACCTTCCTAGAGGACCAATGGGAGCTGCCACAGTACCTGAGCATGTGACCCCGACCTCCAATGAGAGGTCTTACCCCGGGCATGCTCAGAAGGGGAAAAGCGGACTTAGTCCCAGAGACGTCTGCTCGCCGCTGACCACTACTGGCTACAATGGCTGAGCCTGGAAAAGGCAGCAGTAACCATCCGCGCAGTATCAGTCTGAGCAGGCTCCACTGCGGCTGGAAAAGAATGGGATACCGCAGCGGAGAGAGTTCAAGATTCCCCCTGTGCAGAGGTGGGAACTCGACCCCTAACACTAGCGATCTGAACATCGCCTCTATATAGCAGAGCTGATCGAGTTGTGTGAGCTTCTAGTCTCCTATGGAAAAAAATAAAAGTTCAAATCAAGCTCCTTTCGCCCAATTCAAAATAAAAATAAAATCAAACCTACACATATTTGGTATCGCCGCTTTCAGAATCTCCCGATCTATCAATAAAAAAAGGATTAACCTGATCACTAAACGGCGTAGTGAGAAAAAACGCCAAAATTAAATTGTTTTGGTCGCTGCGACTTTGCATTAAAATGTAATAATGGGCGATCAAAAGATCGTATCTGCACCAAATTGGTATCATTAAAAACGTAAACTGGGCGCGCAAAAAATAAGCCTTCACCCAACCTGAGATCACGAAAAATGGAGACACTACGGGTATTGGAATATTGTGCAATTTTTATTTTTTTTTTAGCAAAGTTTGGATTTTTTTTTTACCACTTAGATAAAAAATAACCTAGACATGCTTGGTGTCTGTGAACTCGAAATGACCTGGAGAATCATATTGGCATGTCAGTTTTAGCATTTAGTGAACCTAGCAAAAAAGCCAAAAAATGAAACCAAGTGTTGGATTGCAATTTTTTTGCAATTTCACCGCACTTGGAATTTTTTTTCCCGTTTTCTAGTACATGACATGGTAAAACCAATGGTGTAGTTCAAAAGTACAACTCATCCTGCAAAAAATAAGCCCTCACATGGCCATATTGATGGAAAAATTTAAAAGTTATGGCTCTGGGAAGGATGGGAGTGAAAAACGAGAATGCAAAACCGAAAAAAGCTCCGGTCGTGAAGGGGTTAAATAGTATACAATACACAGCTGACACAATTTAAATGGAATTAGCTTTAAATGGGATTAATCATAAAGATTAGCCGTGCTAGTGGGATTGATTAAAAGACAATTGAATTTATGAAAATACAAGAAGCAATTTTTGCCCTGGACGTTTCCAAGAAGCCTACAGCAACATTAACCCCTTTACCCCCAATAGTGGTTTGCACATTAATGACCGGGCCAATTTTTACAATTCTGACCCCTATCCCTTTATGAGGTTATAACTCTGGAACAAATCCCGGTGATTCTGACACTGTTTTCTCATGATATATTGTACTTCATGATAGTGGTAACATTTCATTGATATGACTTGCATTTATTTGTGAAAAAAACGAAAATTTGGCGAAAATTTTGAAAATGTAACAATTTTCCAACTTTGAATTTTCATGCCCTTAAATCACACAAATATATCACACAAAATACTTAATTAGTAACATTTCCCACATATCTACTTTACATTAGCACAATTTTGGAACCAAACTTTTTTTTTGTTAGGGAGTTATAAGGGTTAAAAGTTGACCAGTGATTTCTCATTTTTACAACACCATTTTTTCTTAGGGACCACATCAAATTTGAAGTTGCTTTGAGGGGTCTATGTGATAGAAAATACCCAAAAGTGACACCATTCTAAAAACTGCACCCCTCAAGGTGCTCAAACACTTGGCGTAAGACAATACGGTCCGTATTTTACGGCCGTAATACGGCCGTAATACGGAGAAATGTTCCCAAAATAGTGATCCATAGGCAGGGTGTGTCAGCGTATTTTGCGCATGGCATCCTCCGTATGTAATCCGTATGGCATCCGTACTGCGAGATTTTCTGGCAGGCTTGCAAAACCGACATCTAATAGATTTATTTGCTCAAATGTTTGGGAAAACATATATACAGTATAGATATATATATATATATATATATATATATATATATATATATATATATATATATACACTCACCGGCCACTTTATTAGGTACACCATGCTAGTAACGGGTTGGACCCCCTTTTGCCTTCAGAACTGCCTCAATTCTTCGTGGCATAGATTCAACAAGGTGCTGGAAGCATTCCTCAGAGATTTTGGTCCATATTGACATGATGGCATCACACAGTTGCCGCAGATTTGTCGGCTGCACATCCCAAAGATGCTCCATACAAGGCAGGATGGATCCATGCTTTCATGTTGTTTACGCCAAATTCTGACCCTACCATCCGAATGTCGCAGCAGAAATCGAGACTCATCAGACCAAGCAACGTTTTTCCAATCTTCTACTGTCCAATTTCGATGAGCTTGTACAAATTGTAGCCTCAGTTTCCTGTTCTTAGCTGAAAGGAGTGGTACCCAGTGTGGTTTTCTGCTGCTGTAGCCCATCTGCCTCAAAGTTCGACGCACTCTGCGTTCAGAGATGCTCTTAGGCCTACCTTGGTTGTAACGGGTGGCGATTTGAGTCACTGTTGCCTTTCTATCAGCTCGAACCAGTCTGCCCATTCCCCTCTGACCTCTGGCATCAACAAGGCATTTCCGCCCACAGAACTGCCGCTCACTGGATTTTTTTTCTTTTTCGGACCATTCTCTGTAAACCCTAGAGATGGTTGTGCGTGAAAATCCCAGTAGATCAGCAGTTTCTGAAATACTCAGACCAGCCCTTCTGGCACCAACAACCATGCCACGTTCAAAGGCACTCAAATCACCTTTCTTCCCCATACTGATGCTCGGTTTGAACTGCAGGAGATTGTCTTGACCATGTCTACATGCCTAAATGCACTGAGTTGCCGCCATGTGATTGGCTGATTAGAAATTAAGTGTTAACAAGAAGTTGGACAGGTGTATCTAATAAAGTGGCCGGTGAGTGTATATGTCATTGAGACACATATATATATATTCTGTATTTATATTTACTTCAGCGCGATATCTGTGAAAAGCCGGTAATTCAATTTCCGGCTTTTCATTTCTCCTTCCCAAACCCGACAGGATATGAGACATGGTTTACATACAGTAAACCATCTCATATCCCCAATTTTTTGCATATTCCACACTACTAATGTTAGTAGTGTGTGTATGTAAAATTTGGGCGCTGTAGCTGCTAAAATAAAGGGTTAAATGGCGGAAAAAATTGGCGTGGGCTCCCGCACAATTTTCTCCGCCAGAGTGGTAAAGCCAGTGACTGAGGGCAGATATTAATAGCCAGGAGAGGGTCCATGGTTATTGGCCCCCCTGGCTACAAACATCTGCCCCCAGCAACCCCAGAAAAGGCACATCTGGAAGATGCGCCTATTCTGGCACTTGGCCACTCTCTTCCCACTCCCGTGTAGAGGTGGGATATGGGGTAATGAAGGGTTAATGCCACCTTGCTATTGTAAGGTGACATTAAGCCAGATTACTAATGGAGAGGCGTCAATTATGACACCTATCCATTATTAATCCAATTGTTTGAAAGGGTTAAAAAACACACACACACACACACATGATTTAAAAGTATTTTAATGAAATAAACACAGCGGTTGTTTTAATATTTTATTGCTCTCTCAATCCATTTGCAGACCCTCGCTTGGCAAAACAATAAATGCACAAGATACATACCCTCTGTTGAACCGTCACGTCCCACGAGGTAATCCATCTGAAGGGGTTAAAATAATTTACAAGCAGGAGCCCTGCAAATGCAGCTGTGCTCGTGCTTGTAATTCCCCGGCGAATGAAGGAAATGTAGGTCAGTGACCTACATTTCCTTCAGTCGCGGTGATGCGCCCCCTGGTGGATGTCCTCATATGACCTGGAGCGTGGGAAAAAGTTCCCAGGCTGCAGTTCATGAGAACATCCAGCAGGGGCGCATCACCGCAACTGAATGTAAGTATAGATCACTCTGCTTTCCTTTCAGCACCCGGGGATTAAAGGCACGAGCGAGTGGTTTAGCGCAGCTCATGCCTGTAATATTAGTTAACCCCTTCAGATGGATTACCTCGTGGGACGTGATAGGACATCAGAAGGTATGTATATTGTGTGTTTATTATTTTGCCAAGCGAGGGTGTTGCTGATGGATTGAGAGAGCAATAAATTATTAAAACAACCTGTTTGTTTCTTTCATTAAAATACTTTTTAATCATGTGTGTGTGTGTTTTTTAACCCTTTTAGACAAATGGATTAATAATGGATAGGTGTCATAATTGACGCCTCTCCATTATTAATCTGGCTTAATGTCACCTTACAATAGCAAGGTGGCATTAACCCTTCATTATCATTACCCCATATCCCACCGCTACAGGGAGTGGGAAGAGAGTGGCCAAGTGCCAGAATAGGCGCATCTTCCAGATGTGCCTTTTCTGGGGTGGCTGGGGGCAGATGTTTGTAGCCAGGGGGGGGCCAATAACCATGGACCCTCTCCTGGCTATTAATATCTGCCCTCAGTCACTGGCTTTACCGCTCTGGCGGAGAAAATTGTGCGGGAGCCCACGCCAATTTTTTCCGCCATTTAACCCTTTATTTTAGCAGCTACAGCGATGAAATTTTGCACATACACACTACTAACATTAGTAGTGTGGAATATGCAAAAAAAAAAGGGGATATGAGATGGTTTACTGTATGTAAACCATGTCTCATATCCTGTCGGGTTTAGGCAGGAGAAATGAAAAGCCGGCAATTGAATTACCGACTTTTCACTAACACCACTGCGTATTTCTCGCAAGTCACACTGCTGGTCCGTGTGGAATCCGTATTTTTCTCGCCCCCATAGACTTTCATTGGCGATTTTTTTGCGCAATACGCTGACAAACGCAGCATGCTGCGATTTTGTACGGCCGTAGAACGCCGTATATTACAGATCCGTAATATACGGCTGATAGGACTAGACCCATTGAGAATCATTGTGCCGTATGTTATGCGAGTTTTACGCACGTAGTTTCTGCGCTCTTACGTTCGTAAAACTCGCATGTGTGACGCCGGCCTAAGGGTATGTGCACACGTCAGGATTTCTTGCAGAAATTTTCCTGACAAAATCCGGACATTTTTGCCAGAAATCCGCATGCGGTTTTTTTTTGCGTTTTTTGCATGTTTTTTCCTTTTTTTTGTGCGGATTTTTGGCGGAATTTTTGCGTTTTTTTTCCAGACACTCCAATTTCATGGGAAATCCACAAAAAATCCGCAAAAATAATGAACATGTTGTTTCTTTTTCCGGATTGCGGGTTTTTTTTGCGGGAAAAAAACGCAACATTTGCACAAAAAATGCGGAATGCATTCTAAATGATAGGATGCATAATGTATGCGTTTTTTGTGCAGAATTATAGCGTTTTTATCGGGGAAATCCACAAAAAAACGCAAAAAATCCTGAAGAAATCCTGACGTGTGCGCATACCCTCAAGAAGTTTATTGACACTTCAGGTGTTTCACAGGAATTTTTGGAATGTTTAAAAAAAATGAACATTTAACTTTTTTTCACCAAAAATTTAATTCAGATCCAATTTGTTTTATTTTGCTAATGGTAACAGGAGAAATTGGATCCCAAAAGTTGTTGTACAATTTGTCCTGAGTACGCTAATACCCCATATGTGGTGGTAAACCACTGTTTGGGCACATGGCAGAGATCGGAAGGGAAGGAGCGCCGCTTTACTTTTCAATGCAAAATTGGCTGGAATTGTGATCGGACGCCATGTCGCGTTTGGAGAGCCCCTGATGTGCCTAAACAGTGGAAACCCCCCACAAGTGACACCATTTTGGAAACTAGACCCTCTAAGGAACTTATCTAAATGTATGGTGAGCACTTTGAAATCCCAAGTGCTTCACAGAAGTTTATAATATAGAGCCGTAAAGATAAAAAATCATATTTTTTTCACAAAAATGATCTTTTCGCCCTCAATTTTTTATTTTCCAAAGGGTAACCGGAGAAATTGGAGCCCAAAAGTTGTTGTGCAATTTGTCCTGAGAACGTTGATACACGATATGTGGGGGAGAACAACCGTTTGGGCACATGGCAGAGCTCGGAAGGGAAGAAGCGCTGTTTTGGAAAGCAGACTTTGATGTAATGGTCTATGTGCATGACTTTGTGTTTACAGAGCCCCTGATGTACCTAAACAGTAGAAACCCACCACAAGTAACCACATATTGGAAACTAGACCCCCCAAGCAACTTATCTAGATGTGGTGTGAGAACTTTGAACCACCAAGTGTTTCACTAAAGTTTATAATGCAGAGGTGTGAAAATAAAAAATCATTTTTTCCACAAAAATGATTTTTTAAGCTCCCAATTTTGTATTTTTCCAAGGGAAACAGGAGACATTGGACCCCAAAAGTTGTCCAATTTGTCCTGAGTACACTGATACCCCATATGTGGGCGAAAACTACTGTATGGGCACACGTCGGGGCTTGGAAGGGAAGTAGTGACGTTTTGGAATGCAGACTTTGATGGAATGGTCTACAAGTGTCATGTTGCGCTTGCAGAGCCACTGATGTGCCTAAACAGTAGAAACCCCCCACAAGTGACTCCATTTTGGAAACTAGGCCCCCCACGGAACTTATCTAGATGTGTTGTGAGAACTTTGAACCTCAAAGTGTTTCACTAAAATTTATAACACAGAGCCGTGAAAATTAAAAATCATTTTTTTCCCACAAAAATGATTTTTTAGCCCCCAAATTTTTTTTTTCCAAGGGTAACAGGAGAATTTGGACAGCATATGTGGGGGTAAACCACTGTTTGGGTGCACGGCAGAGCTTGGAAGGGAAGGAGCACCGTTTTACTTTTTCAATGCAGAATTGGCTGGAATTGAGATCAGATGCCATGTCGCGTTTGGAGAGCCCCTGATGTGCCTAAACAGTGGAAACCCCCCAATTCTAACTCTAACCTTAACCCCAACACACCCCAAACCCTAATCTCAACCCTAACTATAACCACACCCCTAACCCAAACACACCCCTAATCCCAACCCTAACCACACACCCAACCCTAATCCCAACAATAACCACAACCCTAATCACACCCCTAACCCTGACAAACCCCAAATCATAATCCCAACCCTAACCCTAATCCCAATCGTAAACGTAATGCAAACGCTAACCCCAACTCTAACCCCAACCCTAACTTTAGCCCCAACCCTAACTTTAGCCCCAACCCTAACCCTAACTTTAGTCCCAACCCTAACCCTAACTTTAGCCCCAACCCTATCCCTAACTTTTGCCCTAGCATTAAGCCTAATGGGAAAATGGAAATAAACACATTTTTTTTATTTTATTATTTTTTCCCTAACTAACGGGGTGATAAAGGGGGGTTTGATTTATTATTTATAGCAGGTTTTTATATCGGTTTTTATGTTTGGCAGCTGTCACACGCTAAAAGACGCTTTTTATTGAAAAAAATAGTTTTTGCATCACCACATTTTGAGAGCTATAATTTTTCCATATTTTGGCCCACAGAATCATTTGATGTCTTGTTTTTTGAGGGACAAGTTGACCTTTTTATTGGTACCATTTTTGGGCACATTACATTTTTTGATTGCTTTTTATTACGATTTTTGGGAGGCAGAATGAACAAAAACCAGCAATTCATGAATTTCTTTTGGGTGGGGCGTTAATACCGTTCCGCGTGTGGTAAAATTGCTAAGGCAGTTTTATTCTTTGGGTCAGTACGATTACACCGATACCTCATTTATATCATTTTTTATATTCTGTCGCTTTTATACAATAAAAACTATTTTATATAAAAAATAATTGTTTTTGCATCGCTTTATTCTGAGAGCTATAACTTTTTTATTTTTTCGCTGATGACGCTGTATGGCAGCTCGTTTTTTGCGGGACAAGACTACGTTTTCTGTAGTACCATGACTATATCTGTCTTTTTGATTGCATGTTATTCCACTTTTTGTTCGGCGGTATGATGATAAAGCATTGGTTTTTTGCCTCTTTTTTTTAATTTTTTTTTTACGGTGTTCACTAAAGGGGTTACAGTTGTGGCCAAAAGTATTGACACCCCTGCAATTCTGTCAGATAATACTCAGTTTCTTCCTGAAAATGATTGCAATCACAAATTCTTTGGTATTATTATCTTCATTTAATTTGTCTTAAATGAAAAAACACAAAGAGAATGAAGCAAAAAGCAAAACATTGATCATTTCACACAAAACTCCAAAAATGGGCCAGACAAAAGTATTGGCATCCTCAGCCTAATACTTGGTTGCACAACCTTTAGCCAAAATAACTGCGACCAACCACTTCCGGTAACCATCAATGAGTTTCTTACAATGCTCTGCTGGAAATTTAGACCATTCTTCTTTGGCAAACTGCTCCAGGTCCCTGATATTTGAAGGGTGCCTTCTCCAAACTGCCATTTTTAGATCTCTCCACAGATGTTCTATGGGATTCAGGTCTGGACTCATTGCTGGCCACCTTAGAAGTCTCCAGTGCTTTCTCTCAAACCATTTTCTAGTGCTTTTTGAAGTGTGTTTTGGGTCATTGTCCTGCTGGAAGACCCATGACCTCTGAGGGAGACCCAGCTTTCTCACACTGGGCCCTACATTATGTTGCAAAATTTGTTGGTAGTCTTCAGACTTCATAATGCCATGCACACGGTCAAGCAGTCCAGTGCCAGAGGCAGCAAAGCAACCCCAAAACATCAGGGAACCTCCGCCATGTTTGACTGTAGGGACAGTGTTCTTTTCTTTGAATGCCTCTTTTCTTTTTTTCTCCTGTAAACTCTATGTTGATGCCTTTGCCCAAAAAGCTCTACTTTTGTCTCACCTGACCAGAGAACATTCTTCCAAAACGTTTTAGGCTTTTTCAGGTAAGTTTTGGCAAACTCCAGCCTGGCTTTTTTATGTCTCGGGGTAAGAAGTGGGGTCTTCTTGGGTCTCCTACCATACAGTCCCTTTTCATTCAGACGCCGACGGATAGTACGGGTTGACACTGTTGTACCCTCGGACTGCAGGGCAGCTTGAACTTGTTTGGATGTTAGTCGAGGTTCTTTATCCAACATCCGCACAATCTTGCGTTGAAATCTCTTGTCAATTTTTCTTTTCCGTCCACATCTAGGGAGGTTAGCCACAGTGCCATGGGCTTTAAACTTCTTGATGACACTGCGCACGGTAGACACAGGAACATTCAGGTCTTTGGAGATGGACTTGTAGCCTTGAGATTGCTCATGCTTCCTCACAATTTGGTTTCTCAAGTCCTCAGACAGTTCTTTGGTCTTCTTTCTTTTCTCCATGCTCAATGTGTTACACACAAGGAAACAGGACAGAGGTTGAGTCAACTTTAATCCATGTCAACTGGCTGCAAGGGTGATTTAGTTATTGCCAACACCTGTTAGGTGCCACAGGTAAGTTACAGGTGCTGTTAATTACACGAATTAGAGAAGCATCACATGATTTTCCGAATAGTGCCAATACTCTTGTCCACCCCCTTTTTCATGTTTGGTGTGGGATTATATCCAATTTGGCTTTAGGACAATTCTTTTTGTGTTTTTTCATTTAAGACAAATTAAATGAAGATAATAATAACAAAGAATTTGTGTTTGCAATCATTTTCAGGAAGAAACTGAGTATTATCTGACAGAATTGCAGGGATCTCAATACTTTTGGCCACAACTGTAACTTGTACTTAACGCGTACTGACCATGAAGTGAACAGTTTTTTCCTTCTGATCAGGCGAAGCATTAAATGCTTTTTTAGTACTCAAGACAGACTTCTTTAAGGGTATGTGCACACGTTGCGGATTTCCTGCAGATCCGCAGCGTTTTTTTTTCAGTGCAGATTCTCTGCATATCCACAAGTGATTTACAGTACAATGTAAATCAATGGGAAAAAAATGTTGTGCTAATGGTGCGGAAAAATCTACAAGGAAAACGCAGCAGATTCAAAAAAGGGCCATGTCAATTCTTTTTGCGGATCTGCAGCGTTTCTGCACCCATTCCATAATAGAAATCCGCAGGGGTAAAAAACGTATGAAATCCGCACAGAATCCGCAGCAAATCTGCAAAAAAAACCGCATAAAATCAGCAAAAAAAAAAAGCGCAGATTTTTTACCTGTGTTTTCTACCAAGAAATGCAGAATCTGCATAGAAAATTCCACAGTCTAATCCGCAACGTGTGCATATAGCCTAAAGGTACCTTCACACTCAGCAACTTTACAACGAGAACGACAACGATCCGTGACGTTGCAGCGTCCTGGTTAGCGATCTCGTTGTGTTTGACACGCAGCAGCGATCTGGATCCGCTGTGATATCGCTGGTCGGAGCTAGAAGTCCAGAACTTTATTTGGTCGTCAGGTCGGCGTGTATCGTCGTGTTTGACAGCAAAAGCAACGATGCCAGCAATGTTTTACATGGAGCTAACGACCTGTGAGAACGATAAGTGAGTCACCGTTACGTCACAGGATCGCTCCTGCATCGTTCTGGAGCTGCTGTGTTTGACCTAAACAGCGACACTGCAGCGATCGGCTCGTTGTCTATATCGCTGCAGCGTCGCTGAGTGTGACGGTACCTTAAGGCTCCTGTTCTCAGTCAACCCAAGGTCGATCTGCCTTTCGTGGTGGAGGTAGACGTTCTACTATGGGAATGGTGGCTGTTTCCCCCCCCCCCAAAAAAAAAAATGGGTACCTTCATTCTTGTGCTTTTTAATTCTCAGAAGTTCTCTTAAGTCCAACTGTGATATACGTGACTGTGAGGTTCTGGTCGGTTAAAAAAGCCTTTGAGGAATGGAGACACTGGTTGGACGTGGTTGGACATAAGGTAATGGTATTTACTGATCATAAAAACCTATTGTATGTTGATGCAGCTAAGTGTTTAAACACAAGACAGGCTTGGAGGGTATCCCCCCCCCCGGTTTGATTTTACTGTGACTTAAATGCAGATTCTTGTCAGGCCCAAAAGTTACCTCTTGCATAGCTAGATTCCGTCACAGCCCTGGACCCACTTGTCCATGGGGTTTGCCACTGATTTGCCTAATTAATTTTGGTGGTAATACTGTGATGTGAGGGGTGTTGGACCGTTTCAATAAAATGGTTAATTTGGTTCCACTTCAAAAGTTTCCTACAGCTAAGAGCTTAACTACATTGTTTATTTCTCATCTTGTTAAATTACATGGTGTTCCCAAGAACATTTCCGATAGAGGAGCTTAGTTTTTGGATCGCTTTTGGCTTAGTTATTGCTCCAGATTAGGTATAAAACTGTTGTTTTCTTCGGGTTATCACCCCAAGACTGATGGACATACAGAGTATGAACCCAAAGGTAAAGCAGTATTTGAGGTATTTTGTTTCATCTAATCAGGCTCGTATACTGAGTGGCAAGGTAGGTGGATGCAAGTATGGCTGGTATACAGGCTGACATGGAAGGTACAGGCAGGTACAGCTGGAATACAGGCTGGCACGGCAGGTGCAGGCAGGTACAGCTGGTATACAGGCAGGCACAGTAAGTGCAGACAGGTGTTGGAGGGCATGCCTGATATGCAGGTATGCAGGTGCTGGCAAGTATGGTTTGAATACAGGAACACACAGCAGGTATGAGAAGACATTTACAGGTAGGAACAGGCAGATACTAGCAGGTACAGGCAGATACAAGGGATCTAAGAACTAGCAAACTTGCCACAAGGCAGAGTGAACATGTTGCTCAGACTCCTTCCATTGGGTGTAGGTGACTTAAATAATAAGTGTCTACCAGCCATTGCTGGGGACACTTTAGGACAGCGCATGCTGTACCTTTAGAAAGCAGGGATCACGTTCGCCCTTAGCACAGTACCCAGGGATCTGCAAGCTGAACGCAGACCCCAGGCAGCAGCAGGAGGAGGAGGAAGTGCAGGACTGAGGCCACAGCGGTGAATGAGTTGGTGTCTCTCTTGGGAGAAGAGGGAAGCGTGCAGGGATGCTGGCACTACACTTAGCTTCTTCCATCTCCATGATGCATTTCTTCAGATTGATGGTAACGCCAGCCTTCCTTAGAGCGTCAAGTATTGCCTGGACTTTGTTCAGGTCACTTCTCCAATCCTGGCTGAATATTACCATGTCATCTTGGTAGGACGCTGCATACTTTTCCTAAGATCCAGCCATAGCTCTCTGGAAGATGCCTAGAGATCCTTGCAACCCAAATGATATCCGAATGTATTTGTAACATCCATCTGGTGAGAAGGCCATCCTTTACCTGGCCACCTGGGACAGTTAAATCTTCAATAACCTTTCATGAGGTCAAGGGTGTTAATTTACTGTGATGGCCCTAGCCTTTCAATAGAGTCTTCCACTCGGGGCATTGGCAGGTGTCAAATTTAGAGACCTGATTGATCTTTCGATAGTCGTTACAAAAACACCACTCCCCATCTGGCTTTCACACCAACACTATTGGACTGGACCAGCAACTCTTGAATTATACATTAGCTCCCAGGCTCGGCATCCGTTTCACCTATTTCAAGATCAGCTCTAGGTGGTCTTCTAGAATATAGGCTTTAAGTAATGCGAAAATGAGGCTCCTTGAGAACCGCATGCTTGGATGACCCGAGTAAGACCTGATGACTCCGATAACGGGTATCTGATCCAGTCCAGTTCAACAACTTCCAGCACTGCTGCTTTTAGAAGCGCAATAAAGTTTCTGTTCCTTTGACGTCTTCCACGTTGGCTTCTGACTTGGCCGGCAAACAAGGAGCTTCCAGAAGTTCCCTGTCCTGCTGTGGTTTGATTAGGTTGACATGATAAACCTGGAAGGTCTTCATTTTCCTTGGTTAGTTGGTGAACAATATAGTTGTCTTCACCAACCCTTTTCATCACTTCGTAGGGTCCCTGCCACTTGGCCAGAAACTTTCTCTCCACCGTGGGCACCATCACCAGTAATCAATCCCCAGGGTTGAACTGTCTGACTCTAGCTGACCTATTATGCACTCTTGTTGCGCCACTTGTGCTTTGATGAGGTGCTCTTTCACAGTGGGCATCACATTGGCAATCCTCTCTTGCATTACACTTCTGTAGGGTTTTCCAGGTCTTCTTCGCTACATTCAGGAGTCCACAAAGGTGTCAGCTGTACAGTAGTTCAAACGGAGAGAAGACTGTAGTGACCTGTGGAACTTCTCTGATGGAGAAAAATAGAGTAGAAGTTTCGGCCGTCCTTCTTTACCACCTTTTTCAATATGGTCTTTAATGTTTTATTAAATCTTTACACCAGGTCATCCGTCTGTTGATAGTACATTGAAGACCTGAGCTGTGAAATTTGTAGCACCTTACATAATTCGCTCATATACTTTGTAATTAACGGGGTCCATTGATCCTTTAATATCTACTTAGGCAGACCTGTTCGAGAGAAGATATGGAACAACTCCTGAGCTATACATGTTCTTAACAGCACTGCCTCCGAGCACTTTGTAGCATAATAAAGGACCATTAATATATTGATGTTCTCTCACAGACTTTATCAGGGGTCCCACTAAATCCATAGCTATATGTTCGAATGGTACCTTGGTGATGGGCAATGGAACTAGGGGACTGCAGAAGTGGGTCACTGGGGAGTTTAGCAGGCACGTGGGACAAGAGTGACAGTAGCTCAGGATTTCTCTTTAGTATCCATTCCAGTGGAATCTCTGGAGGATCCACTTCTAGGTTTTGTCTACTTCCAGATGACCAACCAACACTTGAGAATGAGCCATGTATAACAACCTGTGTCTGTAGGGCCTTGGCATCAGAAATCAGAAATCTATTACCTCACCCCTTAGTTTGGTCACTCTACACAACAGATACAACAGATCTCCTTTCATGGCAAAGTATACAAACCAATTGTTGGCCCACAGCTTCTAAAGAACATAATTTACCACCGTCACATTTTCAAGAGTACCTTTTAGAGTTAAGTTCCTTAGTTGGGCGGTTCCAAAGTTTTCATTGGATACATTTGTCACCTGGTTATCAACCGAGCTACCCAGCAATGCCGCTTTCACTCATATGTCCCAATAAAATAACATCCAATAATTACAGGATGTAACAAGCCCTTGATCACTCTCACTTAGTGGAACATGGAGCCAGAGTCTGTGCTTATGTCGATCGGGGCCACTGGATATTTCCTGTCATATCCATAGATATGTAAGGAGGAGAGCCAAGCTGACGGTCTCTCCAGCGCGACTGGGCCGGAACCGTCGGGGCTGTCACCAGTGTTTCAGGGGGAAGAGATTGCTGACCGGAGCAGTTCAGGACACCTGACTGATGAGGGCGGGTCCAACATAAATAGCAGTTTGAGCAGGAAGGCAGGACACTTGGCGGGGAATGAGCTTGTGAGTAGTGAGACGGTTAGCTCCCTCTCCACGGACCTACACCCGCTAGCTGTGCCTATATCCCCAGCTAGCCAGACTGTTGTCACATCCTACCCTCAGCCCAGAGAGACTTCCGCACTGTGTAGTGACCAGGATAGAGTACATACCTTGGCTCCGCTCACTATCTCGGATGCACCGCTTAGTCCCATCCTTGCTGTGCTTGCTAAGGACTGGCCCGTGTCTGTGGCTGTGTCTGCTGGACTGTGTGCTTCTACTGCGGCCTTGCCTACTGAACTTTCTGCTTCTGTGCCGCCGACCATCAGATCTACTCTACTGTGTGCACGGATCAAAAGATCACGTGCCGAAGAACCTGGAGGATTCGTCGTCACATGGAGAAAGTGCATTGCTCATCTGCGGGACCGGATCAGAGACATCTTGCACTGCCCGCGGCGCCGCCAAGGGATCTTCCAGCCACCTTCCATCAGCGCACAGAGACTGATAAGTTAACCAGTTATATTCTGTTGCATTTGACTTTCCCCTATCTTCCAATCACATCCTTTAACCCCCCGTGTGTACCATTACTGTTTCTATATATAAAGAACCTGTTAACCCTTTCTCTGCCTCCTGTGTCTCACTGCATCCTATGCACCTGTTAGCATCCTACAGATACTCCGACCGCCTTCACAGGGACTAGCACATGCGAGAGTGTGGTCCTTACTAGGGTCACCAAACTCCCTCAATCCAGAAGTCTGGTCACTTCCACACTGTTTACAATCACTTGGCATGCCTGAAGCCTCTCTCCAGGATGAGAAACAGCACTGCAGACGCAGTGAGTGAATTAGGACCAGCTCCATCCTATGTTGTAGTCCATCAGCTCCAAGGTCATGGGACAACGGGCAGCTATATGACCAGCGCCATGACTCCTCCAGCAGACAATGGTATGGGACTGATTCCCCAGCAGTGGCTCAGATGCCTCCCGGGACTTTGGACGCCCCAGAGGTGCTGGTTTAGTCCCTTTTTTTTGGCTGTCAGCCCCCTATGAGAACCTTAGTAAGGTGATCTTATACCCGCTTGACTTCCTAGGGAATTCTCAAGCACCAGGCACCTCTCCACCAGGCTCACAAGGTCACCTGTATTCTGGGGATCTCCCTGGGCAACCCAGCACTGCACTGACCTTTGCAGTGAGTGGATGAACCAAACCATCACCATTCTCTCCATCATCTGTGCTGGGGAACAAGTCTCTGGCTTCAGCCATTTTTGCACCAAGTACATGAGATCAAATATCTTGGATTGGGGAGGTTTGTGTCATGATTCTCAATGGCGAGAGAACATAGCCCAGCATATATGAGAACTAGCTCTTGGAAGATGGAAACTATACTGACCATGAACTAAACCTGCCGCACAACTAGAAGTGGCCGGGTAGCATGCCTACGTTTTTTTATCCCTAGATGCCCAGCGCCAGCCGGAGAACTACCTAATCCTAGCAGAGGAAAAGACAGTCCTGGCTCACCTCTAGAGAAATTTTCCCAAAAGGCAGACAGAGGCCCCCACATATATTGGCGGTGATTTTAGATGAAATGACAAACGTAGTATGAAAATAGGTTTAGCAAAAATCGAGGTCCGCTTACTAGATAGCAAGAAGACAGAAAGGGCACTTTCATGGTCAGCAGAAAACTCTATCAAAACACCATCCAGAAATTACTTTAAGACTCTGGCATTAACTCATAACACCAGAGTGGCAATTTCCGCTCACAAGAGCTTTCCAGACACAGTAACGAAACAGCAGCTGTGAACAGGAACAAAATGCAAAAACACACAAGGACAAAAGTCCAACTTAGCTGGGAGTTGTCTAGTAGCAGGAACATGCACAGAAAGGCTTCTGATTACATTGTTGACCGGCATGAAACTGACAGAGGAGCAAGGTTATATAGCGACTCCCACATCCTGATAGGAGCAGGTGAACAGAGGGGATGATGCACACAAGTACAATTCCACAAGTGGCCACCGGGGGAGCCCAGAATCCAATTTCACAACAGTACCCCCCTCTCAAGGAGGGGGCACCGAACCCTCACCAGAACCACCAGGGCGATCAGGATGAGCCCTATGAAAGGCACGGACAAGATCGGAGGCATGAACATCAGAGGCAGTGACCCAAGAATTATCCTCCTGACCGTATCCCTTCCATTTGACCAGATACTGGAGTTTCCGTCTGGAAACACGAGAGTCCAAGATCTTTTCCACAACGTACTCCAACTCACCCTCAACCAACACCGGAGCAGGAGGCTCAACGGAAGGCACAGCCGGTACCTCATACCTGCGCAACAATGACCGATGAAAAACATTATGAATCGAAAAGGATGCAGGGAGGTCCAAACGGAAGGACACAGGGTTAAGAATCTCCAATATCTTGTACGGGCCGATGAACCGAGGCTTAAACTTAGGAGAAGAAACCCTCATAGGGACAAAACGAGAAGACAACCACACCAAGTCCCCAACACAAAGCCGAGGACCAACACGACGACGGCGGTTGGCAAAAAGCTGAGTCTTCTCCTGGGACAACTTCAAATTGTCCACCACCTGCCCCCAAATCTGATGCAACCTCTCCACCACAGCATCCACTCCAGGACAATCCGAAGATTCCACTTGACCGGAGGAAAATCGAGGATGAAACCCCGAATTACAGAAAAACGGGGACACCAAGGTGGCAGAGCTGGCCCGATTATTGAGGGCGAACTCCGCCAAAGGCAAAAAAGCAACCCAATCATCCTGATCCGCAGACACAAAACACCTCAAATATGTCTCCAAGGTCTGATTAGTCCGCTCGGTCTGGCCATTAGTCTGAGGATGGAAAGCAGACGAAAAAGACAAATCTATGCCCATCCTAGCACAGAATGCCCGCCAAAATCTAGACACGAATTGGGTCCCTCTGTCAGAAACGATATTCTCCGGAATACCATGCAAACGAAC
Source organism: Ranitomeya variabilis (assembly GCF_051348905.1). Taxonomy (NCBI): domain Eukaryota; kingdom Metazoa; phylum Chordata; class Amphibia; order Anura; family Dendrobatidae; genus Ranitomeya; species Ranitomeya variabilis. The sequence continues at coordinate 412,036,221 of NC_135236.1, read as the reverse complement.
AACATTTTGAAAAAACAGAGGAACCAACTCGGAAGAAGAAGGCAACTTAGGCAAGGGAACCAGATGGACCATCTTAGAGAAACGGTCACACACCACCCAGATGACAGACATCTTATGAGAAACAGGCAGATCCGAAATAAAATCCATCGAGATGTGCGTCCAAGGCCTCTTCGGGATAGGCAAGGGTAACAACAATCCACTAGCCCGAGAACAACAAGGCTTGGCCCGAGCACAAACGTCACAAGACTGCACAAAGCCTCGCACATCTCGTGACAGGGAAGGCCACCAGAAGGACCTTGCCACCAAATCCCTGGTACCAAAGATTCCAGGATGACCTGCCAACGCAGAAGAATGAACCTCAGAGATGACTCTACTGGTCCAATCATCAGGAACAAACAGTCTACCAGGTGGGCAACGATCAGGTCTATCCGCCTGAAACTCCTGCAAGGCCCGCCGCAGGTCTGGAGAAACGGCAGACAATATCACTCCATCTTTAAGGATACCTGTGGGCTCAGAATTACCAGGGGAGTCAGGCTCAAAACTCCTAGAAAGGGCATCCGCCTTAACATTCTTAGAACCCGGTAGGTAAGACACCACAAAATTAAACCGAGAGAAAAACAACGACCAGCGCGCCTGTCTAGGATTCAGGCGCCTGGCAGACTCAAGGTAAATTAAATTTTTGTGGTCAGTCAATACCACCACCTGATGTCTGGCCCCCTCAAGCCAGTGACGCCACTCCTCAAAAGCCCACTTCATGGCCAAAAGCTCCCGATTCCCAATATCATAATTCCGCTCGGCGGGCGAAAATTTACGGGAAAAAAAAGCACAAGGTCTCATCACGGAGCAGTCGGAACTTCTCTGCGACAACACCG